>NC_134041.1:52816023-53125178 GCF_965140245.1 Athene noctua
CCGTGGGATAAATGATTGCAAAAAGAGAAGAATGAACACAAAATAATTTCCTGTTTAGAGTCTTGCTGTTTGTATGCAGTTAGCGAGTGAAGGCACAGGGAGGGGTGTCCTGAAGCAAGGATGATTCAGGCTGTTCATGGAGGAAGCCTGGGTGGGGATGAAGTGCATCTCCAAGGGCTGGGTCCTGAGAAAGTGAGCTCTGTGAGGGGCAGGGGAGGTAGGGTGTGCAGAACTGGGTACATGCTGATGTTGGTGGTTTTTCCACACAGATCTCTCTTAGTGCAGATAGGAACATCATGCACTTCTGCTTTCTGCTCTTCAGAACTTAGTTTTCAGTTTTCATCTCTACTGATAAAACATCAGTTGAACAGATTTTGACGAAAAATTCAGTGTCATTGGAAAAGGCTTAGAGTATTGAGGAAGAAAACAGGTGGCCATGGCTAAAATAATTTTTCATCCTGAAGAGTGAATCATTGCGCTCAAAGGCGTGAGCCAGTGGTTGATGGATCAGGAAGAAACTGCCTTCCTCTATCAGCTGAAGGGTGTTTCACCCCTCCGTTTGAAGTGGCTGATCTCAGCTGCTGCGAGAGACACATCTGGTATTGCTCAGCATGGCAGCTCCTATCCTGAAAAACAAACGCATTTTGCCTTATACAGGAAGGCAGAAGTCGGCATTTGCCTGCAGTGACGAGTGGATTATGCTATGTGTAAGCAGCTTTACTTTAGGGTGCTGGGTAAGATGTGACCAATCAGCAAACTGAGTTGGTCAAGGATTTATGAGCACCAAAGCACTCCCTTGTGGCAGCGAGTCCCTTGCCTGATTGAAATTGCTGGTGCAGTATTGCATTTGCCCCTAGCAATTGGCTGACAGAGCATCGTTTTGCATGTGCTCAGACCCTAACCTGTCGTGTCTTGTGTGGACTAGATTGCAAAGTGAGAACAGACTAGTGGATCTTCAGTAAACCCTGATTTGTCACCAGGCCCTACTCATAGTTAAGTTCACACACACGATGCAAGATTAAATGTTTCATGACCAGGGCACTTCACACGGTACATGTAAAGAGAGGGCATAAGGAATTGCAAAATCCCTCTGTTGTCTCAGGCTCCATTTGTCCTCACTCATCTAGTTAGTTTAAAGAAATGGTGCTTCTCTGTGTCTGCACTGTTTGATCCAGCACCATGTGGTACATTTTCTCTACAGTTCTTGCACAGTTCCCATCCAGTTTAGTATCTCTTTTTTCATGTATTCCAGATTGTTGGGGTTTGCACTGAGGAACTACATGCGGCTCAGCAGTGGAATGGGCAAGGGATCTTGGAACTGCTTCGGACTGTGCCGGTGTAAGTGCTCATATAGTCCATGTAGGGGAGCATTCCCATAGAGGACAATGCAGTTGTTTACTTTTATTAACAAACCTTAACTTGTTGATGGAACTTATTTAATCCTGTGCTGTAGCAAGAGATGGGAATTCATTGAAAATCTGTTCTCACACACAGACACTTAGATGGCAAATTAATGTATGTGGAAGTCCACATGTTCAGGGTGAAACAGAATGAGGTCTTGAAAGCTTAATTTCCTTCCTCTTACGCCTGCAGCATTTTCTCATTGGTCTTCCTGAGAGAGCTGGGATAACTGTTACTGGTGACCTCCCTGTGTAGTTCAAATGAAAGGAAGAGAGGGTCTGACTTAGAGTGCCTAGCAAAGCTTGGGTACTGTCTGAAAGTGAGAAAGTCACTCTCAAACTGGTCCCACTCTTGGTGGGCCAATTTGCAACTGAAAGAGTGTTCATGCAAGTGAAGTTTATTGTTATTTCTCCCGTGGCAAAGCAAAGATGTTGTTAGGTTAAGGAGGAAATGGGGTTTAAATGTTAAATGGTAAGTTGATGCTTTATTTGCTGCCAGGTTGCAGCTAAACTTTTGGGGATTTTAGGTGGGTTTTTTAATACTTTTCTCATACTTAGTGGAAGTTATTGCCACGTGATTATAGGTCAAAATATATATATATTTTTTTAAACAAAATGATACTGAACATGTGTTCCTGGGCACAATAATATGCTCTCTAGTGTCATAATGGCCTTTAATTGATTATTTGGAAGAGCCTTTGCTGCTGGTCTTCTTAAACTTGAACTTTTCCCTTTTAGGCACAAGTGCAGATAATTCATGAGAATGCCCTAGAGTAGAGTGAATTTGTACAGCTGCAAGCTTTGTTTCTGGGACCCCAAGACGATAAACACTGGAGCCTGCAGCTCCCTTGGCTCCTCTAAGTCAATACAGATACAGCACCCCTTTCCTCAATCTGTTCTCATGTTGGATTTTGGCTTTTGTGCTGTGGTACAAGCACCTTTCCAAGGATAAAATGAAACCCAAATGTGCATGATTCAAAGGAAAAGCTGCAGACTACTAAGCTGCTGGTGTGGAGTTAGGGTAAAAGTCTCTTGCATCCCGTTGAGGAACCAAAGCAGGTCACACCTCTAAAGTTAGTAACTAACAGCTTCCAAAGTGATGTGAAAAGAGAGTGGCTAACAATGCATCTGAAAAGCTATGAAATATTAACTTCTATTGCTCCCACTCCAAGTGCTTTAGGAGACTATAACATGGACAAGGCCAGAGGAGGGGGCTTTTGACTGCAATAACAAAGTATCTCATGAAAAAAAAAGAAAAATTTTATGGCAATTCCAAAAGACTTCCGTTTTTACTTCAAATGAAAAGCACCATCTAAGGCTGACTTCTGCAATCTGCCTGCCCTGTGACCCAAAGTAAAGTCTCTGAGTAGTTCATCTTTACAGTAATCTGTTTTCTATCACCCTTGTTGGGAAACATCTTGACCCTTCCGACTTTTATTGCTAATGGAAACAAAGATTTCCCTGAACCATCTGAGTACTTGGCCATTAAGTACCAACTGGGCAAAATGTCTATTGTGAGGATATTTATCAGAGCAATAAGCTTTTTATGGTACTGAACATGACTGCCGATCTCAGCAAAAAGTGCAGCCCATTGGAACCCTGCTGCATCTTTAGATATGTAATAGAGGTATAAATCTTGACCCCATGCCTTGCCCATCTTTCTTAGACCTAGGCTACACTGGCCTTCTCAGTCCCAATTCAGTTACCTGTAAGATTAAAACCCAGTTCAGTCTTAATCTAAGTGGATTCATGCAGGGGATAGCCTGTGTCAATCCTGAGTGCTTTGCAAGACTTGGCAGTGCCAGACACTAGGCAAATAACAGCTAGGTCATGGAGGGCTTTCATTATGTATTTGGGAAATGCAAAGGACAAATGCATGCTCTGGGATGTATACACAACATAGAGGGGCTTCTAGGCTTGTTTTAAACTGTCTTGTGCTTCCTTCCAGTACAAGTCCACTCTGAGGACTCAGTTGGGGAGTACTGGCTAAAATGCTTGTTTGGTTCATTACCTTTCTTTCTTTCTTTGTAGAGCTGGAGGCCCCTGGTTGATAACAGATATGCGAAGAGGAGAGACAATATTTGAGATTGACCCACATCTGCAAGTATGTCTTTAGTTTATAAAATGTCATGTCTTTTCTAGTAGCCAGGGAGAATTGGCTTAATGGTATAAAACAGGTCTATTATTTTCTGTAAAGATGCTGTGATCTTCTCAATGTTTGCAATAATCCCGGAAAAGTCTTAGAGATTCCCTTTGCCTTCTCAGAGGTGGTTCAAGAGTGCACATGTCCAGCCACAGGTAGATGGCAGCTCTAGGAAGAAAGTTAGAGAAGGGAGACCAGGAAAACAGAATCTCATATATGAGACAAATTGGTAAGATCTGGACTACATCTTTTAGAAAGGAGGAAAATAGAAGAAGATAAAAAAATAGAACAATACAAGATTTAGAGATGGTAGAACAGGAAATTCCTCCCTTGTTTTAGGTACAAGCGTAAGGAGATATAACATGCAGAAAGCTCAAAACCAACTAAGTAATATTTTTTTCACAGCAAAATGTGACAGTGTACCTCATTCCAGTAGGATGTCACTTGAGGCCAAGTTAGTGTGATCTGAAGAAATAATGGGAAGCCGAAAGTATCTCATGCAGTTATTAATAATCCATGAAGGAAGATATATTAAACCTTCTACAGAATTCAAGTTAACTTACAATGTTTACAGATCAGAATAGGACCTCTGTGGAGGGGTTGCCATCCCATGGGCTGATCTGTGCATTTGGGAGACAGTTCTGCATCCCTTCAGGAGAGTTATGGTACTGGAGTACATGGGTCCCAGGCAAATCCAGTGTGGTGCTGACCTTGTTTCAGTGAATCACTGAGTATTTGCCTTTAACAGAGAACTTACGGCTTAGCTTGGTAGGGCACGTGCATATGTGCACGTTTTGTACAAGCTGTTGCGTTTACTTATGGTCTGCATGTCTGCATCTGATTACCCTCAGTTGCCTCACAGCATCTTTTATTTTGAAAGCTTAAGAACAAAACCAAATTCTACTTTTTCTGTTTTTAAGGATTTGTTCATCTAAAATAACCCCAGTCTGAGACACACACACACAAAAATGTTCCACAATGTGGGAACTAATACAACTGCAAGTCCTGTAAAGTTTTTAGACTCTTCAAAATTTTGCCCTCTCCTCTCCTGGAGGGTGTTTCTGTTCTCTACACACTGGTGATTCCTGATGATAACAGGGTTTTCTTCAATTTACTGTAAATGAAAAGTAGCTCAGCTTACTGGAATCTGAGTCAGCCAAGGCAAGTCAAGGCAAATAAAGAGTACCTCTGCCTCACCAGTGTGTCCTGCCACTGAAAGCTGCTATGTCTGTGGTCTTTCCGGACTTCCTCACATTGAAGACATTCCTGTTTCTGTTCTCTCTTGCCCTTGCAGAAGTCTATATGTGCAGGTGTGTGTGTGTGTGTACCTCCTTCCTGCTCTGCAGCCGCAGCCCCTGGGGATTCAGAGGGCAAAACCTGCTGCTGTGGTGCTGAGTCCCGCAAAGAGCCTTTGCTGAGCGCAGGGAGCTGGGCTGTGCCAGGCTGGGTTCAGCCATGTCATATACCTCCTGCTCTAGTTAGTTGGGGAAAGGATAAAGTGTCATTCGCTTGGCATTTTCTCAGTGGTGGTACAGGGTGTGTGTGAGAGCTGAAAGACAGCAGTGGAAGATAGGTGGAGGGGAGGGAGGGAGCAGGCAGAGCAAACTGGACAACTTTCCTGGGAGAAGGCAATGTTGACTGCCTGGGAAGCAGGCAGAGCTTGTTTTGAGGCTGCATTGTTTCTTGTGGGAATTGGTTGAGGCCTAAACCCAGCCCTGGCAGGAGCAGCTGTACTTTCTGTTCAGAGTTGCTGAGAATGGATCCCAACTAAGATGTCATCCCAGGATGTCAGCAATTAACACTGTGGCAATGCTGGCTGTTTTCAGCCAGGCTTCCCTGTAGGCCATTCAGATTTCCCTGGCAGCACTGTCGAACAGTCCATGTCGGTCCCCAGCTCTGTGCTGATTCTCGGCGCTTTGCTTCTGTTTTAGCAGATATCTCAGAAGAGAATAAAGCTGATTTGAATTTCCTGAGTTGTGGTTGACGCTCTGCGGGTCACGCTGCAGTGCTCTGGCTCGTTTAGAAAGGGATCAATGACTTATAAGAGCCTCAGAGCATCCCTCCCACATGCTGAGAGGAAAATGGGACAGAAACATCCTTTCTTTGAGGAAGGAAAAAGCTGAACCTCCTTTGCCCTGGGCTCCTCCAACCTCCTGCTCAGGCTGCCCTTTCAAGAGAGGAAGAACAGCCCCTCGGCCCAGGCACATTTTTGCTGGCTAAAAATGGGGTAAAGCTGTGCATTGCTCCAGCTGAGAGTCTGCGCTGGTTAGGGTTTTGTTGGGGTTTTTTTTCCCCTTTCAACATCAATACTTGCAAATGTTATAAAACAGGCATGCAAATTAGGCTGTCTTAGGCCAGGTCGTTTCCATCAGCCCCCCTTGATCTCCAAGAGATGCCAACAGAGCAGCACTTCTTCCCCTGAAGAAGTGCTTTGCAAACCAGCTGAGAAGGAGATGACGTGTCCCTTTCCCCTTCCCTGAGGCTCTGCACACTGTCCGGACACCCCGACTCTGTGAGCAGGGGCCCTGGCCGCAGGGATGGAGAAGCACATCCCACCAGAGCCTCTTCCCAATGGAGTCCTCAGGGTCCTCTGGGCTCTTCTGCTCCCTACTCAAGGGCAAGTTTTGTGGCTCTCCCATGCTTCCTCAATTACTGGAATGAAAAATAACCATGCTGACAAGTTAAACCTCCCTGTGCCAGCTGATTTGGGTCCTCACAGAGTGCCACAGAGAGCTCCCAAAGGAGCCACGTGCTAAATCTCACTTAGAGCATTGTTTGCGTATGCGGGATCAGATGTATTTTTATTTCTTCTTCCACAACTTCTATTTTTGGGTGAAACAATTTTATGTTTAGGCTATAACAAAAGAAAATCCCAGCAGATTTATTATTTCTCAGATTTTCCCATTACGTTTTCATAGAAGCCAGTTTCCCCTGACGCCAGAGGAAGATCCCAATGAGTAGTCTTTCAGGGAGAGCAGCAGAAGGAAGGCAGTCACTTGAATGCTTAAATCTAAGTCAGGACTGCTCTGGTCCTTCCTCCAGCCACAGGCTTCTGCCTCTGCTCTTGGGCCAAAGAGCCAGTTTAGGGAGGTGATCCAGCTAAAAAAAAAAAGGAGCTGGCTCAAGGGAAGGGGTAGGAGCACATGGAGGAGGGTGGGACTGCAGCCACTACGAATTACATCAGATTAAACTGCTGTGCAACCACACCCTGGGTGCCTGTGCTTATCTTTGAGCTGCTCAAATCCTCTCTTGAATGGTCACAACAACAGGCAATGCTCTTTCTCAGGCGCAGCATGTGCAGCTGGGCAAAGGGAGGAACGTATGTGGGCTTTAGTCTGGAAACTGCTTCTTAAGGAATAGATTTTACAAAGTGCTGGATGCTCCCACGGTCTCTTGACTCCAGTGGCAAGGTCAAACTGGAGGGTGGTAATAACGAGCAGAGAGATCCGCTCCCATTGTGTGTAACGTGGCTCTGCTATTTTCTCAAATCTTTAGTTTCTTGTCCTGGAAGCAGTGGGACTTACCACCTATTTTGAGGTGGCCCAGATGTATGCAGTGAGATGGAGATCTTGCTGATGCCACTGAGTGGTACCAGAAATGACAGCCCTTCAGAAGAGGGGAAAATGAGCCGGGTTGATTCAGTGCCAGAGGAGAGGTGACAGTGGTAAGAGCAGCCATTCCTCTGAGTAGCTCGGCTCTGAGTTTGTTCAGCTCAACATTACCCCCTTGTGGGATATAGGTGAAAATTCAGACTAATGCCAGTTCCTCTAGCAGGTAGGTAGGTGTCCTGTGGAAGTTTTGGCTGTAGTTTAGGGCAATCTTGCTGGCAGCAGATGCACATGTACTGGAGAGAATGCATGGTGTCTGAGAGCATCCAGCTGCATGTGGTTGGTGTGTGACATCTTCCAAGACCCAAACGGTGGTTACACGCTTGGAAGGTCCAGCTTGCAAGGGACATTAGACATTATAGGAGAATGGAAAAGTGAAAAGGCTGCATCTGAACTGCATCATTTGCAGTTTATTTTCAAATGTGAGCTTGAGGCTAAAGTTTACCCAGCATAAAATTCCTTTCTTTTGTGAATCTTGTTGTTGTGTATTTTGCCGATAGAGAAGGCTGTGTAAAATCTTTGACATTGTGAACAGACCTGTGTCTCTTTGCACGCTTGTCCCTACTGAACATCCCAGCACGTTAAAAAGCAGTGGTTGTCTGGGCAGTTTGCAAATTATGAACTTTAGTGAACGATGAGTCTCTCTGTAAGCTGTTTTCATTGTGGGACTCCTTGGTAAGCTTGGGAAGAGAACTTTAGTTATTCAGGGGGTTGTTACCATTGACCTATAATACGTAGACTATCAGGCTGTGCTTTGTACAGGAGTACGTAGTGTCATAAATACTCTGAGTTGATGCAAACCCAAACTAACACTGGAAGAAGCAACCCTGCATACCCCAGGCCATTGATTTCCACTTCTCTCTTTCCCTGCTTTGTGCCTGCCAGGGCAACATAGTGAAGCAGTGGGGAAAGGGGTAGGAGTTCAGACCAGTCTGCTATGGAAAAGGTTTGTTCCAGTTTAGACCAGCTCCCTGATTTGTCTCAATGTGCAGTCACTGTTAGCTGATACATCAAAGCACAGGGAACAGAGAGTGGAAACTGTCTGTGAAGGAGGTATATGCAGGAGCTGCAAAAGGCTGGGTTGAGCCAGGGTGGGTTCCAGCTCAGGTTCAAGCCACACCCAAAAAAGTCTTGGGGGTTTTGGATCTTTTCAAGCAGGAGAGAGTTGACAAAGGGATTGAGACAGATGGCTCAAACCTGAGTGGAGTGAGTGCCAAATGTGCCTGGGATGATCTCAGCCGGCCCCCAGAGGATGACGAAGACAGCAGGAGCATTTGCATTGGGACCCAGCCGCGGCGGCTCTCTGGGAAAGGTAAGAGGTCCTGGGCTGAGTCGCTGTCATGGCCTTTCAGCTTGTTTTCTGATGGGCCTGGGCAGCGGGCTGAGTCGTGCAGCATCTTGGGGCTCATAACAAACACGACAGTTACTGGAAGGCTCAGTATATCAGGAGGGACATGTATTTTGGTGTGGCCTCTTTGAGGAAGGCAGGAGGGAGGAAAAGAGATCTTTGCATTGTTTTGTTGAAATGTTTCTTTTAGGTTTTAGGCTATTTCTAATCTAGATCTGCAAAGTTAAACTAAGCACTGTGTGAAACCAGGACTGTAAACATCTGCAAGGTGAAACGACTGCATTTTCCTAGGCTGTGTTTCCTTATTAACATTCTCACTTCTTGGGTGGCAAGTTGGACTGACACTGCATATTGCTGTAGCTGAACTCAAGTGATTCTTGCAAATACGGAACTCCGGAAAGAAGAAATAAAATAAGGTGGAGTTCCCCTTTGCAATGAGATGTCATCTCGGTACAGATGTCACAGACATTACATATGCTTGAAATGATGCATGTTACTTTTCAAATGGGTGAAGCAATATAAAATTTGAGGGCTTGAGATTTCCTGGAGTTAACAATGGTTTCCACATAAATGGTATCTTACTTGTTTTTAAGTCCAGGGTAAAAAAAAAAAAAATATTGAAATGCTTATTGGGTTCCTTCTGGCTCTGTGCAAATATTTTGAACTGCACTGGACCTAAAAAGGTTATTTTCCATCAGCTCTGCAAATGAAAAGCCCAAGAGAGGTATACATAATGATATTTGTATATCCTTCAAAAGATTTTGAAATAATTTGGATATTTTTTCTCTACCCAATTCCCACATTTCTCAGAAAAAGATGAGGAAACTTCTAAGAAAGGTAGGAAAGCATCCTATTAAAGTATTTGGCCATTAGACATTGTAGGAGAATGGAAAAGTGAAAAGGCTGCATCTGAACTGCATCATTTGCAGTTTATTTTCAAATGTGAGCTTGAGGCTGAAGTTTGCCCAGCATAAAATTCCTTTCTTTTGTGAATCTTGTTGTAAATTAATCAACAGATTTGCAAAGCCAATTGCAAAAACTCAGGAACTTCCTTGCACTTGGTTGGTAAAGGAACAAATTCCTGTTATGCTTAATGGGGAAAGTGACTTCCAGCACAAAGGCTGAAAGTGTCAGGAGGTTCTCCGAGAGCTGCAGAAACAGCAAACACCTCATTTATGAAGGGATACAAAGCTACTCAGAATTTTCTCATCAGGAGGATTCAGTACCAAAGGTTCCAGCCCTCCTTGCCTGACATAACATCACAGCCCAAACCAAGAGAATTCAAGCTGGCTTTATAAAGTGAATTAACTCCTAAGGTGCAGGAAGAGCTGCTAAGAATTCAGCCTTAGCATCTTCATTTGTTTCTGAAGGGGAAGAGTTTAGATGAAACACACCAGAGAAATGGGCCTTTAAAAAAAAAGAAAAAAAAAAAAAGCTGACATCTCTTTGTGTCTGTAACGTTTCTGGGGACTCTAAATCACATTTTAAAAAATTATCTTTGCAGATACAGAGCAAATCAGGGAGACTCTGCGGAGAGGGCTTGAGATTAACAGCAAACCTGTTCTACCTCCGATAAATGCACAAAGACAGAACGGGTTGACCCATGACCGAGCACCGTAAGTTTCACTGCACACTCAAATGCTGGGAGGAGGGAGGCTGAAGAGCTCAGTGTGGAAAACAAAGTTAACGCTGGGTGGGAAGAGACTTGGCAAGGGGAGAGGAACGCTAGCAGCAAATACGAAGTGCAAGGATAGAGGGAGAAGAGGGCAGGTTTTGACAGGGGTTTTGGACAATCCTTGTTCATGCAGAGTGGCTCTGTTCTGTAGAGCTTGCTGTTCATGGTGTACAGTGTTTGACATCAGACTGGACTGAGCCCTATGAAATGTTTTGTGGTGAACAGTGTTAGGTATCCAAAGAGCTAGGTGGCATAGATGAGTGTTTGCAGATATTTTTGCCGGAGCATTTTGTTTTCAAGCTCATAATTGCAAGCCTTTTTGTTAAAATGTTGAGGTTTTTTCTTTTTTTTTTTTAAGTTACTTTGATCTTGCCTTGCTTAAGCAGGCAGGTACTGGCAGTGATTACATGCCAATATCACCCTAGTCTCTAACAGTGTAGGCTAACAGGTGATTTAGGTGGGACCTGTGGGCCTGTAAATCGCTCCTCATTTGTAACTTTTGACTTCAGTGAATCTATAGGAAATCATCTGTGGCTTCAAGCAATCTGCAGTTTCTGCACTTCCATCTCTTTGGGTTTCTCCCTTCACCTCTTAGGCTTATTTCAGTTGCTAGTTAAATGTCTTCCCATAAATTTTGATGTTTTCATCTAAATGATACAGAAGAGCATGCATCTTTGCTGCACTCTTTCATCTTGGTATTTCCTTTGGTTTCCTAGTCTCTGATAAACATTTGTGCTTTCTTGTTCCAAAAGTAAAGATCATCATGAAATCAGCTCTTTCCTATAGTGCCAGGCAGGGACAGCATCCTGCTCTGTTTCAATTCCTGTTTGTTTCTTGATTCAAGCATTTCATGAGAAAAATATTCCTTATACTTGGTTAGGACCCTGATGTTCTTTCTTGTTCCGTTTTGTGGGTGACTTCTGGTTTGCCTTATGTATGAATGTTTCTGAGTTGCCTAATCCTTTGGGGGAAGTATTATGTCAATTGCTGATGCTGTGTAAGTAATATGAGAGATTGGTGCTTATAAAAAAAAAAAATCAAAACACCTCAAGTGGCTTTATTATTGCATTAGGAATAATCTTACTTTTGCTATATAGTAATTATATGGAGCCAGATTCTGACCTGACTCAGATTTTGAGTAGTACTTCCCTTCCTGAAGGTTGGTCCCACTGGACCATTGGTTGGTCCTGTTGACCCCACTGAAAAATTAAAATTTTACCATCTGATTTGCACGAATCACACCCAGACTTGGAAGGCTCAAAAGTGCTGAGCAGGATTTCTCACAGATGCTGGACTCCTGCATGAATCTGCATGCCCAGTAAAAGCTCTGAGTTCAGAGTCCTTGGGGACAATCAGAAACATTTAGGGTGTGCATCAGGTCAGGGAGGCAACTGATGTGTAAGCCTTAATGCTGGGAGGCAGTTGTTGCTTAGATAAGAAAGCTTTACGTTATTCAGGGTAAGATAAACAGAGATACACACAAGACAGAGTGGTAAAAGGTTAGGAGAGGTCTAAGATGAAGCACACAAATATTTACCTGGGTTTTTAACTGTTCTGAGACAGAGAGGAAGGAAGGTCAAATTCAGAGCCTCATATCCGTGACAGTGCTCTTTGCAAATCTCTCTTACCTGTAGCAGCTGTGCACTCACCCTACCTGAAGCCTGAGTGGTAGGAATGGTGGCTCCCAGCATTTGCCTCCTAGAAGATCAATACATTTCTCCGAGGTCTATGGTTACCACTATGGAAACTGATTGCTAGCCTGTTTCTCCATAACAGCAATTCAGTTAAGGAAAGAGAGATATCAGCTGTGTGTCTTGCCAGTGGTTACTCTGATGATAGTTAGTATCGGAAGAATAGAGGAGATCTCCTCAACTTAAAACAGCAGTGTGTCCTAATATTTTCTTCCTCTGTCTTACTGACTACTTTGAGAGGAGTTTGGAAAAGGTCTTATTCTACTTGTGCAGTGGCTTTTTTTCTGCAATTCATGTAGCGGATACAACGAGACTTGTTCAATGCATTGACCATACTGAGAGGGGTCGTTTTGTGCTGGAAAGCAGCATTTACTCACAACCTTTAACTAACCAGTACTTAAATCAGACCTGATGATTACCCTTACTGTGGGCAAAACTTATCAGTCAACATAGTTTCCAGCACAGTGTGGTATAGATGAAGCAGAAGAGGAAGATCTTACTAGGTCTCAGCCTTTCTTAATAATACACTGTCTCAGCATGTCTTACATGTTTGAACAAAGTTGCTCAACATGCTGTTAAGTACATGAGCATGATCTGGAGACTCGTCTCCAGCTGCTGCAGAGGGATGTAACTTAGGAGCTCATCAGTTGCATGTAGTAATAAATCTGCATCCATGTTCCCCACAGGTACTTGCAGTGGAAAAGGCTGAGACACAAAAGGCACAAAACCCAGTGTAGATATAGTAATTTCATAAGACTTAGAAGCACCTGAGATGAAGGACAGCTCTGCACATAGATCTAGTCCAGGTGCAATCCTTGCTTGGGCCTGGTAGGGCTGGGACTCAGGTCTGTCCTTCACTGTAAATCAAAGGCAAGTCATTTAGCTATTGAGCTTCAGTTCTGAATCTATAAAATGGGACTAACAACAGTGTCATCTTCTTGAGGCACCACAAGGATAAATACATTAATGATTACAAGGTGCTGGCTGATGGGAAGCAGGCTTGTGTGTAATCATATCCTGCACTGTACACACCAGACCATAAAATATCAAACCCGTGGTTTGTTGCAAGGGTCCTGTGAATAGCCAGTGTGTTAGAGGCTCCTCAGGAACTTGACAGAAACACTCCGTTGGGGCATGGCAAATGCCCCAAATCTACTTTCCATAGGTAGCACTGCAGAACCCCAGGCCATCAAATTTGCACCCAGCTGATGTTAGAATGTTAAAGCCTGACACGGACTCTAATGACTTTGTGAAGAAGAGGAATGTGCTGTTTATTTATGATAGATTTGAAGCCACCAACTGCTTTGCTAGTAGCTTTCTTTCCTTTCTTTTATCCTAACCCTACCACCCACACACAATAATCTATCAGGGTTTAAAGCAGACAACCTGTTCTGCATTCAGTATGACAAAATACTGTCAGAAACACTCAAACTTTCAAATATATATTTGTATAAAATGTGGAGGATCCAGATTCCATACAGATTTCCCTGTCTTTGTGTAGATACAGTTTTCAGCACTTATGCAAAAGTCTCACATTATTTGGTTGTAGATAGGGTTTGATTCAGTGTTCTGGCTCCAGCAAAGCACATACTTACATGTTAAGCATGCATATTACCCGTTGTTCACTGTCCCGGAGTCCTTTTGAAAAAAAAGTTCCTTTGAGAAAAAGCTGGTTTCTGTCAAAACCCTGTTGGGCAGCTGTAGTACTTTGATTCATTAGTGTTATTACTGTAGACTGTGTAGCCCTTTTTCTCCTAAGGACATGAATAAAAGCACTCTTAATGCTTAAAACTGCATTGGACATCTGTTTCTCAAAATGACTGTTAGCTCAGTTCATAAGCAGCCATTAAATCAGTTCATATGCATTAAACAAAAGAACATGTAAATTAATCTTTGGAAACATCACTAATCATTTCAACCATAGGTAACATAATACTCTTGATTACCGCTTGGAAGAATGAGGCTTGTATGAATACAAATGTACTTTACAGTGGCACATTATTTATTTCTTAGGAACCATCAACTTAGTAGGTGCTGCTTAGACAGACAAGAAAGGCCAGGCTTCCAGTCTCCTGAACCATACAGATTCACTCTTGTTGGGTACAACAAGCTGTTACCTATAGGGAATGTTTAGATGTCAGAATAAACACTGCTGCTGTTATGACCTCAGTGGGCTGGAAGCTCCATATGTCAAAGTTCAGTGACACTTGTGGAGTCTTACTTCATTTACTATTTTACTTCTTGATGTACTAAGTTCTGGGGCCGAGTCTTTAATTGTCCCTGGCAATTAGTTCTGTGCTCTGCTGTGAAGTAGGTGAGTAGTATCTCCATTTTACAGATGAGGACAGAGGAGTTAATTTGCCACAGTTGCAGTGAGAGCCAGGGCTGGGATAGGGGAATTTTTGACCTTTTCCAGCCCTCAAGGGTCCCCTTGATCGTGTAGTGTTGCTGAAAGTGATGTTTTTCTGCCCCTTGGCTGACTCATACTGTTCTACTGCTCCAGTCAGCAGAGGCATGGAGTGGAAACCTAGAGCTAGCATGCTGCATTACTACACATGTTGAGGCTAAAATTATCAGTAATTGCTAGATTATGTTGTGCCAGGATTCAAGTACTGCCCATGCACATCCCCAGTGTCTGAAGGTGAGGCTTGAGTGGTGGAAGGTCTCCCAAGGCTGTGTTACTTTGACAAAACACAAGGTTTTACCAGCATTTCTCTACTGTTTATTGCTCTCCCCCTTCTCAGGAAGGATAAAGTGGTGTGGTTGAACATGCCTGATTCCCATATTTCTGTCTGGGTTTTCCCAGATAACTGTACGTGCACTGGTCCCTTCATGCACTGTGATCATTTGTCCAGGGACCCACAGACAGTGCCACAGAGACCTCAAATCCCATCTGCATTCAATTTCCAGGCAGAAAGACAGGTTGAGTCTAGGGAAACCTGAACATATGGTAGCTCTGTGCCCATGTGCTAATTCCATCCAGCCCTGAACAGTTTCCAGCTGTGCAGGGAAATGAAGGCAGGTTCCTGGTAAACAGAGCAGGGAACAACCCTCTGGCAGGTGGGGCTGGCAGGACTGTCCTGGCTGTGACCTTATGGTGCACTGCATCCTGAGCATCTCAGGTTGTTGCCCTTCCATTGTGGAAAGAGGGAGGAGTTGTGTCACTCCAGGAGTCCTCCTGGGATAACCCCAAACCATGTGCCTGGTTTGGAGCACATGAGTAACAGTGGCACCACTTGCAGGACTGGAGTCCACTGCCCATGTAGTTCCTCTGACCTGGTAAATAGGGCATGCTGATTTCTCCTTTCAGTGAGCAGCATTGGGTTAATGCACATTAACAAGCTCCATCTGAGCAGCATTTTTGAGGAAGCTCTGACGGTAATATCAAGATGTAGGATTTGCTTCAAGGCGAGTCTGCACTTTGCTTCTCCCAGTTGCGCTGGGTTTTGATTGCTGCTTTGCTTGGGCGGAGGGGAGCTGTTGTCTGTGTAGCTGGTTTCCTGTCTTCAGTTCTTGGAGGCAAGCTTATACATAAAGGGGAGCATTTCAGCATTCTCTGAAACTGTCTAGTTCTGGCTAGACTTTCTGATTCTGCAACCACTAAGCAGTAAGTTTCCAATCCAGTCCTGCTTATTTAGGCATGCTCTCTCATCGAGATGCCATTCAGTGGTGTCTTGCTTGAGTAAGGAATGCTGAATGGGGGGAGGCGATATACTTTAGGGAGTGTCTCTCAGTATGAGACTGAGTGCTGGGTGACAAGCCTGCGAACGAGAAAAGCAAATGTCTGGAAAACCAGTGTCAGTAGAAGTACAGAACAGTCACCATGCTAATAATTTGCACTTCTGCATAGCTTTCCTCATCTAAGAATCCAAAAGTGCTTTGCAAACATTGACTTAATCCTTGCAACACCCCTATGTGGAAAAATGTCTCAGTTTTACAGACGGGGAACCTGAAGCATAAAAGAGTTGTTTGACTTTGCCCATGAGTCTGTGGAGTGCCAGTGGCACAGCCTAAATCTCTCGATCCCAGTTCAGCTGCAGGTCTGGAACACCCTGACCCCTGCAAGCACAGACAGTAGTTATTATACAGCTTTCCAAAGGGATATGTGAGTGGCAAGAAGATTGTTGCTACTGGCATTGTCCTTGAAGCCCTTCTATGCCAGGAAATGCACACAGAACATCTTCACTGTCCAGTTTAACCAGGATGGTGAGCACCCAGGCCTGAGCGCTTGAGCTAGTCTTGCCTTGGTGTGACCACAGCAGGAGCTGTGTAACCGTGTCCTCTGCGTTTCTGCACTTGCCTCTGTGTGTCTGTGACGTGCGCCGTAACTCTGTGTGCCAAGATGCTTAGGGCTCTTTCCCACAACTGCTGGTTTGCCCTTCAGGGGAAGCTGTGGGAAAGACACTGGAAGATTGCTGGTGCTTAAGTGATCTTTGACCATATCTTCATTAAGGAGTGAGGAGGTTTGAAATAGCCACAGTTGGGAAGGGAAGAAAGGAGGAATAAAAAAAAAAAAGGGGCAGGGGGGAGAAGTGGTTCAGCCTTTCTGTCCCAGCTGGGTAAGCCTGCACTAATTGTTTGTATTTGCTAACTCATGGTGCTGGGTTTTGTACTGAGGAAGCAGGGGACAGTGATTTTAATTCAGGTTAGTGATGCGGTGGGCACCCACTCCTACAAGGAGTCCCTGTCGTGGCCAGTTTCCAGCAGCGTGTCATTTGTGATTTCGGTACCTGGGAGGGTAACTTGGAAATGCAGCAAAATTATGCTCCATGTCAGCAACAGAGCTTGGAAGGGAACTGAGACCTCCTTCCGTGACAGATCCACAAGATCAAGTGCTCTGATCATAAAGCAAAACGCAAATGCAAGAATAAATAAACCTTTCTTAATCCGATCAACCTGGTTATTCTTGAATCCCATAAAATAACAGCCAGTGGGGTTGCTTGAGAATGACTTATAAGGAGGGGACATCCAAACTTTGTGCAACCCAGTGATTGCATTGGCGATCTTCCAGGATCCCCACGGGCTGCTGCTAATTGGCATAAAATTAATCAGGTTGCAGTCACCCTCATCTTTAATACAGAGAGAGCCTCTGGGAGGCTACAGGTTCCAGCGTGTGGCTGCTCACATCGAGGAGGAGCACAGCACGCTGGGACGTGTAGTCTCCTCATGCCTCTCCTCCCTGTTGACAGAGATCTGGGGAACCTGCAGGCCACATAGGACACCTTTGCAATGGTTTGACTACCCTCCCCTCTCTTAAAAAAAAAAAAAAAAAAAAAAAAAAGAGCTTTGGTTAAAATCATGGACTGTTAATCAGTATTTATGATATTTAAAAATAATAAAAAAACCCAACAAATATAATTTCCTCCCTTTCTCCTCCACCCAGAAGCAGACTACTGGTAGAAACTGAAGCTGGAAAAAATAGTTGAAAGTCAGCTAAAGTCACCTTGGTAACTGCAGCAATACACTTGCCCAGAACAGGAGACATCAAACCCAACTACAAACAGCTTTAAAGAAACAAAAAGAATGTAATCATCTAAAGAATTAATCTGACAACTGCCCACGTTTACACCTCCCACAAGCTCCCAATCAGAGGGAAATGTGCTTTAATCTCCTCCAACTCCCCTCCAGTTTCACAAAACACGAGATGTGCAGTCCTTAAAGTGGGGCATTTCCGGCATGCTGCTTCCATTTAAATCTACTGCCTTTCCTAATGCAGCAGCCCTGGCTTTTGCAGACTTGTTTTTTCTGGACACTGAGAAACATGAATTTTTTTGTGTGGGTTGGATGAAGTATTAAATCTGGAATAGACAAAGTTTGCAACATTTTACGTGATAGTCAGCTAGATCTTAGTCATAACAAGTAAAACTCCACGGGCTTTCACTGCTGATTTATTTGGTGATGGGGTGGAGGAAGCAAAGGCTTACGGGTAACTGACAGTCGTAAAACCAGGGATGTTAGTGTTAGAAAGCAAACTTTTTCTACATTTTCTTTTGAGGCTGAAAACTACAAGCTGTGGATGGCAATCTGTGTTATGACATGAACTTCTTTTTAACAACAACCTTGAAGTCCTGCTGACCCTTCATCTGGGCCATCACCCTTTGAAAGGGTCAGCACAGTGATTTCTATTCCCAAAGAGAGAATTTTAATGGGTCTTGCCAAGTCCCTGTGTCATGTGACATGTTCCAGACTCTGAAAGTGATGGTGCTGTGGCCTCTTGATGTGTTACATGCAGTCCACAACACACAACTCTGTTTAGAAGGGTATAGCTTAGATAGAAGGTTATTTGATTTCTGCTATTGAAGTTTTGCCCTTAGCTTTAAATAGATGAAATTGTGTGAGCTCCACTAAAGTGAAACAAGAAATACAGAGACTGTGACTATTTTGGAAAAGTTTTGTGGAAAAGATTAATAATTTCATGCCATTCAAAGTAATAACTACCATTTTGCTTCACTCCTTCACCTTTTTGACAGAAGGGCTGGTTACTTATTAATGTGAAGTCATAATTATTGACAGCCTTAAAGTCATGACAGTTCCGTTTGATAGTTATACATTAGTCAACATCTTCTCTTGAGCGTGTAATGACAAACAGCATTTGCTGTTTTTAATAAGACTTAGAAAGCTTTGCCCCTTGCCTCCAGAATATTGTCGTCATTCCTATTATTGCATTAACAACCAGAGGCTGTTTCTTCTCCGAACTGTGGCCCCATTGTGCTAGCAGCTTTACTGGCTAGCATGGTAGAAACCTAAAAACCCACCTTCAGCTCAGGGGATTTGGAGTCCAAAGGTATGGGGAAGTGTCCTGCGTCTGTCTGTCCTTCCGAAGCATGAACCTACAGCAGCAATTGCCTGGGAGGCTGTGTGATGGGACATGTCCGGCACGCTTAGGCAGTCCAGGTGAGAAGGGCACAGTCTCTTGTCTGTAGCAGTCACGCTGCTGTAAAACTCCTGATCTGCTCCAGGGTGCATAAACTCTGGAACTGCATTTAACAAGTGCAAGCTTATGGCCTGCTTGAAAATCATGCGTTGCTAATGGCTGACCCTTTTGGTAGGGATTGATAAATGAATGATTGGAAGGGGTAGACCACAGGCTGACTTTCCCACAGCTCACTGTGTATATAAGATCTGATAAGGAAGTTGAGGCAAAGCTTAGCTTAAGGTCAATTGATCATTAATCAACTGTAACTGCACTTCTCAGGTAATCAGCCTACAAAATGCTGGCCATTCCCCTCTTTGAAGACCCCACCTACAAAGAGCTGTAAAATGTTTGCTGAAGTAGATTAAACAAGTGCCACCTATAGACTACAAAGCATGTTGTGTCTTTGCTTCCAGGGTTAACCTACCAGACTCACACTCTGCTGTCAGTCCATCAGCCCACCCCGGTATCCTGACCTGTTGTGTCCTTGCTGGGTCCATTACTGCTTTTTTGTGTTGCTAAGGCAGAACATGGGATGTGTTTTACAGTTTTTACCTTGCAGGGAGCTGAGCTGCCCTGATTTTTTTTGCTGGGTGTCTCTGACCTGGCCACACAGAGTATTTGCAGGAAGACACTGTGAGATTATCAGAGTTTAGCCCCTATCCTCATTTCAGCTCAGCAGCCTGGGTGAAGGCTCCCCTTGGACTAGGTGACCTGGCAGAAGCAATAGGCTGATCTGCTCTGGAAGCCACACTGAACTGTATTACTATGTGTGTGGTGGATGGGAGTAATTTTGGGACAGCACCCAAATGTAAAATCAAGTAGATGTGTGATCTAAGTCAGCTTATGAGGGTCAAGCTGTTTCTTTACAATCATTTCCAGATGTACATTAAAGGTGGCTCCACTTGGGTGGAGGAAGGATCCAGACTTGTTGTAACAGTATTCCCAAATAGAGCCACAGCCTGATAGCCTTGTTTGTCTTTTGGTCTGTCTGACACGGTGGAACCACATTGCAATGTTGCATCTCTCAGTTCCCTCCTGCTTGCCCTGTCCCTCTCCTCTGGTGATTCTGGATAGAAACTTATCTTAACAAAGTCCTACCTCTATTACGTTTGTGTAGAACGCCAGGTATAAATCACATATCAGACACATCATGTCAGCCCATGTCATGTGCAAAAATTGTAACACCCCCCCACCCCCCACCCCCCCCCCCCTTCATTCTTTGTTCTGGACTATCAAGTAAGGGATCACACTGATGCTCTTTGCTCACATAAAGTGTTTATGGTCAAGTATTTTGAGATATACTGGTTTGATTATCTAGAGGATTCTGTCTGCCAAAGCTCATAATCATGTAACAACATAACCTTTAGTCTTAGCTTCACAATATGCTGGTCTTACAGAAATGAATGAGAAAGCAAAGCTGAATTGTTTTAAAGCAATCCCACTTACAAAGGAAAACGATCTGCAGATGTCCTATTCGTTGCATGTAGAGTCCATCTTTTGGCTGTTACACTTGATGCTGGTGGAACCAGAGCATTCTCAAAACCTTTTGGTTGAACTGTGCAAAGAGATGATTTGGAGACAATTGTAGGGATACCTCAGACCTCAAAGATATTTGAGCAAGGGCACAAGGGACTGAACAACTCTTTCCTGCAGGCCACTGCCTAAAACATCCTGAAGAAAAAGCAGAAGTGGGAAGGAGGGCACACCTGGTAATTCTTTCAAGCCATTTTATAGTGGTTTGGGGTTTTGGAGAGCGTAGTTTTGCTCCAGTTCCTTCCAGAAATTTTTATTTCTTGTATGCTGGGAAGGGATGTGTGTGCACCGATTCAGATTCTAGGTCATCAACTCAAGGTGAAGAGGTGCATGCTGGGTCTGGTAGTCCGAGGGAGGCTCTGTCTCTGTAGGGGTGATGGAGACTCAGATGTGTCTTTGTAACAGTTTACTCCTATGTCCTTCAATATTCACACAATTGCTCTGAAACAGCAGAAATAGCACAGCACTGGGATCCTAAATATGTGCATTTTGTCTCTTAGAAGCCGTAAGGACAGTTTAGAAAGCGAGAGCTCAGCAGCTATCATTCCTCATGAGCTAATCCGCACGAGACAGCTGGAGAGTGTACACCTGAAATTTAACCAGGAGTCCGGAGCGCTCATTCCCCTCTGTCTAAGGTGAGTGAAGCCATCCTCCTCCTCAGCTTGCGCTAACATGCCACTTTTGCCTTGTGGCATTGTTTCACCATACAGACATGCATGCAATGGGTCTTTAAAGGCTAGAGCTGAGATATTTTGCCAGAACACATTAGAAACAGATGATTCTTTGCATGTGTGTTCATCGTGGTAAGATTGTTTCTCATTCTTTTTATATCCTACAGTGTATTTAGAGTGCTGAAATAGGACAGGGTTAGTACAGGGATTTTTTTATTAGTCTAATGCTGTGATAAAGAAGGGATACTTTACTGTATTCTGTCAAAGAGAACTCTGACGTTAATTCTGGCTTATGGACTCAGACACAAGTGGTTGTGCAAAGCCTGTTTGCAGTCAGTTTATGCATGCAAGTGTGGTTTTTAGACAATTTGTGTCTCTCACATGATTGAAGGAACAAAACAGTTTGTGCATACTCTACACGTTGTCCTTTGAAGGCTCAAGCTGTGCATGCCACTGTTAAGTGACTTTTCTAGGTTTCCACAATTTCAGTCAGAACTATTTTTAAAAATACCTGTGGCAAATGCAGTCCTTAACATAAAGATGAACGGTGGGGTAGAGACAAATGATTGCAGATGACTGGGTTACTTTAGCTTAATGAGTTACATGTCTGTAATATCAGAGTTAGCAGGAGCAGGTGCACACTCGCCTGTGCCTGTTGAGAAACCAATGGGATAGTTAACATGAACATATTTTATTTTGAATCACAAACGCGTGAACAGTCTGTCCTGATCAGTTATCACAGCTCAGCTGACTAGCAGTAATTCATCAAACAACTGTGACTCTATTAGATGCTATATATCTTACCTGAAGTTTTCCCCCTTGCATGTTGGAAGCCATGCATGCATGTCACACATGCTCTGAGCCTAAATACCACAGTCATAATTTTCCCTGTGCAAAGCATTGAATGAAAAAAAGGGAAGTGATACCATAGATGGTCATGTATGTATATTTTCTAGGCATTTGCTTAAGTTAATACAGGTTATTTTTGTCAGGACAATGGATTATTAGTTATTGTCATGGTAATTAAGTTTGGTTCCACCACTGAGCCTGCTTAGAAATGCATCTTCATATTCCCACATGATGTGGTGTCTGGATTCTCTAATGCAGTTTTCATCTCACTGAAAGACTGGCAGTCCCCTGCCCTTACATACTTCAGCACCTCATCATGGGGATCGGTATGCAGTGGGGTTTAGATGTATTCTAGTTTTGTAACAAGGCCCTGAGATTAAGGGGGGGAAATAAAGAGGAACTCCTTACCTCAGAAGGAGGCTTGTGACCTGCTTTGTGGAGCAAGTCATTCCTGAAAAATTAATAGTGGCTGCCTTCAAAATGGTTTCCCATGCTGATGGCAGAAGCTATAGTGATATATCTTCATTATTCTGTTGAATGCTGCTCGCACCCTTTCAGTTCACATACATGTATTTTCTTCCCCAGGGGAAGGCTCTTACATGGACGGCACTTTACATATAAAAGTATTACAGGGGATACAGCAATCACATTTGTATCAACAGGAGTAGAAGGAGCCTTTGCTACAGAAGAGCACCCCTATGCAGCACATGGACCTTGGTTACAAGTGAGCCTCCTTCCTTTTTCTCCCCCTTCCTCCTTTACTGGGTCCTGAAAATGATCCTGCTAGGAGCTTATGTGGTTTAAAAGTGCAACAAACCTGTGTTTTCTGCTGCAACATCTCTTATAGCTCTTGCATAATATTTTCAGTAATTATGGACTCAAAAAATAAGAGTGAACTGTTACTATTTATATTAATGGAGCTCAAATTGATAAGCAGTGACTGGAAAGTTCAAAAATCATCTGTGAATACAGTAATGTCCATTTCCTGGAGGCAGCAAACACTTTACAGGCTGTATTTACTCTTGATTTCTTCCAGAAAGGAATTTGGGGAGGCAGAGTGGAATGACCTAAACAAGAATGGAGCCAGGGCGGAAGAGCTAGAAAGCTGTGGGACTGTGATCCTTCATAGCCAAGATCTCAGTTTTACATCATCCCTAACAGGAGAGCAGCACAGAGAGCACTGCTTCTTTCAGTTTTATCTCTTTCCTATTGAAACTTTGACAAAAGCTTGTGCTTGCTTGAAGCACCCACACATTTTCTGCACCCAGATTTTTTCTGTATCACAGATTTTCTTTGGAAACTCCCCATCTGCTTGGTGTTGAAGGTCAGCCCTATGGAGCAGTGATGCACTAATGATAGGATGGCATAGCACTATTCTAACCTTGAATTTCTTTATGGTTATAAACGTATTGCAAAAATAAAAAAGCTTTGGGGAATGTGTTTATGCAGAAGAGCCCATCTCTGAGGGACTATATGCATGCAATATGTCTCTGCCTTCACTGTTACTGTGGTGTTTCTGCCTTCCCTTCTGTTTTGAAGGCAGGGGTTTGTTTTAGCACTGCAGTGTTGCAGTTAACCTTCCAGTGACTTGTTTTCAAGGCATTCCACTGCCTGTGTTCATATGTCTGGAGGACATCATACCTTGAAATCTGTACGACTTGTAAAGGAGCTGATCTTGGCTAGAATCATCTTGTGTGCAGGGATTTTCAAAGAGCTTGCGTGCTTTGATTGTACTGACTGGAAAGTGCAACGCTCCTGTAATGATTAACAGCAAAGGGTCAAGTTTAAGGGTGGGTCATTTGCTGTTGGTTCCTGTGCTTGCCAACACATGATACACAGGATCTTGTGACTGTGTTAACTCCAAACATAAGAGTGTTTGTTTGCATTTACATCACATCTTGAAATGTATTGATGTGTAGAGTAGTCAGTTAACCTCTAAACAGTGAAGAATGGCAATAATTAGGTCACCATTCAAACATGTAACCAATATTAACCCCTATAAACCTGGTTGCTTCTACGCCTGTTACTTTGGTGCTGAAAATTGTGGAAGTTTTTTGGAGTAGGTGGAGGGAAAGGTGAAGAACTGCTGGCTTCTCAGGGTAGGGAGAAGTTCCCCAGGTCGTCTCCTACACAAGGTCGACTTATTGGATCTTTTTGTCTGACATGACCAGCTCTGCTGCTGGCTCCTGCCCCATCCTGTGATGAGAACGAAGGAGGGGAGGAAGGGAGGCTAAAAGCAGCATCGGACAAGAGGAGGAGCACCCGATTGTGTGAGATACATGTGGGAGTGTCTGATGCTCTTGGCTTAATATGCCATGGGAGGCTCGATCTGTGCTCAGCTGTCCCTTGTGGCGTTGGGAGCGGAGGAGGGAGGTTCATGTGGCTTTACTTCAGAAGTAAAAGAAGTTGTGGTGCATAAAATTTCCAAGGAGGCGAGCTGTGTTTGGTTTAGTCCCTTGCAGCCTGGGCTGTCCAAGTTGGCAAGCCCCGCAGAGCTTTCACAGCGAGGCCCAGAGAGGATTTTCCTCCTCCCTCGCTTGGGACCCCAGGCACAGCAATGAGCTCCAAGGAGAGTTGGCAGCTGAAAGCAGATCACTGCAATGAAGGGGGGCTTGTTGCAAAGACAAGTAAATGAGGGACTATGGAGAGGAAGAGAGACGGCAGGCATCTCCTCCTGTGGACTTTTTCCCTATCTTCAGGGAGGAATAAGAGCCTGAAAAATCCTGGCTTCAACTCTGCAGCAGCCAGAGAGTGACTCCCCTTGAGCCCGAGCTCTGGTACAATGAAAGTCCAAACCTGCAGACTAAACACAGTACCTCCTGTTTACATCTTGTGGGCTGGAGTGGAGCGTGTCCAAGGTGGGACAGCCTGGAGAGCTGCTGCACAGTCTATCCGGCCCTGCTGCCCGGGCTGAGCAATGAGCTGAGAGTTGCTGGGCTCCAGTGGAGGGTTAGCAGATGACAGGAGTTTGGCAGGTCCCACCACCATTCCCACCAGACAGGTGTCCGTATCACCGCCCCAGCTGGTACTCGGCGGGAGCTGTTTTAGCAGTCTCAGCAGAAAAAGCAAGGAGTCATTAGATCATGGAGATTGTACGCCCCATTTCTATCAACGGTCTTTCCAGGTCACGTTCGAGGCATGTTAGTAAAGGAAGCCTATCCTGCTGCTGCCCATGCTCTGGGGATGATTAGATTATTTCATTCTTCAGAGCTGTCAAATTGGCACCTTTCCCAAGTACTTGGATGATTATTTTTTTTTCATTTAAGTAACATTTAATTAGTTCTAAGAAGCTAAATTCTATTAAAGGTCTAAGCATGTCAGGCTGGTTTATTTCTGTACTTCTTCCACTGTGTCATGTATTGTTGAGTAGGGAAATTGCTTTGACTCCGAAATGTACAAACATATTCAAGAAGTTCTCCTTGTTAACACTAGACTCCTGTTTATGTGCTAGTTACTGTGGCAAAGTCTCTGATGTGTAACACTTGCATTAACATTACACATGATCAAAGGCTTCCATGGTTATTTCTTCCACTCCCACTTCCCCCAGTGCTGTGGCAGCAGAGCCCCCACACCTCCTCTTTAGCACCCCTTCTCTCCTTTCCAAGGTGTAGATGTTCCAGATGCACAGAGAAAGGCTGTGCAGGAGGTCTGTGGCCCCATGTTGGAGGGTTAAGGATGCTGATCATGCAGACAGACTCTGACATTAACTGCCCCACAGTAACATTCGTATTTGTGGTGGAGTGTCCAAGGTACTTGGTCCAATGTCTGAGCTGTGCCAAGCGTGCAATTCATCACAGATCAACCTTGTTTATCTCTAAAACCTACCCAAAGCAAGATGAGGTTGTGTGTGTGTTCTCCCTCCCTCCCTTACTTGTGTTCTGGAAGATGGTAGAGACACTGTTGAAATGTGTTACTGATCAAGCCCATCCCAGTAAAGTTGCCTGAGCCTTTAATACATATTAATATTGTCCTGGGGTAGTTTGTGTCAAATGCTGTCAGCATGCATCATCCTTTGGGAATTACCATCATTAAGTCTCCAGTGATGGGAGTCAGGACATGCTTCTGCAAAGCTCCTCTGCTTTTATGTGGAGCGCTCTGCCCGTCTAGCACAAAGCAGATTTCTCCCCTCCTACCTTGCTCACCTGGACTGCTTTCTCTTCCCAGAGGGGAGAATGAGGTTTGTTTAACACTACCTTTAGATAATTTTTGCTCCTGGTGCTTTAGGCAGTCATTGTTCTAGGGAAGAAGATGACACTCAAGTCTTTGATCATGTGCACCGTACATGTTACGCATCAGATACTGCTGCAGACTCTGACATATGAGCTGATACAGTGCAGTAAAAACAAACCTATAGTTAAAGAGTCCTCTAACTGCAAAATCTAGCACACAGAATTTAAGAAATATCTCTGCACTTTAGTCTTGCCCTTGTTACACATGTGTATTTCATTACTATATCTAATTGAAGGATCATACATATTTTTTTACACAGAATGCCTGCTCATTCAGTGCACAAAGATGGAGCATGTTTGGGGGGTGAATCAGGAGTGTGGAGTAAAGTAGACTCTCACCTATAGGACTTCCACTTCATTCGTTTGTTAAAATTAGAAGGTGTGTAGTGAATAAGGCAGGTAATTGGAGAAAAGTCACAATAGTCTTATGGTGAAGCCTGTTAAATGTTGCCCTGGAGAACTGGATCCTGTTCCTGCCTCTACTACTCTGTTCTTTCTCAGTGCTATTCCAGAGTCTTAAGCTAAAATGTTCTCATGAGGCAATTGAGTTTGTGTTCCTCTTTTTCTGGATGCCATGCTCAAGACTTGAAGTCTGATCTGTGTTCCCAGTGGCAGGAGGAATTCCTCTGCAGATACCGCTGTGCCCTGCAGGGCTGAATGGGCTGGAAAGCAGGGACCTTCAAGTCCTAAGATGGGCACCTGCAAGAAGTAGACGTTCAGATTCCATTTTCTTTTCACTCATTTTCCCATGTCTGTTCAGGAAAACCTTCTTCCAGTCATCCTGTGAAAATTAAGTCAGTGCTTGCCAAGCATTCCAGCTCCACAGATGAACCCCAGAAACAATTTCAGGAAGAGATTAAAATTTGGTCTTGCAGGTCAGGAGAGAGAAAGGATGTCTCTGGGGTAGGGGGTCAGCCTGGGAGTCCAAGACCCCTGTTCAGTTCCCTGCTCTTGCAGATTTTCTCCGTGACTTTGTTAAGTCTCTTAGCTTCTTTTAGCCTCCCGCCCCCATCTGCTGCACGGAGAGGAGCGCTTCCCTGCCTCGCAGAAATGTGAGGCTGAGCACGTCAGAGGCTGTGAGAGTGGTAAGGACAGTAAGATTAGGTTCTTCCAGTGTAATCCATGCTGGCAGTAGTTGGATGGAGCGTACTAAATAAAGGGGAAGAGAGTAGGAGGGAATGGGGAAGCAACTTGAATGATAATGAAAAGAAATGATGACTAATGCAGCATTCAGTGAGCAGAACCATCCTGAGGACTGAGCAGGGCAGAGGTCTTGTGGGAGAAAAACTGCAGGCAAGCCTGTGATTACAGATTTGTTTTGTGAGGCAGACATATGCTGGGGCCAAATTAGCATGGCGCAGACATCTCTGTGCAGCCATTTCCAAAGTTTTGTATGCCCAGTGTCACTGGTCTCTGAGTGTAGAGGGTTTTTTTCCAGGTGATTTACTCAGTTTCGGGACAAATCCTGTTAGACAGATGGAGGCTATGGTTCATTTGCAGTTGGCACCCTCCAATTCTCAGCACAAGGTCTGTGTCTTGGTGTGAGCTGAGGAGCTCACAGCAGTGGTGGGGTATTACCCCTGGCACTAGCCGCTGCTGGAGGACACTCTTTGCTCACCTCCCATGCCAGAAGGTTTGCAGTGTCCAGCAGACAGCGTGTGGATGATGAGCTGTGGAAATGGGGTTCTCCTCCAGTCTCCCTGCCCTTTGTGTCGCCTCCAGCTTTGGCCTCTGATCTGCCTTCCATCCTGTTTTTGTGTGTCACCATCTTCCCTCATCCTGGCCCGTCTCTGCTTTCCTCTCCTCCCCTTCATTCAAGCTGGCAAATTCCTTCTCTTCCTCCTCCACATGGCCTGACTTCCAACAGAAACACTGAGAGCACTGGAGAGTTTCCCTGCCTTAGTCCTGATGTGCCTGGTGCCATAGCAATCCATCACTGCTCAGAGGAATGATCAGAGGGAAGAATACTCCTTAGCTACCTCTGCCCTGTGTTTGGGGCGGAGCTGCCTTGGGCTGAGACATGGTCCATGAAGAAGGGCTCTTCAGTACATATTTCTGCCTTTCTTTGAAAGGCTGTAGATGAACAGTGACTTTCAGAAGCCTCTCACTCTGCAAAGCATTTGGATGATCAGGAGAAAGACCTTAGCTTGACCTCTAGAGCATTTTTTGTTAATCTTCATCACCTTCCTCATAAGGGGTAATTCTTGTGCTTTGCAACGAAATTATCATATGCATTGATTAGTACCGTCAAAAAATACTTTTTCCAAAATACCTCTCTGAGATAAATAGATTCCTTTTCCCCTAAAAACCTTAAAAAAAAAAAAAAAAAAAGGCATCCAGCATGGAAAAATAAGTTGAGGCTTAGGGCACAGCAAGGTCAAACTTCTCACAGAAAATGTTAAATGTGCCTGTAGGCAGGATAGGTACATGGAGGCTGTGCGAAGCGTCCAGCATTCAGGAGCTATCAACATATGCTATCTATGCTGGCGGGGGGCGCAATTACTGTGAGCAGGGTCATGGGGGATGATCCATTCTTCTGGTTTGGCAACCTAAGTGAAAAATCTGGGAAAGAAGATCAGACTGAGCCCAGTCTTTAAATATTTTCAGTTTTTCTTACTGAAACAAAAGCCTTAAAGAGACCAAAAGCTGAAAAAAAAAAATCCTTTTGTGTTGAATGAAACCAGAAATAGAAGGTTTTCTTCAATAAAAACAGAAGAGAAAAAAAAAAAAATCTAGTTTTGCAGAATGAAGCTGAAGTTGTTAGAAGTTTTGCCTTCTCTAATCAGTGTTTGAGGGATAAAATGCTTGTGTAGGGTATGAGAAACTCATATTTTGTTCCTTTCTTTTTATTTGATCCTCTATTTCTACTTTTTGGCTTTATGGGCACTACAGCTATAGGGTATTTTGGTTCTTCCTCAGCTCATCCAATTGGAGTTGTTCCACATCATATAAAACACTGAATTAGTCACAGAGACAGAGAGCACAAGAGAATGACTCTGTTCCGGTAGAATTAGGACATTCCCCTGGAAATGAGCACATCTGGTTCTTCTCTCTGCTGTACCACATGTTAAATCATTTATGCACATTGGCATAATGGCAGCAGCAGAGGTTCAAAGCAACATTTGAAAGAGCTACTCTCATGCTTGAGATGCTCACTTACAAGCGACAGTTATGGTTGAGTTCTCTCTTGAAGAGATAGGGATTGATTTTTTGGTCTCCTCAAACTTGAATAGGTGTGTTATACCTAGCATGGTGAGTTTAACGATGACACCCATAAACGGGTGTAAGTTGTGTACAATTACAACCCGCTCTTCTCCAAAGCACTTTTATGCATCTACCTCAAGAAAAACTTGTTCAGAATCTTTTGGTTGGTTTCCCCCAAATTCTTGAGCAGGTCTAGGAAATCTAAGCTAATGCTTTTTCAGTAAGTTTATTGTCTTCCCTGAACACTCCCCAAGACCTCAACTGCATTATCCCTTTGTGTTCTTCCTCACTGCTGAATGAGACACTGGGAGAAACTTACACTAGGGTAGAAATGTCCCGTTAGGTCATTACAGTCCTGCCCGTATCAGCTGTCCTGCAGCAGTTCTCTAGTACTTTGTCCAGGCTAGTTTGGATGAGTCAAGTCCTTTCATTCTTCTTAAGCCAACTGACTATCCTGCCGCCTCATGCCCCTCCCTTGCTACGCAAACTGCATTTTGGCTACTTTGTGTAGGTTTTCTTCCACCCACTTGGAGCATTCCCTGAAATGCCTGTTCTTCCTTTGCTTTTTCACTCTGAAAGAATTGGTATTGCCTGTTGTCTTGGCTCCCTTGTCAGCCTTCTCCCCAACTCAGCCAAACTTTATGTGTTCACTGAAACCAGCTCTGTCTGCAAGAAGGATCTTGTCAGGCTGGGCTCTGAGGAGCCCAGGTCCCTGAGATCAGCCTTGTAATTGGGAATGTCATGGAGAGATTCCACAAGGTCAGAATCTTTCAGTGTCATCATATACTTCCTCGTCTGGGGTTGTAATACCGTGGTGTGAAGCAATGTGAAGTTCCTGAGGCATCTGTGAGTGGATGTTTTTCCTTTACAAGGAGGATTGTGAATCTCCTGGAAGAGCAACAGTGGAATTTCTCGTCAAAGGTGTTTGTTGCAATACGGGTACCTTTGAGGCTGTAATGAGAGCTGTGGTGGATTCAGGCAGCAAGGTGGCCTCTTCAGATAGTGTCAGGGCTGGGCATGACGTAGAAAGATGCAGTGACAAGGCCTCTGCCTGAACCACTTTGCAGTCAAAGCAAAGCAGTGCAAAGAAGGCCAAGCCAAGGGGAGAGCAAAAAGTTGGGCTGGGGGACGCTCGTGGCACAAAGCATGATTCATCAGGGGGTTTTACTGGTGATGTTTCGTTTCAGTGGGAAATGCTGACGCACTTTAACTTCACTTTTTGCTGTGCTGTCGACGGGAATTAAGCTGAAACATTTTCAGGGCAAAGGGCTCCTAAAAGTTGTTGGATGTTTGCAGATGTAACAGATGACATGTGGCTGAGAGTACAACTGCACCACCCATTCCAGGCATAACACCTGGGTGGATGAACAGTTTCTTAGAAGAGTTGGTATGGTTTACATAGGGGTTTATTGCAATGTGTCCCCACCTCCTCTGGCTGAGCCATACAAGCCTGCTCTGTGCTAAGTCCAGAACTAATAAAATATGGCTTCCTTTCTTTGACAAAGCTGCTAGAAAAGCAAGTGGCAGTGTTTAATGCAAACAGAGCACTAGGGCAAAGTGTGAGATTGTTTAGTTTGTTTCTAGGTAGGCAAGAAATTTGGGTATTACCAACAAAAGCACCCTTGCTTAATTGTCACTGGGCCAGTCACTTGTGTCTCGCCCTGGACAAAGCATGTTTCCTGAGGTTGGACAGAGCTGCAGCTCATTTCCTAGCTCAGTTTCTGAGGGTCTTCCTTGATCAAAGACTTGTCAGTTGTTCCAGGCTTTCAACATTGGTGTGACCTCTGGCCCCAACCAGCCTTTCCTGAGCTGAGAATTTCAAGCTGTCATGGTAGTGTTGAACCCTATAGCGAGAGATGGGGTGTTAACTGTGGGGTGGTACCTATAAGCTGATTATAAAGTCTTTAATGTTTTACTAAGCACCAGTTGCTTTCAAAGTCAGCCAAACTTGTCTGAAGCCCCATGACCTTGAGTATATTTTTAAATCTCGCCTGTTTTTGTACACTCGCAGTCGCGTAACGAGTAACAAGTCATGATACAGGTTTCTCAACTATCTGCAGGTATGAAACCTGCAACACTGAAAGCTTCAACACAAGCTCCTTCACTTGACCTGTAGGTAAGCCCTTTAGGTAAGAAGAAGGTTTCAACAAGCTCAGGTGAGACTTGCCACGAGAGGGAGACATCATGCACGCAGCCCGTGTGTTCCCTGAACACATCCACCTGAATAAGACAGCCTAGCCTGGTATTTGATAACATGTCTGGACACATGCAGCTGTTAGTGAAGCAGTGAGAACCCAAACTTCGGACACCGGTTGTGCAGTAGGTACCTGTGATAGAAAACAGGGACTTAATCTTTTGGCTAGTCATCATTTTCCAAGCATCTGCAGCATGACTAACAGCCACAAAGCACACAGAAAATGGAATCTAGATCTGCTAGTAATGGGATAGCATGTGTCCAGGCCTCTCGGGGTCAGGTCGGGGAGATCCTGGTGCAAGCAGGACCGTGCAGCACCGAAGGAGATGTTTCAGATACCCGCAGCTGGCTGGCGAGGCCGTTCCCTGTTCGTACTGCAAACAGCCGTTACAAAGGCTGAGCTACACCCTGTAACCAGCTTCGGCAGGCTGGGCTGGCGGGAGTGTTTGCACAGGGCTGTGAAAACACAGCGCTGCGAGTGCCTGGCCACTGCAGCACCCAGGATACCCGCTGCCGCTCGGGAAAGCTCCTTTGCTTCCTCAGCACCCGCCGAGGGATTTCATGGGAGAAAAGGCCTGTTCAGTGTGCATGGGACAGCTTCGTTTGTCCTCCACATTGTGTTGGCTTTTCCCATGGCTGCAGCACAACAGCAGAGCTCTGTTTTCCTTTGGGAAGGGAATAAGCTGCTTCATCATTGTGATCTCTGTGCGGTGTCCTGTTGATAAGATCAGTTAACAGCATCGGAGGAAAACTCTAGACTTCGGTCTGAAATATAAAGTGAACAGGGCCTATTTGTTTAATTTGAGCTTCTAAGGTTTAAATCCCAGAGGAAATTAAATTAGGTGCCTAGAGCAATGGCAGTCTGTCATGTTTATTTGCTGGGAATGTCACCTTTAATATCATGCACATATAACGTGTGTGTGTTAATGTAATGGGGTATCATACTGTGCAGGAGCAGGCATGCTACAAGAACTGGAAACCTGAAATATTGTGAGTGAGGGAAGCTGAGATGGGATTGGATTTATTCTCATCCGTCTCGGTAGGAACAAAGACTCACTCACCAGCATAAAGGTGGTTTTGCTGATTGCAGGTGGGGATGGCAGCCTGATCTGTGAGCACAGGACTTAATGCTCTTGGGCTGTTTTGATTGGGCTACTTCTACAAGGAGAAATCTTGTCTAGATGTGAATCCAGGATGACAGTGCTTCTTGCTTCAAACACCTCTTCAGCAATTGGTGTGCTGTGGACACATGCCTTCCCCCTGCATCCTCGGGAGAGCTCGAGTGCCGGTTTCCTGTGCCAAGGGACATGGCTGCTCATACGTTTGCTTACACCTGTGCTTTGGAGACTCCCTTCTTCTCCAGGAAGGAGAGCAGGTCTCCCCAGCAGCATGGGGTAGTAGGTTTTGGGGCGGTTTTCTCTGACTCGGGCTGTTACGGACAGGGTCTGAGTGACACACTGTGTGAATGTCACTGCAGCAGTTTGTCATTGCTGCCTGTGATGCCTGCCCTCCACCAAAGTTAACTGTCTATGCAGGGCTTGCAGAACGGCACTGCGATCTTTTCTCACTGCGCTGCATAGAGCAGGCTACCATTGCTTTGATCCAACAAATGGAGTCCACAAGACAGTTGAGCTGCAAGCTGTGGCCTGTCTCACTCCACTTGTCAGACCCTTCAGGGAGCCAGTTCAGCTCACTGCATCAGTGGAATTTGGTTTTTTTTTCAGCTGGATTACCAAAATTCCCTGAGAGGGAGCAGTGAGCTGCAGATGGGCTCAGCCATCTCAGGGGGTTGTACCCCAGGTCAGTGCTAGCCACAGTGCTCCACGTAGGTTTGTCCCTACTCTGGGAGTCTATGGCTTATCAAGGACCTGACCTGTCCTCCCCTTCACTCTCTCCACCCTTTGCTGTTTACCCCTGCATACCCTGTCTTGTTTTCCTCCAGCCTCAGAGCAGCTGGCTGCCTTGCACACATGGTTCCCATTTCTCTCCTGCCTCTGGCACCTTGGGAGCGCCCAGGGGTCTTCCTGCTGCGCTTGTCTTCTAGTCCCCCTGCCAAAGCTGCGGCTCCTCATTCCTGCTCTCTCACCCATCCCAACCTCTGGCATTTTTGCTCATTCGTGGATGGCTGAATATTCATTTCCTCCTTGCCTGATTGCTGTGAATACCAATTCCTCCTCCTTTTTCCGGCTGCTCTGTAGATTTTGATGTCTGCCAAATTGTTTTCATTCCCTCACCCCATTGCAGGCTGCACCTCCGCAGAAACCGATCTGCTCCATGCAGAGCCCCAGCTCCCCACCCAGCTCCTCCTTCTGAGCTGAGCGATCAGGTTGCCCTCCTGCCTCCAACACGGACAGACAGCTTCCTCCTCCTGCAAACAGTCAACAAACGAGTGTCTCCAGTTCAACAGGCAGAATAGTTACAGACTCCTGCAAGGAGACTGCAGTAGTTTGCGGTGGTACTGCGTGTTTCAGCTGTTCCTCAGCTTGCCAGTCTGCAGCTTGGTGCCAGCTTGCAGAGTCCTGTCCAAAGCAGCAAGCTCCTGGCTCCTAGCTGAACCAGGGTTTTTTCAGGCTCGAGGTGTGATCAGAAAGGCCTGATGGAGGTGCCTGCATTCATGCTGAGCAGTTTGATCATAAACCCTGTCCTGCAGCCTGCTGCAGGTTGAAGCTAAGTGAAGAGGGGAATGTGGTGGAGAGGGGAGGTTGCAGTTCCCTTATCCCCTGCGAAATCTGTGTGCAGTGGCAGCAGGGTGACAAGGTTGAAGGGGAGAGAACGGCAGACACCTGGTAGCTCTTGGATCTGAATTTGGTGTTTTCAGATCTCTTCTCTTGCCAACCGAAGGAAGAAAGGAAGACCAGACTTCTCTTTCTGTCCAATAGCCCTGCCTGTGTGTTACCAAACTGTAGACCAAAGGCTTCCACTTGCCAAATAGCCCATGGCATCCTGGCAGTCACTCACTCCCCACTAATGTTACTGTCACCAAGGAGCTGGTGGATGTGGGAGGTGGCTTTCTGCATGGGACAGGCTGGCTGCACCTCTTCCAGACGTGAGCTGGAGGGGACAGCGGAGAGTGGTGGGGCTGGGCACTTAGCTCCATCAGTGTTTGGTGCTGGAGCAGTCCCTTTTCTGGGAGGGGGCACAGAGCTCATGGCTGGAGAGAACATGGAAAGGGAAGGGTGAGAAAAAGGGGCATGGGGTTGGTGATTGCTTCAGGATGGAAAGCAATGCCAGAGACAGAGGAAAGGGTGAAGAGAAGGAAGGAAAGAAGCAGGGGGGAAGAAGCAAACCTGTAGGCTGATATGGGAATAATCTGCTGGATACTGCTGCAACCTAACTCCCAGGAATGCCGCTCCAAGGCCCCCTCACTGCGTGGGGATGTTTGCCTGGTCCCGCACTGCCGTGTCTGCTCCTGTGCCAAGCCAGCTGGCTGGCCTGGAGCTCTGGCCTTTACGGCTGTTGTGAAGAGAGGCAGAACATGTTTGCTTTTGGAAATCACGTGCTTTTTTAAAGAGGGTCTGAGTTCATCCCCTTGAATTCCTGGGGCTGGTTTTTCTCCTGGTGTCTTTGGTTTGTGTGACTTGGGCGCTCCATGGAGCCAGTCATGGCCCTCAGCTGGGCATTTTGACCTGTTGGCAGCTGCTTTCATGGGCTGCTTTGTGCTTGCCAGCCTGGCCTTGAGATGAGCCAAAAGCTTTCCCTGCACAGGCACACGGGATGGGCATGTGCAGTAACACTGTGGAGGTGCCTGGTGCAGGCGCCTCTGGGAGCACCTCCCATACCCAGCATCTGGTTCATCTGAACAATGTGCAGCACTCGGGTCAGAGCCCTCCCTGTGCCCAGAGCACCAGCTCTGTATGGGTCTCAGGCTCTCCCTGTGCTGCTGTTTCCTGATTAAACTGTGAGTTTAACTTCAATGGATCGGATGAAAGTGGCTGTCTCCCACTGTCTCTCCAACAGTTGTTATCTTGACCCTTTTTCTCCTTCCCCACTCTGTCTGTTGAAAGCCGAGCCTCTAATTTTAGACTGAGGAAGATAATTGAGGGTCAAAAAAGATTACTGTATAATTTTAACATTTTTTTTTCAGTGGTTGGGGTGGGAGGCAAAGTTAGGAGCTCCTTGCCCTCAAACCTTTGTATTACGGGAAAGAAGAACACAGGGGAAGGAGTGAGCTGGTACAGTCTGCTCTCTGCAGAAGTCATTCTGTTTCTTGGCAATTAGCTAAAACTAGAAGTGTAAAGGCATAAAACTACTGTATTTCCTTTGCAGATCCTATTGACTGAAGAATTCGTAGAGAGAATGCTGGAAGATTTAGAAGATCTGAATTCTCCAGAGGAAGTAAGGCTGCATCATTCCTGTATCTCCCCTGTACTGCCCCAGAGAGCTCAGCCCGTCCTGCAGCTTGCCTTTGATCCTCCCCTCAGCTTGCAGGCTGCAGCCATGCCCTATAGGCTTGAGGCCTTGCTAAACCTTCACATCTGCTGTGAACTAAGGCACTGAGAGAAGGGATTGCAAGAAATAGAGGGCAGGATGGGTATTAAGGGAGACTGTGCATTTCCTTTCTGCCAGCATCTTTCCCAATGTGGTATCTGAGCGCCCTGAATCGAAGTGGTACAGCCCCTGGGGCCAGGTGGTGGAGTTTCCTCCATGCAGTGCATAGTGTCCTCAGCAGCAACTCCAGGCACATCACCTTCCCCACTTTCAGAAAGACTGAAAGCAGTGGCAGCACATTTATTGCTGAACAATCTGTTGTAGGGGCCTCCTTTTTGGGGTTTGGGAAGCAGGGGGGGGACTTTTTCACATCTGCTACTTGGCCTTCACCTGCTGCCCCTGCACAGTGTACAGAGGAACATCACCAGCTTGGAAGCGTTATAGCAGCAGCCAAGGGAGCTTTATAAAGCTTTGCTGTGCAGTACTAAACTTCCCCCTGCCATGTGATCTCTTCCTGGGGAACATTTAACACCCTGTCTCCCATGCATGCCATATAAATATTCTGCTTGACTTCAAAGAGCAGTGGCAGAAATGACATGTAATATTTTTAATCCCATTTTTTACAGCTCCCTGCAGACTCTAAAGAAACTTTCCTTGGCTTGTAGAACAGCCCTCCCATCCCTCACCCTGCTCCCCTCCCCCCAGGAAAATCTCAGGGCTCTAATTGTTTAATCCAGAGTTGATTTAATGCCAGGGTGTTCTTCACTGTGTGAGTGAGGGGAGCATGCTGCTGGCTGTGCAGTGACTTTCAGGCCAGCTTTTATCCAGTTAAACCTAATCCAAAGCTCATTTTTGCTAGTGACATGGAAGCCCAGGAGCACTTTGGTTTGAAGGCCCTTTAGTTAAGGCTTTGGACGGCTCATGTTCCTTTGCTCTCCGCTGAGAGGCAGAGGCAGTGAGCATGGCAGCTCCTGGCACAGCAACTGGGCGTTTGGTTCCGAGTTACTGGGACTTCGCTAAATTAAAAAGTGAAAAACAAACAAATGCAAAGGATGACTTCTCCGAGAGGATTGCTTTGGAACCACTCCTGTTTATAGAGATGAAAATACTTGAGATGAAATGTGATCTTTCAGCATCCAGATTCCTCCAAGGATTTGTAACTCGCAGGATCCTGGTTTGGGCCAACTGAAGGCGTTCCTCAGCAGCCCTGACTGTTGCTGGTGATATTCATGTGGTAGAACGAAGCACTTCTGCTGCATGAAGAGCTACCTGTGTTAAGTGAAATTAAGAAATGTTCTGAGTATCTTTAGCATGTTTTTCACATAGCCTAGACATCGAACTCAGAAGAATACCCTGGGCAGTGTAAGGCAACTAGATTATATGGTGCAAGCTATACACAGGGTTTGAGTTTAAAAAAAACAACCATAAGTGGGACTTGGGCTGTTTATGTTTCCTAGAGGAGAAAGAGTAGGAGTTTATGGTAGCCACTATCCTGAAGGATCCTCCTGCCATGCCCCCAAGATCATGGGTCAGACCCTGAACTGCCAGCCTGGCATACTAAGGTCAGTGGGTACCAACTGCAGGTTACCCTCATACACAGCTGCAAATGGAGCAAGGTCAGGCACAAATTTGTGTTAGAACTGTCCTTGCTGTGGAGCAGGCAGCTGGAGAGGATCTCCTTTAGCAGGAACCTGCCACTGAAGATGTGTTCATGTCCTTCAGAAATGGGGCACTTATGGGAAGAAAGACAAGTAATTGGATAAAGGTGGATGATGTGTAGGTCACTGTCTCCTTGCACCAACTCACTAATTCACATATTTCGTGGGCAGTTTATGGTGCTGTTGGCCTCCTGGGAGGGGACCACTGTATCTGTAACAGTTCTGAATTAGCTACCTTCGGGTCAGATTGTCTCCGGTGATGTGGGGTTCCTCCCTCGGATTCCCTGTATCCGGGACTATCACAGTGTCAGGCACTGCTCCGCTGTAGGTGCAACAGAGTTGCAGAGTTTTAAAAACAAAATGATCCTGAAAACTGGCTTCCAGAGCTGTCCCCCGTGGGTTTTGGACCCTCAGTCTGGGCACTGGGATCGTGTGAAATGTGTGTGCGGAACTGGTTGCCATCCAGCTGTGGATGGGGCAGATTTGTAGCCTAAGAGATGCCACCCCCTACCTCCCACCACCCCCACAAAGCTGGTTTTGGGAGATCTGCCTGAAGGCATGGGCCCTGGTCAGATGTGGTTATGAGAAGGGTCAGTGGTGAGGCTTCTTGGAGCTCTGTCCCTACATGGTCATGTTTGGGATAAGAGATGTTGGGGTCATTTCCCAGCCTAAGGTGGGGTGCCCTGGAGTGACATCAAGATGGGACCAGTGCACTTGCCTTGTTTGGAAAACATTGACCAGAGATGGTTCTGTGTAAACCAGACTGGGGCAAAAAGTCTCTGTTCCATGTGCTTCAATTAATGTTTGCAAAACAGCCCGAGCAGCCGAGTGCCTGTGTGAATATGAGGCATTGTACAGGCACTCTGCAGAGCCCTTGTGTCAGAGGTGGGTAGGGTTGGAGCAGAAATGCTGTTCAGGCACGCTGGCTCTCACCAGCCAGGGCAGCAGAGTTTGCCCTCCCAGAGGTGGTGCCCATTTACAAGCCTGTCAGCCAGCAGAGCCATGCTAGCTCACGTGCATCCCACCCTATATGAGTAAGAGTTTGAAAGCTGCCATAAGACTCCCTTTAAAGCAGACAGGGGGCTCTGGGGGCTGGGGTAAGTGAAAGGAAAGGGACATTGACAGGTAGGAAGGAAGGTACTTGTGCTGCACATTGTCAGAGAGGTCAGGGAGGGGAAATGGTGATGGGGGCAGAAACCCTTCAGAATCAGTCTGATGAAATAAACAGTGCTCGGGCTGAAATATCAGAACTTTACTTTGGCAGCTGAGGCACAGGCCACATTATCTAATGTCCACTGCTGTCCAAAACATACTGATGGGGAAATGCTTTCTTAGTGGCCTCTTGTTTTAAAAAATAATAATAACATGGGGCTGCCTGCCTTTGCAATGATTTTGTTTTTTCTGTGGGTTAGGTTGCAGTGATATACATTAACTGGTTCTCTTTACTGTCTTACAGTTTAAACTTCCAAAGGAGTACAGCTGGCCTGAAAAGAAACTGAAAGTTTCCATCTTGCCAGATGCCGTATTCGACAACCCGCTGCATTAGAGCTGAATTACACCCTTCTAACAACTGGGAGAGCCAAGTTACTGTCCATTACCCAGTGACTCACAGGATAATTAATGCAGTAAAAACTCTGCCTGCAAATAAGAGTTTGCTGCACAACCACTGCAAACAGAAGAGAAGCTACTCAGCACCAGCCCAGACTGAACTGAGCCCTTTCCTTTATCCTTCCCAAGGCTGAGCTCTCTGGGAACAGCCTGCGTATGTGTGAGTGCGAGTGAGAAATATTTAACTATGAAAATTAGTAGTAAGAATCCTTTCTCTCTCCTAGCTACAGAACTTCCCTCTGCCTTAGCCCAGGGTGTAGACGCTCTGCACGCCTGTATTTACACATGCATTTCTGCCAGGTGCAAGCCTATAATCCATGGATTAAATGTTCTTTACGTGACTCTGGAGTCCTTTTGTTAGCCAAACTTTTACTGACTGCAGAACTGTTCTTCCATGTGTTATTTTTTTTTCTTTTCAGAAACGGAATGGTATTTCCCCTGTTTAAAGGAGGCCAAAAGCTCACATGCTTGAAGCTGAACAGATTTAAAGATGAACTTTCTAGTTCAGTCAAGAAAAACAAACCCAGATCCTCCCTGCCCTCAAATTAGGCATGTTTTAAGTGTTGGTCTTGGTGCTATTAGCTATGGTATCGCTGCAAACAGAGGCAACTTTATTCTCACGCATCCTGTCCTTGTGCCTGAACCCCAGGGAAGGTCGCAACCTCTGGTTTTGCACAAGCAGGAGGAAGAAAGCTACCGGGGCGGGGGAGATCTCCTGTTTACAGTGTGTTTATCTTTAAAGAGATACTGTCAAGTATTTTTTCCTTGCTATTGTACAGAATTTGAGAAGCTAGAAAGGACCATTTGTTCACAGGGACAACTTCAGCAGCTCTGCAGGATCCAGAGGGCTGCTTAAAAGCATATGAAATGGAGATCTCCGCTGCCCTGACGTAGCAGAGAGGAGACTCGGCCTCAATAAAGCCAACTATTCTCTCTGTTCCAGCAGGGTTGTGCCCTGGTGCAGCTTCCATTTTCCCCTCTAGCCTCACTGTGGTGGCTCTTGTTGCTGACGTCCATCCTTTTCAGATAGATTTGAACTGTAAAGAATCAAAATCAGTTTGAAAAGACTCTCTTTCTAGATCCCTGTGGCTTCCTTCTTGGAGCAAAATGTGGTGTGTGGAGGAGATGGTCTCTGCGGGGTCAGGTTGTGTCTCTGCATCGAGATGCTGGCCCCTGTGGATATACTGCAGCAAACCACTGCAGGCTTTACCCCCTGCTGCTGTTGCAGGTTGTTTCTCATGCATATTCCCCAGCCTTCCTCTGCCCATTGTCTTTTGATGACAACTCTTCACTCCTTGTCAGGGGAGGTGCAGCTTTTCTTCCACCCCTTTCTGCCTACAAGATAACTTGGCAATTTATGTGCAATTGCTGTGTGATCATAATACAAGTATAACAAAAGCTTTTAACGCTTAACTCCCCTGATCAAACAGCAAAGTCCAGGAGACCTCCCCAGTACCCCAGGGTTGGTTTTCTGTTTGCTGATTTAATTTCTTCCTGGCACAGTCAGCTTTGATGGTTTTTGCATATATTTGAGGCTGGTTAATGTTGGTCAAGAAGCAGAGCTAGGAGCCACAAAGCTTTCCCTGGACTTGCTACAGAATTCCTCCATGGCCTCAGGCAAGTCGCTCAATGTCTCTCTGTGCAGAGAGGGTGATTATTGACTAGAGGGCTGTAGGACCTACCGAAGCATGCCAGGGTTTTCAGGGGAGGGCGTGCTTCGTGTACAAAGTAGTATTTGTATTATTATAATTGTTGTTTTATTATAATTTAAGGCAGGCCAAATGCAGGGTCCAACACTGCTCAGCAGAACCTTCCTTTCTGCAAACCTACGAAAGCAATTTACATGTAAATGAGTTTGTCATTTTGTCTGAACTCGGAGGATCATCTTAAAATCCTGCTGCGAAAGAACAAACTTTCAGATATCTGCATGTGCCAGCCAGAGTGATTTCTGTGCTGTGGCAGACTGCATTCATCCGTGGGATCTCTTGGCCAGTTTTCATTGTCCTGGTTAGCACTGAGCATCCCTTCTGCGCTGTAGATGTATATGCAGGGGACAGCGTGGGCGAGAAAGCGGCATGAAAATGTACCAGTCCAGCTTCAAAAATGACGTGCCCAAGTGTCCCACCACAAGATAATGAACAGACAGACGATTGTGGCAGTCGGGAGAAAGGCAAGGGCAGCAACTACAATTTTGTCCCAAAGCCATCCGCCAACACTAGCCTATGGACTGCTCTTGTATGAGCTTGCTGGGGGTGCCTGCAGCAGAGCTGGCCCGTTGCCACGATGCTGGCTGCTCTTCCTTGTTTCCAGATGCTAGCTCTCATTAAAAGGAGCTTAAAATCCACATCTTAGTGGAGAGGGGACATTTGGAAGGTCAATTGTTGCTGTTCCTGCAGAGATCAGCACGGGGCAGAGAGAAGTCCATCAGACCCTCTCTGGGCTCTGACACACATCTGGAAAGCTTAGGACCTACTGCCCTATGAACTCTTTGAGCCTTCGCAGCAGGGATGCGGTGCTGTACGCAGGGAAAGCACCTCCTCCAGGCTGGCTTGTGCTCCAGTTCTGCCTTTCTTATGTGTATGTTTTTCTCACCATATTTACTCTCATCAGACGCTCTGGGTTGGGTTTTCATTGACTTCAGAGGGAGCACGCTGAATGCATTTGAAAATCCACCCAGTATCCTTGTGTGTGTATTTTTGTTCCATGTCATGTATTTATATATAGTTCTGTGTATTTGAGTTATGAACAGGTGGCATGCCAGAAATCTCTATTTCTGAGACACTTTCTCACAGATCTTTGCTGGTAGCCAGATAACAATTGAGGGGAAGGTTTGAAGGGAAGGAAATGAAATCTTCCTACTTAGTCAAGGGGAAAAATATTAGACAACTGCTAAAATAGAAATCTCTGTCTTAGTGTTAAACCAACTATAAGAGCAAAACTGGTGAAAGTCAACCCTTAAGCTCCAAGGTCGTGTCACTCCCTCTCAACAGTTACCTAAGAATAAGAAAGTTGCATGTTACTCGGTATCGTGAAGAGCTGTGCACCCACAGGACCTCCCGTCCCCTGATTCACATCGAGTCTGCAACTGTGCCAAAGGCTTACTCACTGGCAAGTAAATGAGATCTCAAGTTTGGATATTTTCATCTTGGGGCAAGAGGACATGCCTCTGTGTGAAGAAAATGGAAAGAAACCTCAGTATTTTAGTGAGCAAGTAGTTTGAAAAAGGGAAATGTATCAGTGTTAAACGCCACGGTATTTTTCTAGCCCAAACCTGCTAGGGTGGTAGGTCCACTGGTGCTGATTTTTTTCTAGATTGTGTAGAAGGTCTGAAGCAGGATTGTATGAAAACAAAACCTGTGAGGCTTGTGTTGGCTAAAGATAGTGATCTGGATGGAAATGAATGCAGTTTAGAAGCAGCAAAGTAGAGGTTTTCTCCCTCCTGGAGAAATCTTGCGATGCAGGTTGATAGGGATATTTCCAAAGATGAAGAGCCTTATGGCAGACCCACAATGCCTTGAAAATCCAACATGTGACAGCAATTCTGAAACAAGAGAAGTCCCAAAAGCCAGGACTACTATCCCTCTCAACTCATGATTAAAAACAGAAGGAATGTATAGTTTCAATATTAAAGTATGTGGGATACGATCTAAGCAGAGCAGTCAGTCTTGTAGCTGGTGTGACCTACAGTGATATTTTCAGTGGCTTAGATAGGTGGTGCCTGCTGTGAATAATGTCTTTGAGGATGGTGATATATTGGTTTTACTGTACATAGATTTGCCAACAGTGATTTGAAATTATATTCTGAAGCTCTTCACTTCAAACATTCAGTTGCTTTTGGATGGCTTTTGAAATTACACCATCGGGTCATCAAATGGTCTTTGAAGAAGTGGGGGTTGTGTCGTTTTTCATCCACAACCAGCAGAAATATTTAGGGGGTGTACCTTTTTTAAAAAAACAGTTAAAAGCGATGCTTGGCTTGGAGGGGGCAGATTGCTGAGGAGAGGTTGCATGATGGGGGGAGCAGGTTAGCAGCCTCCCTCCTGCACCCAGGGCTCAGGCTTGTTCAAGGCAGTGCAGTCCTTACGTATCTCGAGTGCTGCAGAGGGAGCTAACGTGGGTGCAGGGAAGCTAGAAACCAAAGTGAGAATCATCAGGGCCTCAGCACAGCATGGGGTCCCTGCTTGGCAAGTCCTCATTTCCATTCCAGGACCCACTGAGATCCTGCACGGGTGCAAGCAGCCAGCCATGCATATCCCATTGCGTGTTCACACCCTGGCCTGTACCCGTCGCTGACAGTAGAGACTTCAAATGGCTGCGTTAGCTGCATCTGAGGTCGAGTCAAAGATGGGGTGTGGCAATGTGGCTGCTTCAGTCTCATTTGTTATTCTAATTAGTGTGGGTGGGGAATGGAGTTCCTGCTCCACTGCCTCTCAGGAGAACCTCCGGGCTGGTCACTGAGTGAGCTGTATTGCTCACCCACCATCCTTTCCCTTCATCAAATGTCCCTCCAGCTCCTCGCAAAAACCTTTCTCAGACACTTCACTGGAAAATGTTTGTCTGACTGCATGCTTTGCAGGACGCTGGGTTAGGTGACAGGTCAGCATGGGATCATTTGTCTGTCCTGATGACTACTCCCTCCTCCTAGATAGGCATCTCAAGTCCATGACCCGCTTTTGCCAGCTCGTATCTTGCCAGTGCACGGCAGTGTCATGTTGGGTGGGGAGAAGAGATCCGAAGACCTTCAGGCCAGAGGAAACCCCTAGACCCGTGGGTCTGATTTTCCCCTAGCCTGAGGCACAGCCTTGCACCCTGTGGCTCTGCTGTATGAAGTCTTGGGCTTCACAGCCCTTGTGCCATCACAGCCAGCTGAGGAGGGTGTCCAGCACCACGAGAGCCCTTCCACCTCCCAGGCACTTGGTCCCCTCTATGTGACTGCCCTCAGTTTAGAGTATATATTGTGCCTTAATTCTCCCTGTGAGTGAAGCTGTAAGGGCAGATGACTTGTCAAGCAATTGGGAATCTCTTTCTGTGCATCTGTCCCTATTGATAAACACCATCCTGTTGCAGGAGCCAAACTGTATCCACAACATTCTCAACCTGCACATTTGCCAGTGGGGTTCACCTCTCAAGATTTTAAAGCTGGGTTTAGGTCTCTGGGATGACGTCAGTTTTCAATGAGCTCTGTAGCAACCTACTATTGTTGTTTTTTCTGTTGTGTAGTGTCTGCTTGTTCTTTTTTCTTTTTAAAAAATATATCTTGTGTTCAACATGAGTCCAAAATTTCAAATGGAGAATAAGCCTGAGGTTGCAAATGTGTTTTAAACCTGGCCCCGCATCAACCTGTCTCTGTCAGGCAGTGAACCTGTCGTGTATCGTGCTTCACCACCTCTTCATTTCTACCATGATTCTGTTTCCCCTAAAATCGCTGACAGACCATAAAATCATCACAAGCAGCACATCAGTTCAGAAACATCATTTCTAGTCTGCCGTGAAGGCAGCACCTTCCTTTTCCCTTGCTGAAAGACCAAGGCGTCATTCACTGTTCAGCTCGTAGGGCCCCGGTAGCAGGAGAGGAACATCAGCTCAGAAAGGGCTGCACGTGGCAGATGTGGCTGGCCAGTGCCTGGTTGTTTTTAAACTGTCCTGACATTGTGTCTCCTCTCTTTGAAAGGAGGAAGAGAGAAAAAATCCCTAGCCTCAAAAAGCTGGAGGAAAATTTCCTGCCAATTGTTGTGTTTTGCAAACACTGGTCTTTTCTCTCGTGCTCTCTCTCTCCACTCCCGGCGAGGCTGGAGATGAAAATGGCTCCTTTGTTCCTTTCCCTGGGGCCCAACTGCAGTGAAAGTGCGGCTCCGGAAACCCTCCGCTGCAAGAGCGGCGAGGGTGGGAGGGACCGAGCTGTCACCGTGTGCGGTAGGTCCTACATAAACACGGCATGTGTTGACAATGCCGCAGGCAGGATGGGCGCAGAAGGACTTTGTGGTGCTGGCGACGAAGCTCCTGCACCATTCCTCCTGTGGCAGCAAGCAGGCTGCGAAACCCGCGGGGGGCAGAGGAAGGGGAGGCGGGTGTGAGCGGCCGTGTTGTCCTGGCAGTGACTGATCACGGGCTGGGGGGCTCTGGGCCCTTTTGTTCTCAGCTTTTGGCTTTCCCCAAAGCAGCAATTTGCAGCCCTGTGAAAAGCAGATGGCATCCCGCTGTGGGTTTGCACCGATGCCCTGGCCCCCGTGCCGGGATGCTCCTTGTACCCATCCAGTCCTGGTGCTCTGTGTTCAGCCACAGCCACACTCCAAACCCACGTTTAGTCATTCAAAACTCTTCTCTCATCCAGGCTGGGTTGGACATGCTGGCTTTTCCCTTCTTTTAAAGAGATGGACCTTTTGCCGCTCGCTGGGGACGCTACTTGTTCTGTATGCTGGATGGTTTCTGCAAAACCTAGAGCTACAGCAAGCTTCCCAGGGCGGGGGATGTGGTGTGACCAGGACCACAGCAAACCCTGACCGTGGGGGACTGCCCTCGCAGCCTGGAGGTGAACCTTTCTGTAGTTCAGCCGTGTGCGTGTGCGAGTGCAAGTGTGTGTGGTCTGCGTGCGCGGGGTCGTGTCGAGCGAGGAGCCCGAGGACACTACCGATGGGGCTGGAAGGAGCCCGCATTTCTGCAGCCAGTGTATCAGTACCTTGTAGATGGCCTTTCTTCCCCCTCCCCTCCTCCTTTTTTTTTATAAAAGACAAAAAACAAATGGAAAGCTAAACTAGCAGAGGTTTTTAAATATTTTATATTAGTTTCTAATGTAAATTCTTACATTGTTATTGCAGTGCTGGGTGTGTTTCGCCTGCACGTGACTTTTTGTAATATTTTTGTGAATCACTAAACATTTTTTTCCTCCCGTGTATTCTAAGTGCATTAAACGTATTTGCAGAATTGTCGGTGTCCTTCTCTGCAGGCGACGGTGGGATCACCTGCCTCCTGCTCGGCCCCACGGCTGCCTCAGCAGCCTCTTCTCCTCATCGGCCCCTTCTCCCACCGGCCCCAGGGGAAGGGGGTCTATTGCCCGCAGCTCCTGAGTCCAAGTGTGGGAGAGAAAGGGAGCTTTCTTTTCCCAAAAAACGTCAGCAAAACTGCCAGTCATGGGCTCTGCCAGGTGCAGGATCCTCCACGAGCATCCACTGGTGAAACCCCTCAAGCCAAGGCAGCTTGAGCTCCCTGACAGCCAGGGTTTTCCATGCCTTTTGGACAAGTTGGGATGGGGAGTGCTTGCATGTGGATCTCAGAACGCGGCTGGTTGGCCAAGGGATGGCAACCTCATCCGCCGGCACGGGAAGGAGGGAGCCGGGGTGAGTGCCGGGTCAGGTCCGCGCTCCCGTCCTCTGCCAAGTGCCTCTTGGCTTCAGCAGGATTTGTGGGGGTGTAGATGTGCGCGTGGAGACCGAATATGTCGGAGAAGAGACACAGCAAACACTTATGAAAAAATATTACTGAGCTAATGTTGCAATGATTTCCCAGTAACGCAGAACGATTTTGCAGTAATCTTTTTACACTCCTTGGTAATAAATTCCTATAAGGTCAGAGAAGAGAAGGGTGGAATATCTCGGGGAGGAGGGGAAGGGAGATCTCTGTGCACAGAGGAAGGGTGACAGGGAAGGGAGTGGATGTGTAGGGAGCTGAAATCCAGCTTTGGGCAGGTTTTTCACTTGCTCTTTGAGGGTGTTACCTCAGCCCTCCCTGCAGCAAAAGGGGAGCAATCAGCAGGAGTTCCTTCGAGGATTTGTTTTCTTTTAAAGTCTGGGGTGAAAACCATCCTTTCCCAAAGAACCTCCCCCTCAGCCATATCCAGACTCGAACTGTCCCAGCCCCAAGGCAAAGCAGCAGAGTCTCTGAGTGTCGCTGGTGTGGAGCAGCCTGTGCTGGATGTGCTGAAGGGAATATGGCTGTAGCTTGGCAGAGTTTCATTGTGTCACTTCAGGAAACCTTGCCTGTCAACCAGGATCCCTGGCGAGGTTATTTGCCCAGCGGGGGACAGGGGGGACAAGAGGCCGCCTGCAGCTGGTCCCTTGGCCCAAGACCGCCCATGCCCCTCGCCTTCCCAGGCCTCAAAGCATTTGCAAGCACTGGGCCACCCCACTGGGACATCCCAGCAAGGACGGCAGACCTGGGACTGGCTGGGGACCCTGCTGCTTATGCAGTTCTGGGAGCCCTCCCTGCCGACCCCCCTGCCACCGCTGCCCCTGGCACTTGGTTAATTTAGTTCATGAATTAAGTGGTCTGCCTTTGCCATCCCTGCAGCGGCTGGGCAATCCCCATTTTGCAACAGCACATTCCAGCTGGTCCCTTGTTTCAGCCCCAAATCCAGAGGGGATGGGGTGTTGGGGGGGACTGCGGCACAGCGGGGTGCCCCTTTCCCGCTGTCACCCTTCACCCTGAGCCCCACCTCTGGCGCGGCCATGCCCGGCCTGGGCAGCCTCACCACTCTGCCTCCACCCCAGCCAAAAGCACCTTCAGGCAGTGAATTTAATTAAGGTTTCTGAAAAGCAGTGTCTGGGAGCTCCTCCTGATCTGCGGCTCTGAACTTCGTTAGGAGTGGTTTGTTGCTAATAATGCTGGCAGCTTCTCTAATTAATAATGGAAGGACTGTGAGCAGAGCAGATGACAAGCCAGGAGAGGGAAGGGATTTGTTTGTTTATTTCTCTCCTCTCTTGGTTTGGGTTTTGGGTGGGTTTTTTTTGAGTGCAGAGGGAGGGCTAGGGCTCATTTTCCATCTGAAAAGTGAACAATGGGACCTGGGAACCTTGACAGGGAAGATGGTGCACCTGCCGGGCGGGAGGGCGAGATGGGGTGGGTGGGATGGGAGATGGGTGCCCATGGGGCGGGTCGAGGGGGCAGCCCCACGGCAAGGGGCTCCTGCTCCCACAGTGCTCCCTGTCTGTCCGGGACAGAGCCAATACGGCCACGGGTTGTGCTGGACTTGGGCACCCAGGGATGGTCCTGACACCCAAACCCCTTCCCATAGCGTCACCCCCACAGCATGTCCCTTGCCATGGCATGTCCCCCATTCCACCGCATGTCCCCCAGCCCATGGCAGGATGGTGCAGCCATGGGAGGGAGTGGTTCTCTGTGCCTTAGCCCACCTGGCCCACAAAGATGTGTCATGCAGCACCCAAAACATGGGCTTGTGGGGGATTGGCACACCAGGTCCCTTTGCATTTTTCTTTTCCCTCACTCTTTTGGCTCATTTTTCTCCTGCTTGCTGTTTTTTCCAGCTGGTGTTTGTGGCACAGCCAGCTGTGGCAGCACCTCGGTGCAGAGGAAAGACTTCCAGCACACCCCAGCACCCAGGACCTGCACATTAACACCCTATGCTCCCAGGGGCCCCGTGGCCAAACCGTAACTGGAGAAGAGCCCAAAGCAACTGGGCTGGGCCAGGTCCTGCTGTCTCCCCCTGAGATGGGACAAACACCCCTAGCCCCACAGCCAAGCCTTGAGGACAGCAGGCAGCTCACAAGCATCCTCGCTTGGCTGCAAGCCACAGCCTCACCATCAGGTGCAGGAAACCAGGGGTGGGAGAAGCACGGTAGGGAAGCCCCCCACATGCCCTAGCTCCCTGTCTAGGAGCCCACGGTGTGCCCAGAAGCTCCGGCTTCTCCAAATAGCTTTTGGAGCAACTGTTCCCACTGCTGGGCAGAGTTTGCATTGGAGAAAAAAATGGCCTTATCTTGCCCCAACACCTCTTTGCTCATGGTTATTGAAGCAGTTTATGAGACAGGCCACAGCAGCACGGCTGGCGTGGCCTTGGTGCAGGCTCTGCCCCCTTGGTTCCCCCACCGCTCGCCTGTGGCAGGGATGCGCTGGCTGCGGGTACATCTCAGGCAGCAGCCATTGTTGCTGCAACTTTCCAAAAAAGCATAGTTTGGGTTTGGTTTTGTTTTTCCAAGGGGAAAAGTATCTTTAATGCCCTTTCCCGTCATTCACATTTCCTCAGACTTCCAACACTCCAGCCACAAATAACCCGGTGGAGGGCAGCAAGTGAGGGTGCTCCGTACTGGAGATGCTCCTGCTGCCAATAATGGGGTACTGGCTCTGGAGGAGCCAGGAAGCAGGAAGCAAAGGGGAAAGCACAGTTAGATGTTAATAAACCTTCAGGAGTGTCCAAGGCCAAGGCAACCAGCTTCCCGCCTGGGCTGGGATCATCCCTGTCTGCTTAATGCACAAATCCTTTCTCTGGCTGCTGGAGCGAACACAAGGCTGCGGTACCTCGTACTCTCCGCTTGCTTTTTGAACAGGAAATTTATCCAAAGCATCCAGCAAAAGGGGAAAATTAAAGGCAAAAAGGGCTCAGAAGCAGGGGGGCTGGCTGGGCCATGAGGCGGGGAGCGTCCCCGGGGGCACGGGGTGGCGTGGCAGCCTGCCCGGCCCCGGTACAGGCAGCTGAACAATAACGCAAGGCGTCAGGAACATGCTTGGTGGTGGGAATCCCAGTCCTTGCCTTAAAAGGAGATTTTGGGGGACGCTTTTATTGGAAAATTGTTTTCTGATTATTCAGCTTATTGAGAGTTTTATTTCATTATTTGCAACATGACGTGAAGGGGGCTTTAGCTACGCATGAACAGCAATGGCCAAGGATGTTTCCATGGATTTCCAGGCCAGAAGAGCCCATTAAATCATCCTATTTGACCTCCTGTGTTCACAGACAGAAAATGTCGCCCAGTTCCTCTTGCACTCAGCTCAGTAACTTGTGGTTTTGATTCAAGTGAGTGGTCCAGGACGACGTCCTGTCTCAGCTCAGTGACTTCAAGAGAGGAAGAATCTGCCACCAGCTTCACTGGACTGTTTGTCCTGGTGGCATAAAAACCCTGCACCCCCAAGAGCAACACTCCATGGCTGACTTATTTCTGATGTGGCTGCATTCTGCTTGCTTTGAACCTTTTTCAGACGAAGTGGGATGTCCACATTGCCCCTCGGCCGGTGCCTTGCACACAGGTGTGCTTGCTGAGCTGCACAGATTAATATAGATAAATTGCGGGATCCCTCCCGGTCTGCTGTTAGCGAGCAACTCAAGAGTTAATAAACTTTGAACAGATGTGACCAACATGTCAAGACACGAGAAGTACGTGGTATGGATGTTTATAAGTACATCGACAGAAGGCATTCATAAAAGGTTATAAACCGTGGTAATAAGCAACCCATCAACTTGTTTGGACTCTAACACTTGATTAACCATTTATTAAAAGGTGCAGTAATCATTTATAAGCCATAAGTGGGACCAAATGTAAAGTACGGACTCTTTATGTTAATAGATGCCTCAAGAATTTCCTCTCCCTCCGTGCTGTGTTTTGGGTAGTTAAAGGCTAACCCTGGCCTCTGGGCGACCCAGCCCCTCCTTTGCTGCCTGCATGGGCCAGATTCACTCCGAGAGCCTCCATGGAGGGGGTGCGGGTGCCCCTACCCCAGGTTTGGCAATACCCTGGGGTTTTGCTCATGGGAAGCCCTAGGTTTATTTTGGTTGGCCTCTGGGTGAGCACTGCCAGCATCTGGACGTCCCTTCGGAGACCCTGGGAGGGATCTGCCCGGTGGGTTCGGGGCCACCCCGGTAGCAGGGAGGGACGGTCAGAGCGGCGGGTGCGGTGGGCAGCACAAGGTGGTGGGCAGCAAGGGAAGCCTGGCAGGCCCCCAGGGAGAAGAGGGCTGCCGGTGGCTGTGCAGACAGCTGGGAGAGGAGCTCGGGCACTTCTCCCAGGCTTTCCTGGCACAGCCCAGCACCAGGCCCGCTGCCCACTGGTCCCCATTGGACACCAAGGAAGGGCTGTCAAGTGCTGAGCTGAGCAAGGTGGATCAGGGACCAGGGATTTTAAAGGGGTTAAAACCACCTGCCTTGAGCCCCTGGTGTCCTGGTGTGCCCGGGAGAAGGAGCAGAGCACAAGGAGAGCTGAGAACCTGCTCCCTGCATTCCCCTGCATGAGAGTCATTCCAAGCCCTGGGCTGCTGACACCAGGATGGGACAGAAATGCCTCTGACGTGAAGGCAGCTTCATCCTTCTGTCAACAGGACCCTCCTTTTTTGTTTGCCATCACACTCCTCCTACCCTCAAACAGATCGTGTTTTCCTTCCTGGTGTCTTACCAAGACCTAAACCCATAATTGCTCCCATTACACAACCAGGAGTGACAGTTTATTAGCAATGCTTCCTGACCTAATTTACACCGATACCCTTGTGCCCTTCCCTTCGCTGTGGGCAAACAGACTTCTTGGCTTTTGGAGAGGAAGGAGAGCCCCAGCAGCGGGGAGTGCATGGGCTGCAGCTCAGGGGTGAGCCCCTCCACTTGCCCTGCCTCAGTTTCCCCGTGCTACACAGAGCTGGAGCTCAGCAGCACCAGTGGACTCGGGGGGATGGGGTTTGGGGTTTGCATGGGGCACAGCGGTAGCGGATGCTCTGACCTTCAAAGGAAACCTCAATAGCTGCCTGGCGGGGGGCTTTTTAGCATGCATGTGGCACTGGGTCATTTGGCTGTAGCTGGTTTTAATTGCAGGGAGCATGCAGAAAAGGAAGAGGCAAGCTGAGAAATTGCTCCAGCGTGAGGATTGCAAAGGTTACACCTTGGCTTGGGCGAGGACCATGGGGGCCTTCTGGTGGGAGGGCGGTTGAACAAAACCACAGACGGGAAGGGGAGGTGGTGGGATTGTACCCCACTCCCACCCTCAGTCTCCCATGGTCGGATCTGGGGCCACCAACTTCGTGTCCCCAAGCTCATCCCTGGGCTGGCAAGGCTGAGGAGCTCCATCTTTCCCCCGGAGAGAGGCCCAGCTGCGGTGCAGGAGGCTGTGCCAGAGCTTGATGCACTGGGGAAAGGACTGGTGCAAAGAGAGAAACAGGGCCACTGGTAGCCACAGGCTCAGGGCCAAGGAACGGTGCTTTCTGCCCAGACCTCGCAGGCAGAGAGGGGTGCATGTGTGGGACCCTGCGCCCGGGAGGCAGAGGGGCAGCAAAGCAAGAGCCCCGGGGCAGGAGGGCTTTCACAGCCACAAGGGAGGCTGTAAATCCCTGCCTCGCAGCTACAACAAAGACCAGGTGGGAAATGCCTCAAAAAGTGACTCTTCCACTGGTGGCACAGCCTGGGCTTAGGGCAGCACCAGCCTGGATGGGGCTGTGGGAGCAGCCAGAGGGATTTGTTCTCGGCATCAGCTTCTTCTGCCCCAACCTGTGGTGGGAGAGGCATCACACTAGAATCTGCCAGTGTTTGCTAGTGTCCCTTCCTGACCCCATTGAGACAAATGAGTTACTTTAACCCTGGCCAGTACATTTTTCAGGGTGCAGTGGTGAGGCTGCCCCAGAGCACAGCCAAGGAATAAGAAATGCCCGGAGAACTCCAGGGCTGGCAGCTCCCTCGAATGCTCACACCATCCACCGCCCGTTAAAGGCTGCCCGCTGGCAGCCTGGCTCCAGCAGCGCCTCTCCAACTGGCAGCAGAGGGTAAAATTAGACAGAGCTGCATTTTTTTCCCCTCTGCCGCCCAGCAAACTTTTACAGCTCTTCTGCCGGGTCCCATCCCGTCTCGGGGTAAGCAGCCACCCCAGCAGGGGGAAAAGCAGAGGAGCCCGTCTGGCCGCCAGTCTCCCTCGTGCTCAAAAAAAAAGAGAAAAAAAAGAAAATTGTGCTGTTTTTTTTGTTTGGTTGGGGTTTGGGGTTTTTTTTATATATATGGAGGTTTTGTGGCTTTGACGCAGTTTCCTGAAAATCCTGCCTCATCCTGCCAGGGGCTGAGTGAATGCACATCCCAGCCCTCGGCGGTGGGGGAGAGGAGGAGAAGCCAGGGAGGGAGAGAAGAAAGCCTCTGCCAAACTGGCCTGACCAGAATGTGACACAAGAGCAGGAAATGAGTCACGCCGGCAGGGCAGCTGCTCCCAGGCATTTGCATAGAAAGAAACCCCACCAGGCAGGGAACCACATCAGCCCTCGTCCCTGCTCCCCATGTTCCAGCCCCACAGCTGCTGGACCCACTGCCATGCTTGCTGGCACCCATTGACACCCCGAGGCTGGCTAAGGTGGCAAGCCCCGGAGCATCACCCTGGCCCTATGGCTGTCTGTGCAACCCTGGATTTGGCCATTCAACCTCAGATGGGGTTGTTGCACCCAGGATTTGCCCTGAGCCACAGCAGAGCTCCCCTCCACTGGCCCCCCCATGCAGACCCCCTTGGCCAGTCCTCACTGTCTGCTTTGCCCCATGCTTTAGGCTTGGGGAGGAAGGGAGCAAGCCCAGCATTTTTGCCCCAAAAGGAGTTCCAGCTGTGCATCCATTGCACAAGGGCAAAGCTCTCCTGAGGGTCCCGCAAGGGCATCACCATGCTTGCATCCAGCGCAGGGTTCCAGCTGCCAGGTTCTATGGTTCCAGTTGTTAAATGCCAGTGTTGGGTGGGGGTGTTGCTGGGGTGACCGGGGCAGCAAACTTGAGTTGTGTGCTGGTCTCTTTTGAGTAGTCGTAGGTGATCGGAGATTTCCCCGTGTGCATCTTCCCCCAGCAGGAACCCAGCTGTGAAGGTGCCAGAGCAGGTAGGTGACAGTGTGGGATGGACAAGTGTGGCACCGCAGGGGGGACGTGAGTGGGATGGCTGGGCACAAGCAGTGCAGGTCAGCAATGTGCCCTGGGCTGGGGCAGGGGATGACTGCCCGTGGGGACCTCTGTGTTGTGACTGTGCATGGGGTTGTTTCCCTCTTCCTCCACCCCAGCCAGGAATGGGGGATGGCCACAAGCAGACAGATTTAGTGCTGCAAACCAGGCTGCTGCCACCCTGCAAGTTCCTTAAATCCTTAAACCCAGTTTTAAAACTTCAGCGAAAGCCTTCAGCACATTAATCATATGGAGCAGGGTGGAGGGAGCTTTCACCACTGCACTAAGCCACCTCACTGGGCTTACGTGGAAGGGGGACAGAAGGGCAGCAATGGCTTCTCTGTGGCTGGTTAACTGAATTATAAATGATACAAGAAGCCCATCACTTTGTGCTACTTTTAGAGGGCTCAAGGCTTCCGAGGAAGGCATCCTGGGGACAGGGTAGTGGCAGACAGGGAAACTGTCACTTTAACAGCCAACCACTCTGTAAATCAGTTCGAACACCCTCCCTCTCCCATAAGCTCAGGAGGGTCCACAGCCCTAAATAGCAAACAGAGTTTTTGTACATCTGCGGGCTGGTTAAATGTCGCTCAAGTCTGCCTTGGGAAAGCAGAGGCAGGTCCTCAATGCCAGCAGCTAGGCACGACCCCGCTCGTCCCCTGTCCACAGTGACAGAGGCACCTTGGCTCCACGGACAAGCCAGTGCATCCCTGCTTCCCGGGGATGAGGTCCCTCTGTACCAGGCAATGTCACTTCCATGCTAGACCTTGGTCACAAGTCCCTGAGTGTCATGGATCTGCAGGGTGTGGGGCGATGCTCTGCCAGCCCTTTGTGGGTGGGTACCCGCAGCCCAGTTAGTGCTAACTGGGGCCCCAGCAACATTGCTGATACTTTACTAGGGACACTGGTGGGAGTGATGGTCTCTTGAGGGCAGGGCTAAGGGCTGCCAAAGAGAGACAACCAGCAAAGGGGAATGATGGGCCGTCTGCGTCTGGGAAAACCAAGGCTTGGGGAGTTGAGGGATGTGCACCAGGACTCAGATGAAAATTGCCTCTGTGGCCTCTCAGTGCTGTCTGGGGCACCCACACAGGGCCAGATCCTGATGGAGGGGAGCCCAAAGCACAGGCAGGCTTTCTGCAGCTCTCTCCTCCTGGTGTCCATCAGCCACTCAGCACTGACAGGAGGGTGTCTAGGAGCTGTGTGGGCAGGGGGTCCCTGCCTCCAGCCCCCCTGGGCAGCTCCTGCTGGCTGCAGAAGGGTTGCGATGACCAGCCTGGCTTTGGGGCTTCCCTTGCCAAGGGGGTTTCTCCAGGCTGGGCAGGGAGATGGCATCATTCAATGCAGGTGTGATGACAGCAGGGCCAGTGCTGGTCCTAGGGCAGCAGGATTCTTAGCTGAGAGCAGGATGAATCTTTCAGCTTGGCTCAGCTCCATCCCATGCACCTTCCACTCTTAAATCCTGCTAAATATTTACCAGCTGGCTTCCCCAGCTCACCCGCAGTGGAGGGCACAGGGAGGGGGGGGGCCCAAGCAGCCCCTGCAGGAGAGCCATGCGCTGCTCAGGGATGGGAATGGTGAGTGTTACTGGGGGCTGCCCAGTACGGCCTGTGTTTATAAAGAAGTGAGAGTCACAAATAGTTTTGCGCTGACTTTTCAAGGAGAGGTTTTCCTCTGCATGGGCTCGGCCAGCTGACGGTTGCTCTGACGCATCCCATGCTGCCCTGCCCAGCTCCTGCCAGTCCTGGCTGCTGGACAACTGGTAAAACCCCAGAGATGTACAGCCCATGGGCTTCAAGGCCTGGCAGAGGAATTACATGGCAAACTGCTCCCTTTGCAGGAATTGGTGCTCGAGCCCTGCGAACCATGGGCTGGGTGTGTGGGGATGGAGGGTGCAGCTGGGGGGTGATACAGGGTGAGCCCCAGCCCCAGGGTGGCCCAGCTCTGGACTTCCCCATGCAGGCAGGGACCAGTCGGCTGAACCCAGAAATAGGTTTTAGTGTGGCAAAGAGGCTGTGGGGGCCTCACTCAGAAATGAGGGCCAAGGAAGGCGTCCCGAGCCAGCCTGGGCACTGCACACCAGCTGCAGCCTCATCAGCATTGTGGGGTGTGTGACGCTGTTATTATTTGTTATTATTTGCCCTGGGGCAGCACTTTGGGACTGGGGTGTGCTGGATATAATGCAGGCAGCAGGTAGAGGTGTTCCCCAATGTCCCATCAAAGGATGAAGTGAGAGGGGAAAGGTGTAGGCAGAGGAATGGGATGGGGCATCTCAAATCCCAAACCAGCCCAAAGATAGCTGGTATCTATCACTCTGTCTCCTTATCAGGGTGTCTCTTGGCAGGACTCACCTGTGCACAGGGAGTTCCTGTCAAGGGAAGTGTGGAAGGACCCGGATCACCCCCACCCCGGGTGTGCTGTAGGATGCTCGCCCCTCTATCAGGCAGCCACCTGCCCTGGGTGGCCCATGGCACTGTGGCTATAGGGTGCTGTAGTAGATGTTAGTGGGTGGCATCTCTGGACAGTTTGGTCCATGGCTTTGAGGCTGTGATCTAGAATTCCTGCTAAATCCCTCCCAGAGGCAAATTGCTATTCAGTTGAATATGACCCAGGGGCAAGGTGGGAGCCAGATCCTGAAGCCACCACCTGAGCCTTTGCCCCTTATCATTCCACCACAAACCTGACTTTGCACCCCGAGTGGGTTTTTTTTGTCTAAATAACTGTTTTGAAGCCATTTGTGATCCCTTTGCCAGCGGGAAATGGATTTACACCAGCAATGTGCTTTATTCCCAGTGGCCCCACAATTTGGCAGGGGTTGGATATACAGCATCCCGCAAAAGAGCTGCGGAAACATTTGGTGGGAGAGCTGTTAACAGAGACGCCTCTGTGCCCCAGGCTCTGGCGGGAGCTGCTGGGGCTGCTGGTTTTGGAAGGACCCCTCTGGACAAACGGCTGCTGCTCTGCACGGGGAGGAAATGCACCTGAATGGTCCCGTGCAAAGTAACACCCCGTCCAGAGGGGGGCTGAGAGGGCGTAGGAGGCTCCAGAGGGCTCTTCTGGCACGCGGGGCCAGCTGTAGCCCAGGGGCGAGCTGGTTCCAGGGCAACAGACCCCTTTATATGGGCCGGCAGGCTGAGCAGCCCCGGGTCCCGGCCCCACAGGACTGCTGGTGGGCAGGCAGGGTGTCCCTCCCGCTGACGCGGTAGGCAGCAGGGACGCGCCAGCTGGGGACAGGCCTAGGCTCCTCGCAGGCTGGGCCACAGCCGCCGGGACCGACACCGCGCCGGCCAAGGGCCGCGCAGCGCCGAGCACCGCGGTGGGCCCCATCGCCAGCCGTGTCCCCTTTAAGGCGGCGCCGCCTCCGCGGTGGGCGGGGCGGTGGGCGGGTCCCGTGACGCGCGGGGGGCGGGCCGGGGGCGGGCCCGGTCCCGCCGCAGCGCAGCGCCGCGCAGCTCCGAGGCGGCAGCGGCAGCGCCCGGCGGGACTCAGCGGCTCCGGCGCCCCCGCTCCCCGCACCCACCCACCCCGACCGGCTCCCGAGCGGGGCGGCCCCTCGCCGCGCCGGGGCGGAGCGCGCCCGCCTTCCCCTCCCCTCTCCCCCGGTCGATATATCCCCTGCGGCCGCCGCCCCCATGGCCGCCCCGCCCGCCCCCCGCCGCCGCCCCGGCCCCCCGCGCCGGGGCTGAGCCCGGCCGCCTCCGAGGCGCCGCCCCCCCCCTTCCCCCCTCCCCGAGGAGATCCGCTGCGGGGATCCGCGCCCCCCTTCCTTCTCCCCCCCCCCCCCGCTTCTCCTCGTCCCCCCTCCCCGGGCCGTGGCCGCCTCCCCGGGGGCGGTGGGAGGAAGGCCGGGGCGTGGGGCTCCGGCGGGCGGGCGGTCGGCGCCCAGGGCGAGCCCAAGATGGCTGGAGGCGGCGGCCGCGGGGGCAGGCGCGGGGGGCTCTGCTGAGCGGCCCCGCCGGGACGGGACGGCTCGGCTCGGCTCCGGCTCGGCTGGCCCCGCAGCCGCAGCCCCTCCGCAGAGCCCCGCCGCGCGGGCGGGGGAGGCGGTGGGAGCGGTTTTGTTCCGGTGACTTTATTTAATTTTTTTTTAATACCTTTTTTATTTATTTTTAAAAATTTTTTAAATTTTATTTTTACTGCGCCTCCGGTCTCCGTTCTCTAGCAGGGCAGCTCAAAATGGCTGAGAGCTGACTCGGCTCTCCCGGAACCGCACGCTTCGGCCGGCTCCTCCCGGCTGCCCGCCGCCGCCTCGCCCCTTCCCGGTGGGGCCGGACCGGGGAAGGCTCTCCGGGGCGGCTGCGACACCCGTCCCTCTCCGGGACCCCCGACTCCATCGCTTTGTTGCTGTCGTGGGGGCTTCGTCCCCGCGGCCGGCCATGAGACCGGGCTAGGTCGGACACCCCCCCCAGCCCCCCCACTCCGGACGCCTTTTTCTCTCAGCCCCGGTGGGAAGTCAGAGCAGGTTGATTTGGGGGCCGCGGGGTTTAGATCCCCCCACGGCAAAGCCCATCCTCTCTCCCATCCCTCTCCAGGAGCCTTGGACGCGGCTGGGAGGGTTGCGCTGGGCTGGGGTTTGCTCTGAATGACCGAGCTCTCCCATTCAAGACCTCGCAATCTCGAAGCGGGCGAGAGGGGGTTTTTTTGTTGATTTTTTTTTTTTTTTTTTCCTGTCTTGTCTCTTTTTTTTTTTTTTTTTTTTTCCCCTCTTCCGTTTTTTTCTCTGCTGCTCCACCGGGTTAGAAGCAAATCTCGGGGGCCGCGGAGAGAATTCGTTTTTTTGCCATCGTCATCGTCGCTAGTATTATTATTATTATTTTTTTAATCTTTCTCCTTTTCCCATTTTGGATCTTAACCCTTTGATCTGTTTCCTTTAAAAGACTCTTGATTCCCAACTCCCATCAGGGGGAGAGGGAGGAGAAATACAGGGGATAAAAAATAAAACGCCGAGCGAGTCCGTGCTCTCAGCTGTTAGCCAGGTTGGTGGGGGACAAAAGTCCCTTTAAAATATTGAATGTCAATTGCAAACCTAAGAAAAGAAAAATCCGATCCGGAGTGCTAAATTTAGGAGCTTTATATGGAACTTGGACTCTGCTGCTGGATTTTGTATGGATTTTTTTCAGCCTTTGGTAAGTTTCGATTCACCTTCTGGGGTAAAAAGAAACAAATGGCTTTTAGGGGCGGTTAAGACTTCAGGGTGTAAATCCTACTCTATCATGTTGGGGGTTTTTTTAACCGTTTGTGTTGCTTTTTTAACGAAGTGACGAAGATGTCGCGTTTTCTGGATGGAAATTCCTAGAGTGCTGCTCTGTGGTTTTATTTTATCCCCGATTTAAAAATCTGCTGCGGTTTATTATTTATCGCGCGTGCTGCAGGGAGGGGGGAGCCCAACCGTTCACCCTCAGGTTTTCCGTTGCAGGGAGGACAGACCCTGGCGTCCGCCCCTAGACCACACTGAGCGACCGAAGCGGCTTGGGGGGAAAAGTCGCCAGAGGCTGCTGGCAGAGATGGCCGAGAATTGGAAGAACTGCTTCGAAGAGGAGCTCATCTGCCCCATTTGCCTGCACGTCTTCGTGGAGCCGGTCCAGCTGCCCTGCAAGCACAACTTCTGCCGGGGCTGCATCGGGGAGGCGTGGGCCAAGGAGTCGGGCTTGGTGCGGTGCCCGGAGTGCAACCAGGCCTACAACCAGAAGCCCAACCTGGAGAAGAACCTGAAGCTCACCAACATCGTGGAGAAGTTCAACTCCCTCAACCTGGAGAAGCCCCCCTCCGTCTTGCACTGTGTCTTTTGCCGCCGGGGCCCGCCACTGCCGGCCCAGAAGATCTGTTTGAGGTGCGAGGCCCCGTGTTGCCAGTCCCACGTCCAGACCCACCTCCAGCAACCCTCCACGGCCCGCGGCCATCTCCTGGTGGAGGCGGACGACGTGCGGGCCTGGAGCTGCCCCCAGCACAACGCCTACCGTCTGTACCACTGCGAGGCCGAGCAGGTGGCCGTCTGCCAGTTCTGCTGCTACTACAGCGGGGCCCACCAGGGACACTCGGTCTGCGACGTGGAGATCCGCCGCAATGAGATCAGGGTAAGTCAGACCTTCGTGGGGACGTGGGTTTGTCCAGCCCAAGGGGGCTGCCGCTCTCCCTGGCCGCCCTCTTTCCCTGCCGTGTTTGTTCTCCAGAGGCCTGTGTTTGTGTAGGGCCTACACAAAACACACCCCGGTGCTGCTCCTCCTCCGCCCGGTCCCCCCGCGGCGGACATGTTAGGTGGCCTCCCAGCCGAGCTGTGACAGAGTCCGTGGGTGCCGGGAGGGCTCCCTAGGGAAGGGGGCCCGTGCTGGGAAGCCTTCAGAGCCGTTCAGCCGTCAGACCTGTGGCTGCTCGGAACCGTGCTGCGTGCAGAAGAGTCGAGGTCCTGGGCCAGGGGGCTTTGGAGGGGTCGTCTCCCTGGTTCCTGCTGGGGTATGCAGCCATTTGGAGGAAGGCAGAGGAGCTGCCCACATCCGAGGTCGAGTTGCCCTGAAATTGGGCTCCCCAGGGGGGACAAAGCGGCCACAGACGTGGACCCCGTCCATTGTAAGGCCTGTGAATGTCAAAGTGCTGGCTCTTCCCACCGTCTCCCGCCGGGGCCGGCGGCCGCCATCCCCTTCCCCCTGCGCTCCGAGAAGCTTCATGTTGGGAGACCCGTGTCTTCTCGCTGGCGGGGATTCAGGCTTGGGGTTTAGCCAAATAATGGGGGTTTTTCTTAGGGGGCACAGGGCTGCCCCCCACCTCCGCTTACCCCCCAAAGCAGCGTGGGGCGTAGCACTGGATTCGAGGGAAAGGAAGTCTGTATTTTGCTCGTGGTCAGGCCATCTGGCAGGAGCTTTCACCCCTGGCTCCCCACCCTGAAGTTCGTGGCGGGCATTTAACAGCCTTGCGGGCAGCCCTGCCAGCAGCCCCGCCGTGACCCCTCCACCACCTTACCCCCCTGCCAAAGCTGCCCCTCCGCTCCCCCTCTGACCCTTCGAAAGAGGCCCGGTGCTTGTCCACCGAATAAATATTTAACAATGAATTGAATGGTGATTACTGTAAAATGGGGATGATTTCCTGTGTATTTTAATGTTGCCAAAATGAGTCACCATGTAGCAATAAAAAAAAAAGTCATAAATAAAAATTGCAGTATAATTACTTTCCAATTGGATGGCCAGGCCTGAGAGGGGGGGGGGCAGCTCTGTGCAGAGGAGCCAGCCTGAGCTCACAGGAAGGTTATTTTCCTCTCCAGGTTTTTTTGGGGAAAACCAGAGACCTCCACGGAGGTGCCAGCAGCTCCACCACATGCTGGAAGGGGAAAGACCGAGCCAGGCTTTTGGAGAAGCGCTTTTCTGCTTCTATTTATAGGGAGTCATTTTGGTCGCCCTCTGCCAGGGTGGGGAGCCACCCCGGGAGGACTGCGCAGGGCTGGGACGGGGCTTGTGTGTGCATTTCCTGGGAGCCTTAGCCAGGGACCAAAACTATTTTTCCAGGTCCTTTTCCAGGACACTTTGATCTCATCTATTCCCGCTCTTGCTGCATGGGGTTTTTTTGTTGTTGCTGCCGTTGTTATGGCTGGATGTTCACTGCTCCTTGCGGATGCACGCTGCTAATGACCTGGCAGAAACCTGCCACTGGCTAGGCTGGATTTTGGCCCTGGCTTGAAATTTTAGGATATGTGGCCAGATACTGAAGGTGTTAGACAGCTGTATCGTAGAGACGCAGAATTATTTTGCGACCTTGGCCAAATCCCTCGGTACCTCCATCACCGCGTTATCTTAATTTCCTTTCTCTGCGATGATAAGCTTGTCTCTTCCCGCTAGGCGTGTGGCTCGGTTGGGTGCTCGTCGAGTCTGGGGCAATGGAGGACAGCCCAAAGCTGGGGGACAGTGTACCCAAGGGATCCTCCCCCACCCCGTAGTTGAAGCAGTTCCTCCGTGAAATGGATGGAGTAGGGAAGAGTCCCTGGGAAAAACGCCCGGCAGGTTGCCGGCTCTTGCTGCGTGGCCTTGGCCAGGTCTCTGGCTGAGAGCTGCCCCTCGCCAGCCGGTAAGGAAGGCGGCTGTGTCAGCTCTTGAATTAGGGTGCGTGCGCTCAGCCGGTGACGGCTTCCCGCCTGCGGGAGCCAGGCCCGGGATTCCTGGCTGCTTGCTCACCCCGCGGCGGTGAGCCACATTTGGAGCATCCTGGGGAAGGAGGGCTGGGGCTGGGGGGGGCGGATGAGTAACGCTGGGCTTGGGAGGTCTGGGGGAGGCCCCGTTGTGAGAGGTTTGTTCCATGCGTGGCTTGTGTTCGGGAAGCTGTTAATTGAGAAATGAGTCAAAGTTTGGGGGCCCAGAGCCCTGTCCTTGGTGTGGGGGACTTGGGGGGTTGCGACGTTGATCCGGTGTGGTGGGAGTGGCCCCAAGAACCCAGAGGAGGGACAGGAGCCTGCAAACACCCTCCCCATAAACCCACCTTTTTTAGCATTTATTACTCTGGTTCTGCTGGCGGCCAACCTTGGAGGGCATCTTGCCCCAGTTACAGTTGGATTTGAAGGGGAAAAGGGGCTCAAAACTCCTTGGGGACAGCACCAGTGCTTTCTCAGCCAGCAACTGGGGCAAAAAAGCTTGTGCTGGGCAAAAGAGGGCGGAGGTAGGTGTCTGCTGAAGGAAAGGGGGTATCTGTGGAGGTGCGTGCTTGGTGGGTTTGGAGGAAGGGGACCACTCAGTGTTAGGTGCTACACAAACCCGCAGAGCCCTGGCTCAGAATTGGTTGAACTCCACGGTGCAACTGTAATACAAACAGTAAATAAAATATGTGGTTAATCTTTCTTTCGTGGGCGTATAAAGCGCTTACCTCCCCTTCCCCCCTGTGAGATGTTTTCTCCTTTGTTTCCTGTTTTTGTAGCGCTTAGAGGAGAGGGGAAAAAAAAAAACAACAACCCACCCTCCTTTTTTTTTTTTTTTGCTTCTTGTCATTTTGTTTGTGTCAAAGTCTCAAAATGAAACATTTTTTTCTTCCATCTTTGCCTTTGCTGCCCCAGCCACGTGCCTTCCACCTGCATGGGGCAACCTGCCGTCTCCTCAGCATGGAGGAGCCTGTTTCCAGGGTTGAAAAAGAAAGTTGCTTCAGTGTGAGGTTGATGTGTTGCTTTTTTTTTTTTTTTAATCTAAGAAGGGAACAAATACAGGTCAGATGGCAGCAGTCGAAGAAAGGGACTCACTTGTGGGGTATTACCGTATTTTCCCCATCTTTATGTGGGACACAGTTGATTGAGGCCAGCCAGGTACATCAGGGCTTGCTTGGGGGTGCCCCAGCTGCCTGTCCTCAGCTGGAGGTGCCACCAGTGGAAAAGGGCTTGGGTAGAGGCTCTGCTCCTGCTTCTGTTTTGTTTCAGGGATTGGAGATAGATTTCCCTCTGACCTAGCTTGCAGTGCATTTTTGGGAAATGGGAAGAAAATTCCTTCACATTCTGACGGTATCTGGTGGTTTTGAACATTAAGAGGGAGAAAGTGTGTTGTGGTACGGAGACCTGTGGGAAAACACTGGGGATCCTCCTGCAGGCGTGTAGGAGCAGCACCCAACGCTAGCCATGGAGCAGTGCCCATTTGGCAAATCCAGGGGGACAGGGACTGGGCTGCTAAGTCCGTCTGTTCCTTGGTGGGTTTGAGCTTGCTTTTTTGGCAGCGTCCCAGATAAGGCCAGCTCAGGTGCTTGCTGAAGTACAGGAAAAAGGAGAGGTGAGCACTTGGTAGGAGCACAGGAAGAGATGAAACCCAAGTCTGTACCAGAAACTCTGGTCTTTTGCCAGTGTTGGCCACCAGCCCCAGTGCAGAGATAGCCTGTGTGCTTTTCCTACCTGCCCCAGCTGATTGCTTCTGCGGTTCAAAAGCTCTAGGTCTCTAGAGGGAAAATGCCACTAGCTTTTCTTTGCTAGATGGCCCTGACACCAGAGATACCTTCCTGTTTGAAACAAGTACTGTGTCGCATCCCCATGCTGCTATCTGTACCAGGGATGTTTTGCTGGGACCTGGGGAGCCCCACTGGTGAGGAGGTTGGGGTCGGCTCCACTGCCAGGCTCCTGGTGTGAGTTGCTGTAGGCTGTTTTACTCTGAAACAGGTTTGGTAACTTGTGATGGGCTGGATTTTTATAGGCTTACTTATTTTCCAGATGACTTGTTTATGAGGAGCGCGGCACGCAGCTCACTGTAGGCATTGTGAGTGTAAGTGCCCCAAGTGCTCGAGTGTTAATTTAGCTCTTGTGACTGTAGATGGTGTGGGCTGGTGCGTGGCAGGCGTTCCCTATGGCACTCTTTGAACATACGTGGTCCCCAGATGACTTTTGCAGTAGGTCCTATGAAGCTGGAGTGCTGTAGGTTCTCCCTGCACCCTCCATCTGAGCCTCCACCAGCACCCCAGAGCTAAACTGCCAGCCCAACTCAGGAGTTAGATCAGCCTAACCCAGGTCTCTCCTTTCCCTGGCTTTGCCAATGCTCTGGTTCCTGCCCAGGGGCCTTGGGAGTCCAGCGCCAGGCTTCTAAATGTGACTGATCATTGTGCCCTGGGATGCTGTCAGTTGGTCAAGCTGCTGTGATGAGTAATGACTTCTTGGGCCTTGGGCAGTCACAGAAATCCCAGCACCCACCTAGCTTTGCTTTCTAGCTCCGTGCTGTTCACCACCATCGATCTGTCAGGCTTTGCTGTGCTGTGTTGTCAGGGGCAGCAGGGGATTTCAGTTCAACTGATAGTAGCCTGTGCTGCCCTAGGGAGGCCTCGGGGGGCCTGAGCCACCCTGCTGCAAACCCATCTGGGTTTGCTGGCCAAGTGGCACTGGGTATCTTGGTGGTTGTAGGTCTTTGGCTGAACTGGGACAGTCTCCTGCCTCCTTGAGGTTTGGATTAAGGGCTTTTCCTGACTTCTTTTCTGCTAAGCTTGAGTGTTTTCCTTGCCCTTAGCCCACCAGGATGCCAGTGGTTCCTTGCTCTAGACCTGCAGCTGCAAGTCTTCTGGGTAGTCAATTTGAGAAGTGACAGCAGAGATGGGAGGACGCGGGGAGGCAGCCTGGTGGGTTTGGGTGGGAGGGAGGAGGCTTGCAGCCTTGGTAGAGGAGTAGGACAGGGACTACAGCGGAGAATGCTCTCTTCCCATGGGTGGCAATGCTGTGTGGATGGCTACTGGTGAGGAGAAGGAAAGTGAGTTCATCTGATGACTTTGAGCTGCTTTGCAAGAACAGTGACAAATTGTAGCCCAGGCTTACCCCTGTGGTATATAGGGGTTGGCTGTACTTTGTAGGTGGGGATGTCTAGGCACAGTCTTGCTCACCCATGCCAGACAGCCCTGGCCAGAGCTTTCTGCCTTGGAAGTCCTCCCTTGGCAGTGGCTTTGAATGAGCCTCTGAGATTGGGGGTGTCCTGGTCTGGGCTCTGAACCAGGAGGTGTAAGCCCAGCTTTGACTGAGAATATAATAAACTTAGCCCAGACCCTTGTTTAGTCTAAATCCAACCTGTGATATTTATGTAAGCGTCATGTGGCTGCTGGCATGGCGGTGTGCAGTATGCTGCTCTCCTCGAGCCCCTGAGCATGGCAGAGATGGAGAAGTAGGAAAGATGTGGGCTGTAGTGTGACACCCTGGACTTTCCTCCACCCCTCAGCCTCGTGCCTCACACGTGAGAGGCTGGGTGAGCCCTTCGAGAAATGCCTGCGTCCCAGGACCGTCCTTCCCTTCTCTTCCCCTCCCGTCGCTCCACCAAAACCACTGTCTTTGAGCTTCTTCCACGTGCTCAGATGAGCCTGGTCCTGGTCATAGAGGGGTCCACAGCCTCTCAGCTGCTCTGGCCTGTGGAGCCGAGGAGTTGCCTCTATCCCTGTCTGAGCTGAGGGAGCAGAAGGGGGGGCTGGCAAAGGGAGGCTGGGAGGAGAAGGCAGTTTTCCATGTCTCACAAAGGGCACAAGCGATCAGATTCGTGCAACTGACCAAGAATAAAGAGGCTCTTACAGTGCTGGCTGCCCTGACCTCTCTCCTCTCTGCTCCAGAGGACAGCGTGTGACCACACAGGGATTTCTTAGCTGTGCTTCAGAGGGAGGCAGAGGGTTTTCTATCCCCAGATTTCACTGCAGCTTGCCTTGCAGCATATTGGCCTATTTTTTGCTTGTTACCTATCTGTTTACTGGAAATCTTGGTACACAGTGGTAATTTCTTCTTTTCTTCTCTTTAATTTCATGTAATTGTTTTGGGTTTTTTTTCAGTCTGACACTGAAATGGGGCTGAGAGCAGCAGTGCTTCCAGAGCAGGGACAAAAGTAACCAGGAAACACAGGGCAAGAGAGGAGGGATCGACACCGAAACAATGAAATAGCCAAGCAAGGAAAGACTGAATGCTCAATAGCACAAGCCTTTGCAGAAATGCCTGGCTAGTGCAGCATTTTATAATCAGCTTCTGTGCTGGGCTGGCCTGCAACAGTAGTGTGATGGGGGAGGAATGCTTTGAATTAGCTGGATGCCAGAATTAATTCTGTCAGAATTCAAATGTACATGTATGTACAGATTTATAAATAAACACTTGGAGCCAGATTCTGCTTTGCCATGCAGGCTCTGGGGCAGAAGCTGGTCTGGCCTGGCTTTTTTTCTTTTTTAAAAAAATAGAATGCTATGGGATTTGGGCTAGATTCTGGTGACTTTGTCAACTTTTTTGTGTTTATCAGCAGCCCATAGGCTCAGGAGATGCTGGTTTGGTTGGAGTAAGGGGGATGGCTTGGAGGAGTCGGAGCTGCTGAGCTTGCTTGCGGTGGTAGCCAATTTTCTGCAATGAACCTCCATTTGCTGGTAGAGAAGATAGGGCATATGCTGGGGGGGACCGTTGGAGAGGTGTGGAATGTGCAGGACCAGGGGTGTCCTGCCTTTCTCTCTTCTATGGAAGAAGGACTGGTAGAGGCAGCCACCCTTCCTTTACCAGGAGAGCTACCGCTAGTGCCCTTGGGAATGAGAGGAAGAGATGCCTGGTCCCAAATACGTAGGGAGGGAGGGAGGGAGGGAGGGACAGTTATTTACAGGCATGAGACTCTGGATGTGCACAAGAGTATTTACAGATGTCCCCCAGATGAACTTGGGGAAGAGGTTTTCAGTCCCAAATCTTTCTGATAAGGACAGCTTTGGTCCGTTCTCACCAGGGGATCATGGTTGTCCCTCTTCTGTCTTGTGATTCACTTGTGATGGTAACATGAGCAAAGTTCTGGGCTCAGAGCAGCGCCCTGCCATGCTGCAGTGGTGCTTTCTATGTAACACACACTTGAAGTCATCTGTTCACTGGGATGATGTACCAGAACTTTAAAAAAAAAAAAAATTAAACATAAATCAGTTTAATTTCTCTGTTTCTTCTCTTCCCCTTACCTGTCCTTTCTCAATTCCTTGATGTGTGCATGCTCAGGGGGGGTTGTCTCTGGAGCGGGCTGGGAAGAGCTGAGCTGTGGATGGCTCCAGATGAGGGAGTTGGCAGGGAGTGACATTCCGGATGGCTGTGTCTCTCTGAAATATGAGTAAACGTTGTCAGACCAGCCGACTGTACGATCTGGGGCTTGGGGAGGGCTAATCTGCCCTTTCCTCCCTCTGCCCGTCTCTCTCTCTGTGGGATCCCCCATTTGCTCAGCATCACCCAGTTCTCCTCTCCCTGCCTGGGTGACCTGGAAGCTTCATCCTGGAGCTGGAGCTTTGGAGAAAGGGAAGGAAAATCCCCTGTATCCTAATGGAGGCGGTGTTTTCCCTCGCTGTACAACAGCTTAATCCAAACCCTCATTTGAGCCAGTTATTGTGTGGCTTTAAAACCCCATCCCCTGGAAACTAGTCTCCCACCCCCTTCCCTCCCAGTCGATCCTGGTCGGTGGAGCTGAGCTCCGGGGTTTGGTGCTTGGCCACACGCAGACACAGATCGATCGCACTGGGGGGTGGGTTGATATTTTTGTGGCAGTGGTTTTTATTGCTGGTTGCGGTTGCTGTTGGAAAGTCGGGGGGGTGAGGGGGTTTGGCGTGCGCTGTAACGGGCTTGTGCATGTGGCAAGGGGAGAGAGGGTAACGTGATCGCGTCCTTCTGCTCATTATCCTCTGGCTCGCGGGGGGGATGGCATCCCTCTCCCCATCCGAATCCGTGCAGAGCTGCTGGCTCCTGTGGTGGGAGCTGGTTTTCCCTGCAGGTGAACTCCTCTGCGCTCAGACAAAGGGCTGGGGGTGCCGGTGCCTCCCTTTGTTCTTCTCCTGTCCTGGTGCACCCGCCTCTGACAGCAAAAAGCCCCTTGAAGCGCGCCTCTGAAATGGATGGAGCAGAATAAATGCACTGTGAGGTCTCTGTCCCCCTCGGAGACCCTTCGGGGATGGCAGGGAGGTCCATGTTCCGCCTTCCCTCGGGTATTGTGCTAGCCCCTTAGTGATGGGGGTGGCCAGATCTGAGAGGGAATTACTGTAGCTCTCCTGCTACAGCTGCACTGTTGTGGCTTGGTGGCTGAGGCCTGCAAGCCCTCTTTGGGTCAAAGGTGATTTGGTTGTAGACGATGGGGATGGGATCTGCCCCCTACAAGGGAATGAGAGCACATTTTGGAGTTATTTTCCCGCCTCTGCCTGATGGCATCTTGCATGACAGGGCATCCAGGTAGGGGACTGGAAAGAACTGTGTGTCCTGTGGAGACCACCCCTTGCCAAATGCATCTCCTGAGGGTGTGAGTCCAGCAGGTGAAACCATGGCCTGCCCTTCAGCCAAGGATTTTGTAGCATTTTACTTACAACAGGGGAGAAAAAGGTCGGTTTAATCTCTGCAGCAACCTAAAATCTGGGTGGGAACGTCAGGGTGTTACCCTAAAGTAGAGATAAGTGGAGATGGGGGCGAGGGTCTGCTGGGGAGTTGGGAAGTCTGTGGCAATGTGGGGAAGCAATTCTGGAGACTCAGACTTTCTTTGCCGGTGGTGGTACCTTGCCAAACGCAGACTCTCCTGGCTGCCCCTGCCCAGGCGCTTCCTCCCCTGGTCCTCCCCAAGGCTGGCTCCTGGTTACTGCTCTCATCTATGAATGCACATGGTACTAATCTCCATTTATCAAAGTGCTTGTACAGCAATCTGATAAACAATACCGAGGCAACGAGCAAAAGCTAAACCTTCCTCTACGTGTTAAAACTGCCTGCTGGAACCTTCCTCAGGAAATGTTCCTCCTTCCCAAAATGCAAGGCCCAGCTTTGCAGGAGAGAGAGAGACAGACAGGAGGCACACAGAAAGACAGCCTTCATGCCCACACTGCCCCCAGTAACTGTAGACATAGACATTTGAAGAAAACCTTGTGCTTCCCAAATGGTAGAGGCTAGGAACGTCTTGTCAGCTTGGGTGGAAGATGGAGGAAACCAGGGGAGTGGGGGGGCAGCAACCCCAGGCATGCCCCATCCATGGGGTGGTGATTGCAGGCATCCTGAATCCCAGCCCTGACAGCTGTTTCGCATCAGCAGAGCCCATCTCTTGTTCTGCCTGGTGGAGGGAGCAGGCATTAACGTTTTGAAGGTCAAGCAGAAATCACAAGCTGGCCCCAAGGCACGGCTGTGCTAGCTGGCAGGTAAGGAGAAGCCACCACAGAGCCGAGCTAGCAGCCAGGTCTCTTTGTAGGTTCAAGCTCACCAGGGGATGAGGAGCCACTGTTGTTGGTCCCTCTGCTGTAGAAGATGGCAGTGTGGTCACAGCTAGAAATGGCTTCTCTGGTTGTACCCTGCACGTTGGCACTGCCCCCCCCAATCCCTGTAGGGTTCTCGTCACACCCCATAACTTTTGTGCCTCCACCACGTCCTCTTTAAAAGAGGATAATGAAACTGAAAGGGGGAAGCAGTGAGCGCTGAAGGCACCTTGGATTGCTGTGCTTGTTAAAGTGCTGCTGGTCTGCTGGAGACCTGAGGAGCTGAACTTTGAGTCAGGAGATGAAATGCAAAGTGGGGAGATGGCATCTGGCAAAAGCCATCTCATTTGGGGATGGAAGCTGAGCCTCGAATACAGCTCGCATGGATTGGCAGGACTGGTGTTGATCAGAGCGGTTCCCCTGGCTCCCCGGGAGGATGGAGCTGACTGGGGTCTGAGCTGTCAAGCTCCAATCTGTGAGTCAAACCTGGAAGATAAATGATGCTTCAGGGGCCTAAGATCAATAATGTCAAAGGCTGGCCTGTAATCGGACGAGATTAAAAACCAATGACAGGTCTCCTCCTAGGAGCAGAAGTCAGCACATTGAGGAAAAGCAGTGGCATTTGCTCCTTTACAGTTATTCCCTGGTGGTACCCACATCCAAAATCCACCTTCCTGGGCTGCCCCCTGCAGCATCAGCAATTCCCCTCCTCAGTCAACATCGACCAGATCCCGCAGGTCCCCTGTGGCCAACCCCTCTTCACTAGTCCCTGTGCAGCTGGTCCAGAGTGCTCCTTGCCCTTAGGAGAGTGGCTGAGGTGAAGACAAAAGCCATGCAGCCCGGTGCTGGCCACCAGCCACTTTTGCTGCTGGGGGATGAGCTGGGATCATGGGAGGCAGAGGAGGGGAGGAGAGACTGAAGCAGGAGGTCATGTCGATGCCTTGGATACTATGATGTGATGTATGTTATAAAGATACTTAGCTTTGGGGAGTGCCTTGAGGAAAGGAGTTTGTGAAAGGAGGGCTGCATTGACTCTTTACTTTTTCCTGAGTATATTTATTAACTAACTGGTGCCATGAGCATTTAAACACTTGTGTGCAGGAGACAGGTGGGGTGCACGGTTGTGCCCGTTTTGGGGATGCTGGCGTTTGAGCTTGTCACAGAGGTGGCTTTTCTCCTGGGTGGGTGCTGGGCAGGGGGCTGTGCCTCCATGCTTGGCTGGAGTGTGCTTCCCCTGGTCAGCAGCAGCCACAGTCTGGCCGAGGTGGATAAGGTGGATTTCATGTATTTGCAGGAGCAAATTAAAATAAACTTGAGTCCCTTTTTTCTATACATCCTTAAAGGGGTGCGTACTCCATCACAGCTGGGAGGGGCAGAACCACGCTGGGGGTCCTGTGAAGGGTGCTGGGAAAGAGGATGTTGTCTCTCTTTAGCAAGCACAGGGATGGTTAAAGGAGAACTGCCACTGCCCCTCGTTTGCACGCTTGGGGAGCTGGAGATGCTGCTTGCCTTTGCCCCGGGCTCCTCTTCTTCCCCTTCCTTCCCACTCCCCCACCCCTTCCCTGCCAGGAAGCCTGGCCTTTGTGTGAAGTGATGCCTCCTGACATCAGCCAAGTGCTGTGATTTTCTCTGCAGCAGGGAGGGTGAGCAGATGAGGAGTGGGGTGCCATGCTCCCCGTGGGGTGACATACGATCCTGGCCTCGCTGGAGCACAAGGCAGCAGCGCTCAGGGGGAGGCTGCATGCCTGGCCGGGATGCTGCAGGGAGGTGGTTGCCCTCGGGTCCTCCAGCGTGGTGGTTCAGCGGAGCTTTGCCTGCTTGGCTGCGCTGCCCAAAAGCACTGTGCTGATGTGTTGCTTCTTGCTGCCTGCAACTCTGATTGCTTCAGTGGCATCTTTGCTTGACCTCTCTAGGGATGCAGCATTAGGCTCTATATAGCTGAAGCTTGGGCAGTGCCAGCTGCGGGGTCTTGCTCCAGAGTCAGTGTCCCAGTGCCATGTTTCAGAAGTGGCAGGGGCTCACAGCAAGGCAGGAGCAGGGCTGACACCTCCCGCAGCCCAGGGCTGCATCTGAGCTCTGGGAGCATCTTGCTGTCCGTGCAGACACGTCGCGTTGGCAAGGGCAGGGCGCAGCTTAGCTGTGAGGGGGTTTGTGGGGTGTGGGCTCTTGGCTGCTCCTTGGAAAGGGGCTAATGCAACACATGGGAATTGGCCAAGTGCCTGCCAACAAGAAGCTGTGGCTGGCCCCTTGCCAGGAGCTTGGGGGCCTCGCATCTCTTTAATTTGAGATGTGTTTACTGGCGGATGGTGTTTTGCAGCTGGCTGGCTGGAAACTACAGGTCCCAGCATGCTCCCTCATGTGTTGCCTGGCTGCTGAGCTCCAGCAGGAGTGTGGTACCACGGGGATTGTAGTGTCAGTGCTTGCTCCTGCGGGGCTTTTGCTGCCACAGAGAAGGGCTCTGGTTCAGCATTGCTGGGCAGAGCCAGACTGCCAGACACAGGGCTGGTCTCTGCCTCCTGCTTTTTTATGTTCCTGCCACCCACTTGCTCGATGCAAGACCAGTTTGGCCTTTTTATATCACCAGACGAGGGAGGGAATCTGGTCCTATTCTTACTCGCTTGCAACGTAAATATTTTGGTCCCAAGTACGTTGCTGGGAGCTGGGTGTCACGTTGAGGAGCGTGATTCATTCATGCTGTTGCTGCTCAGAGCACAATGAGGCAGCTTTGGGACTGGTCCCAAAGATTTCCTGTGATCACGGCTGGTGGGGAATTTGGGACGTCACGTTTGACTAAGTCAGAGCCCTCTTCGTGCAGTTCTTGCAAGCCAGAAGTACTGTGCTGTGCCCAGCATGTTCAGGACTTGCCACCCCCAAACTGTGGTGGGTGCGGGTGCCTTGCATTTCCAGAGGGAGGAAGAACAGAGAGCGAGGCTGAGCTCTGGCTCTTGCCTTCCCCAGCTGCTGGCATGCGGAAGAGGTTGCAGGGTGTAGGGCTTTGTGTCTGGTCCCAGCCAGCCTAACAAATAAATGTACAAAGCAATGCAAGTTCAAAACCTGCTGCACATCAAGTCTCAGAGGATACCCCGGCAGAGCTTCCCCAGCGGGACCAGTGCCACACGAGCATCCTGTTTTAGAGGAATGTGGGACAACCCGAGATGGGATCATGGGCGGTGGATGGGCCAGGGCAGTGGAAGATGCACCTCCATCCCTTGATTCCACTGCCGATGCCCTGCTTCCAGAAGAGACCTTTTCTCTCCCAGTTTGGTCACTGGTGCAGGAAGGGGCTGCACCCTCCATCCCAGGGCTGGCTCCCTCTATCCCCCCATGCGTCGCTTCGTCCGCCCCATGCCGCTGAGAGCCAGGTGCGGGCTATGCAGCGCCCAGATTCGTTCTGGCATCCTTCGTTAGACAGTGTTTGTTCATGCTGCATTTTTCTTTTTGCTGGCTTGTTTGGACACGCACTGGTACATTCACGGCACTCAGGCAGTAACGTGAGTCTCTTTCCCATTAGGAAAGGGGCCAGGATTTGGGGGGGCCAGAAGGGCGGCTTAAGCAGTAGTTTCTGAGATATTTCCTTCTGCCGCCACACCCTGCGTGAAAGAGCAATATCCGCGGCTTCAGCTGCTATCGCAAGGCTCCGAATGTCTCTCTTTTAATATAGATTGGTATCATTTTGCATTTTAAAGTAAAAACACGCTGCAAGCTGCAGACAGCTGTCGGTTGGCAGCTTTGTTTGAACATCTGGTATTGCTGGGCTGCTGTTCAGCGCGATCTAACTATGGGATTCATAAAGATTATAATCCGGGCTTTCAGATTCTCAACAGTCGCCTCGCAAAAAGAAAACAGGGTAGAGAGAAAAGCCAGCAGGCAGGCAGCTGAGGGGTCCTCGGCGTTCAGCAGGTCGTGGCTGTGGTCAGTCCTCTCTTGGGTGTGGAGTGGGGCTGAATGGGCTCGCAGCCTTGGCTGCCCGCAGGTGCTAATGGGCTGCTTCCAGCCTGCAGAACGCTGGGCGCTGGGGAGCTGTAGAAGTGCAAAATCCTTTTTTTTTTTTCTTTTTCCCTTTTTCCCCCCTTCTCTTTATTTTTTCCAGCTTGTGTGCCGAATCTGGTTGAGTCTCATACTCCTCTGGGTGGTGTCTGGCGCTGGTTTGTAACAGTTGTCTGCAGCAGCAGGGCTTGGTTTCTTTTTCTTTTAAGTAAGTGATGGAGGAGCCAAGGCTCAGAGTAAACATCTCAGCATGTCAAAACCTCATTTCCAAGAGAAATTGAGTCCCCTTTTCTTGAAGCAACCGAAAGGTTGAGAGAGCCACCTCTGTAAGCCCCATCCATCCCTCTGTGAGTCAGGCACTTTCCTTGGCACCTTTGAGAATTAACCAGCCTCTAAGCCCCTAACGGGTTTTATAAATCTTGTTAGTTGATCTGCATTTTTGCAAAGCTCTTTGAATCCAGCCTGTCAGTGCATAAGTCACCTTGACTTTCCACAAGGCTTTGACTCCAAACTCACTTTCAGGCTCTGTTTGTCAGTTGGAGGTGCACAAGAAACATCCCCCCTTATCTTTATTATAGAAAAAAAAAAAGGCATCTGCCTGGAGAAAACTAGCTGCACTCTAGTTGGTGCAAGCCAGTAATAGAGGTGCATATAAACCTGTTCTGCCCTTGTTTGTGTTGATTTAACTTACCAGTACAAATTAAAATAGCCTTGAGCGGTTGGAAGTTTAACTAGATCAGTTGGGAGGAAAAAAAAAAAAAAAATCATGGCCTTTAAATCAAAGCAGGGTTCTCTGTGCAGTGCTGCCTGAGCCTGGAGAGGGGCTTTGTGCTGCCTGTGCAGCCAAACCCCTCATCGCTGGGTCACCAGGTGAGATGGTGATGGGGCACGTGGCTGCTGGTCATTGCCTTTGCGCTCATTGGTGGTCTCGTGGCTGGGACATGTGGATGCACACAGGTAGTGCCGTGGCTGCTCTGCTCCTTGGTGGTATCTGAGTTTCCCCAAAAAACAGCTCATGTATCCAGATCCTTGGGCTGGGCTCCCTCCAGAGCAGAAATTAGGGGGGTAGGAAGCTGAAAGGGCTGTTGTTCAGAGCTTAGATCTTCTTATGGTGAGTGCGAAGCAGAGGTCTTTGGGCAGGGGAGAGGCAGCTCAGCCTGCAATAGGAGGAAGGGTGGAAGAGGCTGGCTGTGTTTCACCCCTGCAGGGAGAAAGCTCTGAGATCACACAGGCCAGCTGGATCTTGAATCTAAGATGTTTATTTGGAAGAGGGAGTGAGGGTTTCTCAATTTTGCAGGGGCTGCAGATGGGGGTAGGTTTGCTGCCAAGTGATGGGAGTGGGTCTTTGCAGGATGGCGTTTTTTGAAGGCAAGGCACTCTGCCAGCTACAGTTTGGGGACAACTGGCCGGGACCCTGAGATTGCAGCACGTTGGGAAGATCTTCAGATTCCACAGAGCTAGATGAGGCTGGGACAACAGCAAATCCAGGCAGGACGGGGGTGCTGCAGAAGCCTGTTTATTTTTTTGTGGGGGTTATGGAAGGAGCAACTAACAGATGATAGAGCAACAGGGCTTTTGTGAAGATTTTGTGATTTGTCTGAGTTTCAGCACTGAACGACCTCCCATTTCTGCCCAGACTGCCACCACTGGAGCTGGCAGAGCACTTGTGAGAGCCAGTTCAGGGAGATGATCCAGCCAAAAAAAGACTGCTTTTTTTACTGGCTTGATTTTTAGCTGAATCCGTGGTTGGGAAGGGACAGATGTATGAAAACAGAGACAGAAGAGGGAGAAAAGTTGGTTAGGGCCGCTGTAACGTACATGTAAATTGATTGAAACGTTTAAGAAACCACAAGCACAGAGCACGCTGAAGGCGGAAGGGGCAAGGCTACTTACATGATCTCTTAGGCTTCAAAAACCTCTGAAATCTGGTGAATTCCAGTTGGTGTAGCTGCAGGGTCCAGATTTTATTTTCTGACATGGTGGGGAGGAAGCACAAGGTGACTGTTGGTCATTGGGGCCAGATGTGCTCCAGGTATTGGTGACAGTCTGAGGTGCCAAGTGGCTGGAAATGGTTGCTCAAGGCATTTGCGTCTGGGTGTCTGAAACTTTCTGGGATGTTGCAAACCCCTGCGCTTTCACAGAGTGCCTTGGCAATGCCTTGGTGCTGGTGCTCTGGAGGTGGTTGCTCAAAGGGTGTTTGGTGCTGGGTCATGCTGGGCAGGGTGAGCTTGTGCCAGGGGCTGCAGCAGGCTGAATTTTGGCACTGATTTATAAGCAGCCCCAAGCCAGGGCATTTTGCTCCTAAAGCTGAAAGAGAGTGGAAAAAGAGCTCCTCCCTCACATTGCTGATGGTGGAGAAGGTGCGGACCTTGTCCTTCATAAACACAGAGCTGAGCCCTGTGACTACTGCTGGCTCTCAGGCAAAGGCGACCTGGACCGTCCTCCCTCCCGAAAGCTGGCTGGGGAGGGCTGCTGGCTGGCGTCCGCACCCAGGCCTGGGTGGGGATCTCCTCTCCCTCCCTTCCCAACAGAGAGAAAAAAGATTTCTTGAGCTCCTCACTGCCCTGAGGGCCTGGTCGCGTCTGCAGCCGCAGTGCCGGCAGCTCTCGAGAGCTGGTCTCTCCATCTTGCTCCTGCACTGCCCAAAAGCATCTGCTGTCCCTGCGCCGCCGGGACGTGGCCTGGGAGCACGTTTTCCCCGACCGGATGCCGTCTCTTCTGGCGGATGTGGGGCAGGAGACGGCTGTGCCAGCCAAAGGCACGGGCATCACCAAGGCTCATCTTTGTCCTGTGGAGCCAGCGGCATCAGTCAGGACTTGCCTGGCTGCATGCTCAGCATGCAAACCAGCTCCTCTGTCCCTGTATTCGTCTTCCCGGTGTGTTTCCAGCTCCTTTCTTCCTGTCCTCCCCACGCTGTGAGTTTTGAGCCCCAGGTCTGGCAGAGGCAGTTTGTCCCTGCTTTCACTGCCCCTTGCTGTGCTTTGCATGGCACCAGCTTGTCTGGTGCTGGCCCATGGTCAGCACGGCCTCGCTCCTACCCTCCAACATGCTGCAAAAGTGGCTTTGGTGCTCTGTTCTGGGGGGCACATCGCCCATACTGGGCACCTTGTATCAGGAAGGCTCCTGCCTCCAGGACTTGCAGGGCTGCTGGCACAGAGGGGATGTTTCTGCAGCCACTGGCCTCACCTCCCTGCTCCTTAATCTCCCTTATCCCCATTTTCCTCTTGAAGCAGATCTTTGTCCCTACTCAGAGGACACTGACAGCTTGAAGTTGGGGGCCAAAAACTGCAGGTGGAGCCCCAGCCTTCTTCCCCCATTTGAGAGAGGCAGAGCTGCAAGTAACCCCTTGCGGCAGCGGGGAGCAGGGGAGGGCCACAGAGGCCCGGGGAGCTGAATGAACATCCTCAAAGTCCTTCTGAAGGTCACTTCGCTATGGAGAATAGGTCCCCATTTCCTGGCCTCCAGAAATCCTGCTGCTGGCCCCACGCGACACAATGCCTCGTATTTTCCCCTTACTAACGAGTTCTTCCTTTCTGCTGGGTGTAAACAAGGGGAAGAGCTGTCCCAGGCTGCGGGCACTGGCACAGCCGTGTGGTAGTCGAGGGTCTGCTGGTACAAGGCCATGCGGAGGAGTGTGGTCTGCCGTGCCCACTGTCCCAGGGTGCTGCAGGGACAAAGGCTGACCTGAACGCTGCTGAGCAGCTGAGTTGTGACTCAGGGGAGCATCCAGCTGCTGTGTGCCAGCCATGCTGTAGGGCTGCCCTGTGCTGGGGTAGGTGCCGGAGGTGGGACATGGGGCTTTCCCCTCTGATGTAGCAGATGGAGATGGGACTTGGGGCTTAGCCTGATGGTTTCTCCTCCCCAGTGTGCTCTGGGGAGACCAGGCAGCGTCTCATAGGGAGATGGGGACAGGCAGGAGGCATTTCCACCCACCCCAGTGTGAGACCAGGGTGGAGAGCCACCCTTGCAAGAGGCACCCTGCATCCTGTTCCCCCAAGCCAGCGCTGAATATTTGGGCACCAGCCCTTTTCTATGAAGCGCCAGCTCTCCCTCGGTTCAGGGGGTCCCTTGATGCTAGCAAGGGGGTCTCTGATGCCCATGCACTGTGTGGCTGCTGCTCCCATCCCTTCCTAGCAAGGGCAGCTATTAATATCCCAGAGGCTGTTCTCCTCCCCTCTTCCTTCCCCTGCCGGGGATAAACCAGCCTGATCTTTGCACAGGGAGCACCGTGAGAAAAGCCAAACCCTGAAGGCGCATATGTGTGCTCCAGGCTGGCCAGGGGAGGCGAGGCCTTCTGCTCTGTCCAGAGACCTCCCCTCCTGCCTGGTAGCTTACTGTAAATGTGTGCAAGATGAAACCTCCACCAGAAAATATTTCCTTCCTGCCCCTGTAAGCAGATCAGCCTCCCATGAGTGCTGTGGGGAGTTTGAAAGAGCTGCTTTTGCCTGGGTCTGGTCAGCAGGAGACCGTGGCAGGGTGGGAGGGATGTGCCAAGGTGTTTGGGCTGCAGGGACTGGTCCCCTCAGGCTGTGGTGGTGAGGGATCTCGTGGTTTTAGATCCTGGTTTTGGGGGGCACTGGGGTGCTGTGCCCCCCAGAGCCACATGGTGTCAAGGTGCCGGTGTGTTGACAAGTGGGGGCACGCTTCAGGAGGTATGTGAATAGCTCATTGCGTAGGTTTTTCTCAGAAAACTGGCCAGCTGACAGTGGAGCAGGGCTGGGGAGCAGGAAGCCTGCGAGTGGGAGGCGCAGGGAGGCAAAAGGTTGCACTTGCCTCCTTGGTCCAGGGCTTTCGGTGCATTAAAATTCAGTCGCTGTGACTTCAGACCCATCTCCAGCAACGTGCCGGGACGTGGGTCTCAATGGGAGCCCTTGATCCAGGTCCCTGGGCTGAGCTGCAGGTGTCTGGAGCCATTCCCGCAATAGGCATCTGCCCTTTGTGGCTTCCTTGCTCCGGTTCCACCTTCCTCCTCCTCCTCGCCCTTCCTCCCCCTCGTGCTCTGAGCTGCTCCCTCCGTTCTGGCTTTCCGGTGGCTGCAAACAATGTCCTTATTCACTCGGCGGCTGGGATTTGGCGGAGAGGGGAAGGCCCGGGTGCAGAGGAGAAGGAAGGAGGGAGGCAGAGAAGCGAGCACGCCTGTCCTGGGCCAGCTGTCCAGCTGCGGTTAAAGGCAGTCTGTGGGGCACGCTGGCTCTCTGCTCCTCCTGCTTTCCTACCGGAACGAGGGCTGTGCACTCTTGTGGTTTGTCCACCTGCCCTCCTATAGTACCCAAACCTGCAGCCAGTTTCAGCCCAGTTTATTGGGGATTAACATCCTACAAGTGTCCCACAGGGCAGTGTGCAGGGAGGTGGTTGCTCTTGCTGGGGGAACAGCCCTGAAAGATGCACAGCACTTACTAGACATCAGAGAAGCTGCATGGGCTTCATTTACCCCATGAAAACAGTAAGGCTTTTCACTGCTCTAGCTCTCGTTTAAAACCAGAGCTGCTGGGCAGGTTGTGGGGCACCTTGCTGGCTTTGGTGAAGCTGACAGGCTCCTTCCTGATCCCTCTGGGAGCCAGGTGGGGGCTGGTTAGCACTCGAGTCCCGGGGGAAGGGGTGCTGCAGGCTCTCCCCTGCCGCTCTCCCCAAGAGGCACACAAGGACCCTGACCATCCTCAGCAGGTGAAACCTTGGGCCATGTTGTGGGATTTTGCTGCCCCAGTGCCAGCCCAAAAGCCATGGGCTGCTGGGGGTTTTGAAGAGGGGATGAGGGGAGTGCTGGGCTCCAGGTGGGACAGGGGCATAATCTGCCATTATTGTGGGCTCAGCAGCGACCACAGACTTAGCCGTGTCCTTCGGGAGAGGACAGTGGTGAGACCAGCTTAAGACAAGCCAGGGAGACATCTTGCCTGCAGATTTCTCCCTGCCTGGGAGGTCTTGGTTGGGTGTGAGCTCCTTCCCACACCCCAGTGCCCCCCTTGGCCATGGCGGGTTGCTTGGCTGGCTCAGCTGAACCTGTGTGTGTAACACAGCCAATGCTTGTGGTGCTGCAGCTGTATGACGACTCTCAGATGAGGAGCACAGATGCTCTGTATTGTCCGAGCTGTTAAACTCTTTATTACCATCTTTCTGTCCTGCGGCTACAGGCATTTAATCCTGCAGAAGTTCTGCTCTGTTGGGGCAGCCCTATTTCCAGACATGCCCCTGTCCCCTGCCTGGCGGGGTGGATGTGTCCCATGCTGGAGCAGCTGCTGGGAGTTGGGGCCAGTGCAGAGCCATCTGTGTGCAGGTGTAGGGGGACAGACCGGGAGGTGCAGTAAGGTGTATGCGGGGCGAGGGTGGTTTCCCCAGCCGTGGTTTTTCTCCCAGAAAACACTGGGTGGATAGTGGTGATCAGCAAACTTTTCCCAGCACAATGCCCTAGGGGCCAGCTGTGCGCATCCTCCCAGGAATGAGACCTTGCAGCACTCGCTGTGCTTCCCGCAGGCATGGCCCTCCAAGTAGCATTTCCCGCCCGGTGCATGACCTTGGTATCCCAAACCCACCTGACTTGCCACGATTGCTCCCCAGGATTCACCCTGCTCCACCAGTGGTGTGGCTCTGGATCAGTGAGCAAAGGATAACCTCTGCTTGTTTCTCCTTCCACCATTGGTGGACATGATGCCCACGGCGTGGTGCAGAGCGCCCCACTAACCTCCCTTTAGGGCCCAGCCTTTTTCCCCCCAACTTTCTTTTTTTTTTTTTCCATGAGGAAGAGGGAGATTACTTGCAACTCCAGCAGAATAAACTGGTGTCCAGCAGCTAGCCCAATCTCACTGGGGCCTGGGAGGTCAGGGCAGACCAGCCACTTACTGCAGCTGCAGATTAACTTATTAATTAATTAGATGAGTTCAGCTGGTATAGGAACACAGAGCATTTTTGGCGTCTGTTTTGCAAACTGGCGACATGTCTTGGAAAAGACAAACTGGGATCATGGAGTTGCTCGAAGCCCGGGAAGGGTGCCTTTACAGAGGGAGCTGTGGTTCTCCCAGCATCAAGGTCATGCATGAAATATGAGAAATTACCCTGAGAAATTCTGGTCCTGGAGGAGGAGGAGGAGGAGGAGTTCATGACTTCAGAAATACCAGATTTGGGAGGGGATGGAAGGGGAAGAGATATATTTTCCTTTTCAAAATACCTAAGGAATTCAGCCTGTGCTGTGAAGACAATGAGATTTCACCCCTCAGTGCAGAAGGGGTAGTTCATACATACCCATGTGTCTTGTTAAGGTTTCAGTTGCCGTGGGTGAAAAGCCCTCCCATTCCGCTGCACTCCCAGGCACTTAACAGTTTTTAAATTGCCCTAAAATCAAGAGTGGCTCAAATGTGAGATTTAAAGAAAACGCTGCATGTTCTCTATTCTCTCTGATTTCTATGGGTTTAGGTTAGATTTTGGTCACTTTTTCCAGCTGTGAGGAGCTATCAAATTAACTTTTATGTATACAAACTTATTTCTGTATCAATGTATATATTTGTGATTTCAAATAATTGTATGATTCTGGGAGCTGAGGTTTGTTACAAAACACAAAGGTTGGCAGCTCTGCCACGGCAGCTGCAGGGCAGCGGGAAGGGGATGATGGTACGTGCACGTCCGGGGCTGCTCAGTCCATCCCTCGGGAATCCCTCACACCGCTGGGGCTGGCAGGGTGGTGCCTGGCAGTGATGGGAAACCCTGCTTTCCCCTGCGAGAGCATCCCAGCAGCATCAGGGGAAGAGCAGGGCCTGCCTCAGGGTGGCTCCATGTCAGACACCTGATGCATGTGCCGCGGCAGGATGGGGATTTGCCCTCTGTGTCGAGTGAGCTGTGCACCTTGGATCCTGTCCGGAGTTTTTCCCTGGTCCTGACCCAGCTGGTGGCTGGCGGAAGCAGGCAGGGGACTGGCCGCTCCCGGGGGCCCCGTCAGACTCGGCCATTCTCCCGGTGGGCTGTTTCAGGGTGGGTCTGGCTGCTCGCAGTGGAGACGGTGAGTCTCTGCTGGCAGGGAGGGAGGCGTAGGGAAGGGCTCGGTGCGAAGGCTCGCTGTGTCTTTCGGCTCTCCAGCTTGGAGAGTGAGAAACTCAGCCTGAGCTGCAAGACCTGCCCCGGCTCCTGGGCTTGACCGGCCTCCTGTAAGCAGGGATGTGGGAAGGCATCTCCTTCCCTGAAGTGGGTGGCTTTCCCATCAGTCAAGTGTGATTTCAGTGGGGAAATTCCAGCCTGTGGATGCCGGAGCAGAATCCAGAGCCCCGGGTGAGCTGTGCTCCACACCAGGTCCGCGCAGAAGGATGTTGCAAACAATGTTTTCAGCCAGCGGTGTTTGGGAGCAGGTCGTGTTGACATGCACCTGCCTGCCTTGCTGTGGGAGCAGGTTGCTGCCCACTGCCTCTCTGCCTGACTGCCTGCACAGGGCTGCTGCTCGCCCACCTCACAGCTCTTCCCCGTGCTGGACCCCGAAAGCTGGCTGAGCTCCCAGAAGAGCCACCAGCAGCCCCGCACCCTGGGCTGGCTGCCAGTACAGGACCTGGGACACGGTTCCTGCCAGCGCCCTTAACTGTCTCTGAGCAAGTGGTGTTGCAGCCACCCTCCAGAGCTCAGTTCCCACCATGTTTAACCGGGGAGTGGGTTGCAGCCTCCTGGCAGGGCAGCAGCATGAATAACGACCCTTTTATAATGAAAAAAGGAGATTTTAAATATATGCATCAAATTTTTCTCCACATGGACCCTCCTACCTATTCAGCTGGTCTTAAAAACAGCATCAGCAATGTCCTTGGATACTTGCAGGCCCCTGTGTTTCTGTACGCACATGCCAGCAAATTTCCCCTGTGCCTTGGGGTCTGTGTCACTGTTGCTGCCTCTTGGACCCTGTTTCAGGGGATGTGTTGTCTGTGTGTCTGTCTGAGTGTGTGTGGGGGAGTGCACTCACGTGGACACCGGGCACACATGTGGCATGCGACTGCGAGTGGGAAGCTGGGTTTTTTTAGCTCCTTGTTATTATTAGTGGTGGGAGCCTAGCAGCAGTGAGGCTGGAGGTGCATGAGACCTTAAGAAAAACAACAGGATGGAGGAGGCTTCGCATTCCTGCTCCTGAATTGAGTCGGAGGTGACAGCCTTTCCCTGCAATGCAATTAATCCCAGCAGCGCCTCTGCCGCCCTCCCCCTCCCGCCTCGTCCAGGAATTAATTACTTGATTATAAATCCCTGAGCGGTGGTTTATAATAGCAATAATCCCCTCGAAATTCATCCTCACTGCTGGTTTCTTCCCACCTCACCCCCATCATTGAGAGTCTCTAACGCTGCATCTCTGTGCTGGGCAAAGCCCTTCTCCTTGCTCCTCTGGTGGTGTGGCTTTTTCCTGGGTTAACTGTGGAGGGGAAAAATTCGGAGTTGAATCTGAGGGGTGTTTGGGAAGCCCTGCCCCTGCTTGCAGGGACAGAAGCCTTCTCTCATGGGTAGTAGGTTTCATCGTGGCTGGTTTCAATGCTGAGGATAAGGTTTTGTCCCAGTTATTGGGCTGATGGCACAGGCCCAGCCCCGAGGAGTGGGGGCCGGGGGCTGGCAGCATGGCGGGGGGAGGCCCTGCTCCTCCACTGTCTGTCCCTCCTGATTACACTGATGCTGGCTCTGGGGCTTGTCACGGAGGCGGGGAAGGGAGAAAGGATTTGGTGTAGCGTATTGGGGCACGAAGGGAGGCGGCGGTGTCTTGCAGGAGCCTGCCGGTGATGTGTGATGGACCTTGAAACAGTGCTGCCATAGTAAGAGACGAGCCTCTCCATGTCCGCCCCAAGGTCCCCAGGGCTTGGCTCTGACCAAACCCCAGTGACCAGGCTGCAAATACTTACCTGAAGGGCTGCCCTCATCCAGGGGACCCAGATCAAGGTCCCCAGCCAGTAAGGCAGCCCAGCACACGTGGGCCCTCTGTGGGGTCATTGAAATAGCGAGGTTTCCACCTCCACCGCCGTGCGTGGGCTTTCAGCTCAGCAGTGGTCCTGTCCCTCCCGAGCTGCATGGGCAGAGCCCGTGTGGGTGGCACCGAAGCTTCCTGGGGTGTGTGGCCGCTGGGCTCTGATGGCTGCTCCTCTCTCCCGTCTCTGCAGAAGATGCTGATGAAGCAGCAGGACCGCCTGGAGGAGCGGGAGCAAGACATCGAAGAGCAGCTCTACAAGCTAGAATCGGACAAGCGGCTGGTCGAGGTAACTGGTGCTTCACCCTGCTGCAGCCAGCCCCAGGGACTGTCACCCCATGGTGCAATGGGGACAGGCTGCTCGGGCACAGGGGCCAGGTGGGCAGGGAGGAGGGAGGACATGAAGGGCAGGAGTGGCGAGTCATCCTTTTGGGGGGACAAAACATGTTTGGGGTGCCCTACAGGCTTGTGGGTCCTGGGGTGAGCTGGGAGGTGAGGAACAAGGCTGTCCTTAAATATCAGGTGACTCACCCTGCCCTCAGCTCAGCATAGTCTTCCCTGGGCCACCCACTTCATTCTGAGTGGGAGGGGAGAGTCTGGAGGTGGAAGATCCCCATATAAACTGCTGAAATACCCAGGGGGTGGGAGAGATGTGAGCGAGTGTTTTGCTGGGACACAGGTAAAACAAGATCAGCTTGTGGTCCTTAAAGCCCCTTGGCTTCCCAGAGTGTGGAGGGAAGGGCTCTGGGATGGGGATGGGGAAGAAGATGAAGGTGAGGATGAGCAGGGTTTTTCAAGGGAACACACCTGTCTCAGTGGTGTGTCAGGTTGTTGCTTGGCGTTAGCTCTCTGGAGGTGATGCCCAGCTAGATCCCAGGGGGTAGGTCCAGGGGATCTGCTGGATCAAGCAATCCTCCACAGTGTCCCTGCTGGGTCTCTGGCACATAGGAGTCCTGTGTGGCAGCTGACGGCAGGGTTTGGTCTGTGTGGGTATTGCAGGAGAGCAGAGCTGTGGTGCAGCTTTCAGGTCGCACCCAGCCCTGCTGGGGAAAGGACCCAGGTGTCTTGGGACATCATGGTGGAGGTTGGAGGGTGCAGAGGGCCCTGACGCTGCTCCTTTCCCCCAGGAGAAGGTGAACCAGCTGAAGGACGAGGTGCGTCTGCAGTATGAGAAGATGCACCAGATCTTGGACGAAGACTTAAGGAAGACCATGGAGATCCTGGACAAGGCCCAGGCCAAGTTCTGCAACGAGAACGCAGCCCAGGTCCTCCACCTCAATGAGCGCATGCAGGAAGCCAAGAAGCTCCTCAGCTCTGTCCAGGTCATGTTTGACAAAACCGAGGACATCAACTTCATGAAAGTAAGACAGGCTGCACATGCTGTGGGTGGGATGGGGCCTGTGGGGAGGTCTGGTTGTGTGGGGAGCATTGGGGAGGCGTGGGGCATGGCAGTCAGCAGACGGGGGCACTGACAGAGCCAGATGGTGCCTCCAAAGGGCTCAGCAGTGGGAGAAGGCAAGGAGGAGTGGGGCAGACTCAGCGCCAGCCTCGGAGGAGGAGTTGTTGCAGCTGGAGATGGGGCTGGGGCAGTCCATGCTGGGGGGAGAGCAGCCTGTCCCCGCCTGGGGGCCACAGAAGGTGACACTGAAAGGGGATGTGGCTGCTGGGGCAGGGACTGGCCTTACTGACCAGAGCTTCTCCTTTCCCTCCTAGAACACCAAGTCTGTGAAAATCTTAATGGACAGGTAAGTGCGACGTGTTCAGCAGGCATGTTTGGGGGGAAAGGGGGCTGTCGCAGGGGTGTCAGCAGCACCATGTCTGGAGGAGGAGCGGGGCCGGGTATGCTACAGGGCCTGAGAGACACATGCTCTGTGCCTCAGTTTCCCTCTGTCTGGGAGGATGAAAAAATCCCCTTCTGCAGCCGTTGAATGAAGTCCTCCCCTTGGACAAGGGCAAACATGTTGGTGTGCTTCTGGAAAAGCAGAGCTGGGACCCAGCATCCTGGGCAGGGTGGGACCAGCCGAGTTGGGGCGCAGGGCTGAGTCCAGCTCTGTTGGGGCAGAGGCAGGGCAGGGGGTTAAAGTCAGCATTAGCAGAGCTGAGGCAAGTGGGGTGGCTGTGTGGGGGGATTGCAGGGGCTGCAGGAGATGCACCCTGGCATGGGATGTTCACAGCAAAGCTGGACACGGAAGGTCCTGCCCATCAGAGAGAGCCAGCTCCCTGCTGCCCTAGGGAAGGGGTTTGTCCCTGGGAGGGTGGTGGAAGGATCCATCTGACCCTGAGTGTACCTTGTCCCTCATGTCTCTCCTCTCTGCCCGTCGTCGCCAACAGAACCCAGAACTGTACAGGTGGCAGCCTGCCCCCACCCAAGATTGGCCACCTCAACTCCAAGCTCTTTCTGAATGAGATCACCAAGAAAGAGAAGCAGCTCAGGAAGTTGCTGGAAGGTGGGTGAAGCCTGAGGGGTGCAGAGAGGGGGGGGTCCAGGACCTTGCTACCTCCTGTATCCATAGCTGGGTGCCCTGTGGACCCCAGTACAGAAGGGTGGGGAGAGCTGTTGGGATGCAAGGACCCCTGGGAACTCCTCTGTGGTCAGCTGGGGCATGGAGGTGCCATGAATCCGGCGCCTGGCTGTCCCCAAGGCCATTCCCCTTGGCTTGTGAAATGGCTGTGTTTTGGAGTGACACTGCAGGGGGGCTGGCCATTGGCAGGAAAAGTCAGTGGAGAGGTGGGGGTCAGTGCCTGGGGGACATCCAGGGGCCGGCGTGGTTCTGCAGCTCACAGCCCATGCCTGGGAGCAGACCGTGTCCTGCGGAGGCTTCCCAGTCCTCTCTCCTTGGGGGATTTGGGTGTGTCACCCAGGCTGTCCCCCTCTGATCCTGGTACAGACCGTGGTCATGAGCTGTGCACGGGCTCAGCCTGTGCACGTGTTTGCAGTGCAGCGCTTGGGGCCGCTCTGAGCCTGCCGGCAAGGTCCCAGAACGGAACCTGCAGATTCACCTGTATATGACTGTGTGCCCAGTTTGCTGCTGGTGGGGTGGGCTGGGGACCCTCTGCTCACGCGGGGCCGGAGCACAGGTCTCGGGGCTTCGTTGCAGGTTCAGACCAGTGGCCGGAGCACCCTGGAGCTGTGCCGTGCCGTGCTTGACTCGGTCCCCCTCTCCTGTTCCCCTCTGCAGGTCCTCTGAGCACTCCTGTCCCCTTCCTGCAGAGCATCCCCATGTACCCCTGCACCGTCAGCAACTCCGGCGCGGAGAAGCGCAAGCACTCCACCGCCTTCCCTGAGGGCAGCTTCCTCGAGCCATCGTCCGGGACTGTGGCGAGCCAGTACATGAGCCAGGGCGCTTCAGCTGGCGAGGGGCAGTCTGCACAAGCCATGGTGCCTTGTAGCTCCACGCAGCACATAGTTGGACTTCCCAGCGGCCCGCAGCCGGTGCACTCGGGCTCTGTCTTCAACCCATCTCACTACCCCAACACCACGTCATCTCAGCAGTCCGTGCTCTCCCAGTACGGTGGGCGCAAAATCCTTGTCTGCTCTGTGGATAACTGTTACTGTTCCTCCGTGTCCAACCACAGCGGGCACCAGCCCTACCCACGGTCGGGGCACTTCCCCTGGACGGTCTCCTCGCAGGAGTACTCCCACCCGCTGCCGCCTGCCCCCGCAGTCCCCCAGTCGCTCCCGGGACTTGCCGTGAGGGAATGGATTGACGCATCCCAGCAGCACGGGCGGCAGGATTTCTATAGAGTCTACGGCCAGCCATCGGCCAAACACTACGTCACCAGTTAACCGTCACACTCTCCGGAGAGTCCCGCTCGATGATGCGTTCAGAGAGAAAAGTCTGATTTGGCGCTTCTTGGGGTTTTTTTTTTTTCCTTCCCCCTTTAAATCAAACCAAATTTTTTTCCCACCTTGTGCCTCTCCAGGATTTTGGGGAGGGTTGTTCTCTTGTATCTCTCTTTTTTTTTCCCAGTCCTTTTGAAACAAAATAATAATTGTTTTTCTGTTTAATTCGTGTATCTTTAATTTAATTTTGGAAAGTCCTTCCTGCCCCTCGCTGTGAAAAGACAAGGGAGAAATTACCAAGAAGAAATTGATGGGGATTTCAGTCGGGCATCTGGGTCTGTGCGTTGTGCTCTTCCTCGCTCCTCTCTGCCTTTGGAAAACTTCAGAAGGGACAATGGCACCTTCTCTCTTTCCATTTCTCCAAGTTCATTTTTTCTGGTTTGGTTCAGTTTTTCCCCTTTCCCCACCCCTCTCTTTCCCTTTTTAAAAAGAAAAAAAGAAAAAAATCTATCATTGATTCAGTATGAAATGATACTTGTAGATTTTGGGTTTGTTACCATTTTTTTTTTTAAAGGCTGATTTTTTTTTTTGTGTTACGAGGCCACTTCTCATGCATATTTGCATTTTTTGTTCCTTCTTTCAGAGATTTGTAAATACACAATGGCAGGAAATTTAATGCACAAAAAAAAGGGAAAAGAAACTTTAAAAAAAAAAAACACGAATAAATAAAAAAAAAATCTGTTCTAGTTTTCAGGAGGGGAAGCGTGGCCGAAATGCACCCCCCTCCTGCGTATCGCTGATGCAACTTCCTGTAACAAGCACTTTGTATAAAAAAAAAGTGGACTTCCTGCTATAAGGCACAGGTATTTATTCTGTAACCGATTTTAGAACACACACACACACACACAAATATTCAAATAAATGTGATCACTTAGTGCAAACGCCTCACTCTGCTGCAGCTCTTCCCCCAGGAACCACCAGCTCCGGCGGGAGGCTCCCACCTGCTTTCGGAAGTAACCACCCCCGGGGTCCCGCGGGGATTTTTCTGGCGGGGCTGTTCCGGAGGGAGCAGCTCCGGGATGGGGTGGCGGCGCGTCCCGGCTGGGGCGGGGGTCCCCACAGAGCCCATGCCGTGTCCAGCCCCGCGGGGAGGGATGCCGGAGCCGTGGCTCTCCCGGCTCCCTCCCAGCCGGCAAGGATGTGAGTCAGGCGCGGAGCTGGCCGGGCCCCATCCTGCCCGCAGCCTCCAGAACAATCCCCATTGTGGGACGGGGACGGGGACGGCGGCTTTCCTGCTTCTGCCGGCATCCACTGTGCCGGCCACGCTGCAGCCCTGGCACCCAGCCCTCAAGGCTTCGTCCCCACCTAAAGCCTTGCTGCCCCGTGGGGCTCTGGGGGTGCTGGCAGCACCCCGGGCTGGTTTGGGGACGCTCCATGCTCAGCCGAGGCCGGGAAGGGCGAGGAGGAAACCTTCAGCCGGGGTGTGCGGTGGGGCTGTGGGCTGGCCTGGCTGCGGCTGCGCGGGGGAGCTCTTCATCTGGGGAAAACGGGCCTGACTTTATAAAGCAGAGCAGCGTTTTCGAGGCATTAGGGTTTTTCTATTGCTCTCTTCAGGCTTGGCTTCCTTTTTTTTTTCCTGGTTGCGAAACGTCCCTGGTTCTGTTCCGGTTTGGATTCCCCCTGTGATGTGGTGGGAAATGGGAAGGGGAGAGAGTCTCTGAGCTGAAACCAGGGGAGTAGTGGGTCTGAGGGAAGGGGACCCTCGCACCCAGCTCTCCCCATCCCACCCCGAGGGGGGCGGCAGCAAATCCCTTGCGAACGGGGCCCCCTTCCGGGCAGTGCTGGGCGGGGGGGGCTGCACCCCCTTCCCCTGTGTGCCCCAGGTCGGTGCCACCTTGTGCACAGGGTACAGAGACTGGTGGCTCGGCCCCACTGCCCTGCCGGGTTCTTCTCAGCCCCGTCCTGCTCGGATGCTTCAGGAAACACCCAATATTTGGGGGTTCACTTCTCAGCTGCAGCTAAGCGTCCCAGGGCAGCAGGAGGGAGCAGGATGCTCCCAGCCTCCACCGCAGGGACACCCTGATGCCTCCCCCCACCGTGTCCCCATGTCTCGCTGCTGGTGGGGGGCGAAGAGCCCCGCTGGTGACAGGGACGTGGGCAGGGGAGATGTCCCTCCGCGTGGAGGGGGGGCCAGGATGAGTCCCCAGTGCGCAGCCAGGGTCACCCCCCACCCCCGGGTGCTCCCCAGCCATGGCCCCTATGCTTGGTGCCCCCAGGTTTGCTCTCCCAGCTGGCCATCATCCTCCTCCTTGGCACAGCTGCCTCCTCCCGCCAGCGCTGGCAGCTGCCGGCCCGGGGCAGGCATTGAAGCACCTGTCACCGAGAGATGGGGGGACACGGGTGCAGCCCCCACCCCGCGGGGTGACCCCCAAGGGTTTAGGATACCTCCCCGCCACAGGCCACCCTCACCCTGTGCCTTCGCTGAAGGGTGCAGCCCCAAAACAGTGGGTGCCCCTTGTAGAGCCCCGGTGCTGTGCCCCCCCCCCCAGCCAGGAGAATGACCCCGGCGTCCCGGCTACCTGCAGCACCGCACCATCAAACCTGCACGTTGCTAGTCGTGGGGAGGGAGGCGGTGGATGCTCGCTCGGGTGCTCAGCAGGGTTTTATTGATGGATGGCTCTGTCCGGGGGGTGGGAAAAGCAGGGGGAGCAGAGGCACATCCATAAACAGCTCGAGTTGTGAATGGAAAGAGACGGATTAGGAGCCGGGTGAAAACATGTCACACAGCGGAAAGAAAAATGAGCAGCTGGGCCAGACCAAATTGGTGTCTGATGAAGGACGTGGGGCCTGGTGGAAAAAGGATCCCGGTCCTGGCGGTGCTGCTTGGGGGAGGCTGATGGGGAACAGCTGGAGCTGGACACACACATCTGGAGGAGCAGGGCGAGGGGAGAGGCGGCGGTGCCGATAACCACGGCACCTCTGGCCACCGTGTGCGGGGCGCAGGGCTGCGGCTCGACCCCGCAGCGATGTGTTGAGCGGGATTGATGCTTCACTTTCAGGTTAATCCTGGGGAGGGGGTGGCAGACCATGGCCCATCCCTCGACAGGGATTTACCCGGTGGGGTTCAGACTCTGCCATGCCGAGGGGTACCCAGGTGGAGGAGCCGCTGCCTCTTCATTTACATACATGTAAATAAGCAATCAACATAATGAGGGCAAATTCAAACCAGGCTTTCAGTTTGCAACCAAGTCCTATTTTTAACCTTGGAAAAGGGTTTCGGCAGGAACGTGCTGGCCTTGCTCTGGTACCTGTCGCCACGTCCAGCTGTGTGGGTGCTCACCCTGATCCCTCACCCCAAAGCACTGCTGAGCCCACAGCCACCAGTGGGTCAGTGTTTGCTGCGCTCTGCTCCCGTTACTCAAGGAAACAGAAATCTCACATCTCTGTGGAAAGATGGACAACACCGTATCAGACCCCAGCTCATGGGAGCATTTTTGGGCAGCTTCCCCACCCAGCAAGCCCCCAGGACCCACTTGGAGCTGGGGTGTGTGCCCAGGGAACCTCCCCCCAACACCCTGAGAGTGAAGCCCCATGCTTAAAACATGAGGGGTATATTTAGACAGCGTCAATTTAAGTTTGCACATCAACCTTATAAATATGAAAGCCCATCTCGGCGAGATGTTTAAGATACCTCATCAGCCCTTGGAAAATATGCAGGAATATTAATTAGCCAGATTTGGATATTATCTTGTAATGAATAAATGAAGAGACTCGCTGCCTAAGATGAATCACTGGCGGCTTGTTGGGTTTGGGTTCTTTTTTTTTAAGAAAAATGTCTTTCTAGGGTAATTTACTCTTTTTTAACCCAGGGCCCATGGAGGGCCTCAGGGGATGCAGCCATGCCCGGGCTGGGCAGGGTGGGACGCCTCAGGGTGCCCCTTACATGGAGGGACCCTAATGGCTGGTGTTTTACATCCCCTGATTTGGCCCCAGCTGTCTGTACACCCTCTGGGGACAGAGGGACAGGGACAGGGTTGTAGCCCTGCCCCAGCTGCAGGAGCCTCGGTCCCAGGATGGAGGCGGAAAGTGCAGCCTTAAAAAACTTATTTTTGTCTTCTTCCCCTCCCATCCTCCATGCGCGCTCCCTTCCTGCCCTCCTGCTCCGCTCCCCCCGGCTGCTTCGCTCCCTCAGGCCGGGCCAGGATGGGAACTTCCCGGTTGCTGTAGAAACCCAGCGAAGGACAAGCTTCAAACGAAAAAGCCAAACAAGAAATGGCTTTGTGCATGCCTGGACAGCTGCTTTGCCACGCTGGGCTGTGGCGACTTGGGGGCCCTTCTTTGGGGTACCCCACGCGGCTGGGGGGGGCGGGTACGGTGCCGGCGGAGGTTGTGTGCCAGCCCTGAAACCCTGCCCTGAGCAGTGAGCAGAGGCTGGGGACTCACAAGGAAGGAGCTTTGAAGGCCTCGATCACCCATGGGGTGCTCAGGGCATCACTGCACCCAGGGATGCAGCAGCCATTAGGGTTTTGCCATCCTTGCCAGCTCTGGCACCCTAAGCACCATCTCCCCACCTGGCCTTAGAGCTGAGGCACCCCAAGGGGCATTCCCACTCGGTTTGCAAGATTTTGGGGTAGCAGAGCAGTTTCCAGATGGAGGGAAGGGGTTCGGGGCTGACCCTGGCCAGAGGTGGCTGGGCACGGGGAGGCCAGCGCAAGCCGCGGAGGCTGGTTGGATGACCGAGTCGATGGACCAGGCACAGAGCAGTGGCCCGTGGGCGCAGGGAAGGGGCGGCAGGTGCAGCTGGAGCAGCCGGCAGGCGCTGCCACCCTGGGAAGGGCCAGCCAGACCCCATCCCTCAGCACCCCCCGGGGAAGCGTCGGCCGGACCCCGTCCCTCGTTCACCCCCCCGGCGCGTGGCGGCTGGCGGGGCCGGGGCGGCGCGTGGGTGCGGGGCGCTGCCGGCTGCCGGAGCTGCCATTGTTTGCCTTCAATCAAGATGTTTCAGGCAGAATCAAAAGCACCAACTGGGGAAATCATCATCACAAAAAATCTTGCGCCTGCAAAATAGGTCAAGTAAGACTCCAAAGAGAGAGAGCGTCTGATCTGCATTGCAAGGAAGAATAGCAACAGCTGTGATCTCCAGTATATATGGATGGGCTGGGGGGGGGGGGGATAAATATATATAACCATGCATATGTATAACCGCTTACAGCTGTTGGGCCGTATGTTCATTAGGGCCAACTGTTTTGGAGGCAGAGGGATCAGCGCTAATCGGGAAAGGGAGTTTATCATCACATTCAGAGGCAAAAGTGTCAGGAGCAACTGCAGCCCCCCCGCCCTGCAGCCCGCACCAGCTGTGCTGCGCTGAAAGCACCCGATTCAGCGTGTCCCCCCGCAGCCCCCACAGGGTTGCGAGAGCTATGGTTCCTGCCCCAGCTCCAAAAGTGGCCACAAGCCACTATCCCAGCCCTCTGCCTGGTCCCAGACCCAAGCGCCACTCCCAGGTGCAGAGGGGTTGCCGTGCCTCAGTTTCCCCATTCCCCCAGACCAGCTCCCTGTGCCCAACGCCACCATCCCAGTCCCCCACGGCGTGGCCCCCTCAATTATCCCTGCCTGACGCTGGCCTCACAGGTGCTGGCTATAAAAATGAACTCAAAATACATATAAATCCTCCTGTCTGACATCAGGGAGGGTGATGGAGCTGGGGCAGGACAGCTGGCTTGGCCACCCTAAGACACTGGGCTTTGCCTGGTTGGTCAGAACCCAGCTGTCACAGGCTGGGGACCACACCGTGTCCCCAGCCCACAGGTGATGGTCTGTCTGGGGGACCCACTGTCCCCAGCAGCGTCCCCCTTGGCATCCCAAGCCCCTGCTGATTCCCCTCCATCAGCCAGAAAAGCACTAAAGCATGCAGGCTTCAGCTCCCATCGGTAGCACAAAATAAAGGTTGCAAAGCCAAGCAGGAAGGACAACTTCTATTTAAAAATACCTCTCATCCAGATGATTTATTTGCAGGGCGCTCCTGCCAGCTCCTAATGCAGCTCAGACTTGGGGCCTAACCTACCTGACAGCTTCCCTTCCTTGCAGGATTATTTATTTGGGGCTGTGTTTGGCTGCCCGGCTGTGCTGCCCGTAGGGCTGCAGCTCGCAGCCGCGTGGTCACGGCACATTGCAAGCAGAACGGCTCCTTCCAACCCTTCCTCTTCTGACTGAGATTTTATTTATTTATTTTGCCTTTTCCCATTAAAAAGGATACAGATATCCATCTTGGTCAGCCAGCTAAATAGGAAATGTGGAGGGGGCACCCCCCACACACACCCTGTGCTGTTCCCAGCAAGCCTTTGCCGGCGTCCCCCAGCATGGGCGCAGCCTGACTGCAGTTTTACAGGAGTTTTGCTTCCAATCGGTACTGGGAAGGGAAATAAGGGAACAGATTGCAATAAAAAATCCAGCAAGCCCAAATTCAGCCAACTGAGCCCGAAGCTGCAATTTAGCCAAGAGCCAATCACAAGGCTGCGGTGTGAGCTTGTTTCCACTTAAACAAAATAAAAGAAAATTTAAAAAGGTTCAGTGCAGCGCCTGGGTGGGTGCCCGGGTGGGTGGGCAGTGTGGCTGGAGCGCAGCTGTGGCCACCGGTCCGGCTGACCTGCCGCCGCGTGCCGAGAAGGCGAAGGCTGAAACCTCTGGCTCTGTGGGCACAGACGGTGTCTCTGCGCTGATAAAAGCAGTCATCTGGCGGTGCGAGGCCGTAAACAACAGGGAAATACTGGTCAAAAAGGAACAAAAATCTCAGTGTTTATTTCTCCTTCAGGCTGTGGATTATTATTATTTTCTTTTTTTCCCCTCCCCACATCCAATCCACTCGGTTCCTCGTCCTTTTGGGAGCACTAAATTAATCATATGAATGTAAAGCGGGGCTTGTGCGGGGAAGGGAGCTGTGGGTCGCTCGAGCAGACACATGCAAGGTCACACACAGCCTCGCCATAAATTACGGTGTGTCCCACCGTAAACAGCAACAGGAGAGTGGAAGCGCGGCGGCTTCAGGGGCAGGGGGCCGCAGGGGCCGATATATAATGTCATGACAAGTCAAACAACTCTCAGGGTGTTCAGTTGCCAGAGAAATATTTTTCACATCCAATCCATTAGGCAAACAAGATGAAAAACTATTTCCTACTTTGCTGAAAAAATACCAGGACTCAGTATAAAGCGTGCCTTAAAAAAAAAGAGAAAAGAAATTAAGTGTGACCATCTATAATGTTTTTTTCCAGCAGCTCTGACAGCCTTCCAGGCATTCTGGCCATGCAGGGAGGGAGCTGATGCTTTAAAGAGCTCTGACAGTCTCCTGCTTTTTGGCACAGTCCCGTGTTACAGGAACAGTAATGAGTCAAATTAGTTGGAAAGAAACAACCCCAGAATTAGCTTCCTTCCCTCAAACCCCCCTCCAAAACCCACTTCACTGCACCAAACCCAAATCATTTGCTGCTTTTCTTTTTCCCCTTCCCTCTTCCTGCCAGGTCAGTGGGGAATGTGTTTCATGACACGCTTTTTTTTTAACCTATGAAATGATTTTTTGAACAAGAAGGTCCTCCCAAAGTTTGCCTTTCTTGCTGGCTGGCTTTTCTGATAGTTCTGGACAAGTGAAAATCCCAAGGGAAAAGGCTTCTTCCAACAGTTTTGACCACTTCCAGCACCAGCGACCGTTGGGAGCGGTGGGAGAGCAGCTTCGCAGACTGACTGGCAGCTCTCGGGAACGGGCAGTCCTCAGCTGACCGCTGGGAACATGAGCCTGTCGAAGAGAAAGGATCACCCCCAAACACGAGTTGTCTTTCTACTAAATTTTATTTTCTTCTTTTTTTTTTTTTTTTTTTGACAAAGACATCTAAATTATACACTGAGTAACAACATGATCAGATATTGCAAATGCCCCTTTTTGGTGAAAGTCAAAAAGGGAACATAACAGAAAGAGCTTGTGTGGACCCAGCCAGCCCAGGGAATGCAACAGCCGCCACCTTTTGCTTTTGCAGAAGAAAGGAAGAGCCCTGTGGGGCAGGGGGCGAATTTGAGTGGGCTGATCTCCTCCCAGTACGCTTAATAAAATAGGTCTGGTGCTCAGTTATATTTTCAACAGAGAGGAAAAAAAAAAGTCATTCACGTGCAAGAAGCAGCATTGGTAGGGGGCAAAATGGGAGAAGGTTGCATGAGGCTTTGGCGAGCATTCTCCAAGGGCAAGGAGCGACTTTCTCCATGTGAGCTGCAGCGGGGGGACGTGGCTGCAGCCAGAGGAGGGTACAAACCCCCAGGCCCAGCGCTCGTGGTCAGAGCAGGGGCTTGGACTCACGTTTTCTGATGTGCCCTTGGAGAATTTCACTTCTCCATCATCTCTCCCCTCCAGAGAACGCAAAGGAGCAGGAGAGGCGTCTTTCATCTATCTCAAAGGTAAAACCAGATTTAATGATGTGAAAGTGAAGCAAGACAAACTCCCCGTGGGAGGGGAATTAACCCCTGCAACAAACTTCTCGAAGCCTGGGGTGGATCTGTCTGTCACTCCCAGCCTTTAAATCAAGGCCGGGTGTCTTCCTACCAGAAGTGCTCTAATTCAACCGCGAGTCACCGTGCCGGCGGGGTGGCGTTTAATGGGCTGTGTTATGCGGGAGGTCAGGAGAGAGGAACATAACGGTCCCTTCTGGCTTTAAAAATCTATGAATTGATGCAACGTGTGGCAGAGCTCCACCCATACCAATGAGCCGGTTTGCTTCCCCTGAATCTCACTTAAAGGAGGGCAAAGCACACAGAGTTGGAAGGACAAAGCCTCGCGTATGCAATTACCATAAAGCAAACAGGAGCTGAAGGGCTGGGAGAGGGGCAGGGGTTTCGCTGAACAGTGGCAGGTGTTTTTGGCTGGCCCCAGCCAGTTTTACAGGTGGTGCCGAGGGAGGAGCAGAAGGTATAGCGGATGTAAATGCATTCAGATAAGGAGCGGCAAGTGAACAGGACCTCAAATCCTTTTACATTTTCACCAGGTCATGCACAGAGAGATGTTTTTTACAATACAAAGAGCATTTACAGCCATCACTGCAGGGTGATTTACTTAAGTCATGGTCATTTTAACTCTCCACTTCCATCCTCCCAGCACAGCTCACTCTATCACAGTCTTCCTCTCTTACTATCTGGTGCAGGTAACCCAAATTAATCTACTGCATTACATACAGGTGAAGCTCTGGCTGGTACAAATGCACACAATCAATATGTGTAGCTACATGCAAACATAATGAATGAGCCAGCAAACACTTCTGGATCCTGAGTTCAGTAAGGCAATTTTTCCTTCCAAACTGGAGCTATAGGAAAATTACTATATTTATCTTACACACATTTCCAAGTTTAACCAATGTGAGCCTAAAAAAACCAAATTACCCTCCTGGCTGCCTTCTGGATCCAGAAAGCTAACTGTGGCACAGGTAGGGTGTCACAGGATAAGTTTGCCACTGGTAGAAAAGTAGGGAGCAAGGAAGCAGCAACTCAACTCCCTTGCAAGTGAGAAGGATCAATGCCTGAGCCTCTAAGGGGGCTTTCTGTCCTGACAGGACCAGAGGAGGGGTACCCAAGCCTTTCACACTGCATCTGGCATGCAGTGCAGTCAAATCCAAAGCTAGGGAGTATCTGTCACAAATCTCTGCCACTCAGCCAGCGCAAAGTGTGCCTACAAGAAAGGGCTGCAATTCTTTACAGTCCTTGCATCAGTCAAATGCATTAGTTGCAAGGAAAAGGAACTGCTGGCATGCATTTCTCCTCCTTGGGCTGGCCCAGGAACATGCAGTGCTCACATTCCTAGGGTTCCTGATAAGCCACTGCAGCTGGGGAGTTACTGAACATCTCTCCTCATCTTATGACTCCTTACTCAATCCATGCAAAGCTGGGGCTGTGTCACTTCGTGTCATTAGCGATTGCTTAACAGCTCACTTGAGGCTGCTCTTCCCCCTCCCTCCAGTTGTCTGGTTTTTAAAGCAAGGCTGTGCTACTATGGCATGCATGTCCTGCCTCCGTGATGGAGACAGATGCACTCAGAGGGTGCTGACTCACGGACGCAGGCAGATTAAAGTTGGATTTCTGAAGCAGTTGCTATCCCAGCTGTCCCTCTGCCCCCAGCCACAGAAAGACAGCTGAACTACATGCAGATCAACCCCTGAACTGCTACTGTACATCCCGATGTATGGGGGGACCCAGAATCAGCCCCAGATGATTTTAATCTGCTGGGCTGCAACACGTAGGCAGCCAGGGGCTGCTTCACGTACAGTGCAGATGTTTCAGCTGTGAGGTGGGGACGTCCAGGGGAAGGGAGGAGCGAAGAGCTGGGAGCTCCAGGGGTGTCAGCCGTCTGCCTGGGTCCATGAGTCAACTCGCTGACGCGTGGTAAAGCCACATGCTTTAGTACATGCAGCTCTCCCCATACTGCCGCCGGTCCGTCTCCAAGAGGTGGAAGGGGTAATGCAGTCCCTAGTCATTCTCTGGCCTTTCACAGGCAGGCAGCAAACAAAGCTGGCAAGCAGGGCAGGGGGATTATTTTACCATCTGTGCATTAGAAGCTGGCCCAGGAGTCACCAAGCTCACTTCATGCAGGACATGGCTGCTTTGGCGTGCTAATGACTCTTGCTCACTATCAGCTGGAGCTAGATTTGAATCAGGGATGAGGAGGTGGAAAACACATTCTCTTTCCTATTTCAGCAACTGCATCCTTTTAGAGGAAGGCCAGTTCAGGGAAGAATGAATCCTCATTTTAAAGAACGCTTCCCATCTGCTGTTTATCAGGCTCCTCACTCTTCACCAGGGCAACCCACAGCCAGCACTGGGCTGGGGGGACCCCAGACCCTGGGCAGCCAGCCCGCTGCAGGGCAGTCCCCGAGGCCCTCAGAGGGCTAGGCAAGGCCTGCTGAGGAAGGGAGGTAGGAGAATATATTTTGCACATTTCAAAAAGGAAACCTGGGACCTGGTATCTCATTCTAGAAAGTAATCATGGACTTAATTGCATTTTGCTGCAGAGTTGCCTTAACATCAAGGGAAAATCAACAGGGATTGTTCAACATCAAGACTAATCTCACATATGGAATTTACTGAACGTAGGAACCACGTTTTTGCTGGCTCAAGGTGAAATGCTGGGCTAAATTCTCCTTCAGCTGCGAGAAAAGCCCTAGGCACGCTCATCCTGCATTATTCCAACTGTAAAGAGCTTCAATTATACACATATAACCCGTCTCTCCCTTCTACAGCGGTGTCGCAATGCAACAGTGCCTCGCTATGATCAAACTCCTCTTTTATGGCTATAGGAATATGTGGAAGTCTTCTACCCTCATTACACAAATGACTCCTTAGCAGCTTTATTTTAAGAAACTACCCACAATTGGTAACACAACCGCATTTTATCTGTCACTGAGGGGAAGCTGTGACTGACACCTGAGCGTGTCCTCAGCAACTGCGAACCCGCACGTATAGGGCAGGCCCTGTGATGCATCTAAGTAACTACAGTAACTCACCACTCCCTCTGCTCCAGACTGAATCACAGTCCTGCTTCTGCTAAGTCTTCCTTACAAACTTGCTTGCTAATCAGACATTTAATACTATTTATACATAGGGAGAAAATACATAATTCCTTTATTGGGATAAAAAACGATACTAAAGAGCAGGTCAAGTTCCAAATCCAGCAGTAGGTTTTAACCGATGTTGTTCCCTTTTTTTTTCTCTCTTTTTTTTTTTTTTTTCTTTTAACAGCTGTAGCTGTGCACAGATGGAAAAACATTTGGTCAGAAAGCAGCAAATTAGTGTTTTCAGGCTAGAATTCTGCTCCCACCGCTCCTCCATTTCCATGCAGCTCAGAACGCTTTATTTCTTCTTAGCATTGACATTTTTGCACACCCAATTCATGCCGTCCTTCAGACAGAGAAAGGTAATGTTAGTCAAGCCAAAGGAAAAGGAATCCCCCAATCCCACCCAACCACCATTCTGCAAGCACCATGTTGTGCCTCCTCATCTACCCCCTGCCTGCCCTCTGTGCCCAAAAATGCCGTGGGTAAAAAAACAAGCACTTCATTGCTCAGTAGATGTTGTCACACAGAGGTTATTAAATCTTTCATCTGACCATAAAAAGTATCATTGTCTCATCATGTCGCTATGTGTAGGTCCTTTGAGGAAGGATCATTTTGCAGTCAAGGTACATCAGTGGCAGATGAAGGCTCAGTTCCAGGTTCAACTACAGATGATTTGTGTAACCTCAGGCAAGTCATCTTATCTTTGAGACCATAGATTTTAAGGAGCTGTTTGTTACACAGTCAGCTCCCTGTTAAGAATATGGCTCTAATTCTCTGCTCAGCTGCAAGCCTTGAAATCCAGATCCATGAAAGCCACTGCAGTAACTGGATCTGGACCCTACTCCCTGTTCCTCAGGGCCTCCACAGAAAATGGGCCCTCAGGGGTCCCACAAGGGTTCAGTGAGAATGGATGTAGTCACATTTTAAAAGGCTGATATACTCTTTACAGTATTTCCATAAAAACGTGTGCATGACATCTCTGACCACTGCAAGCAAGATGGTAACAGTTGTGTTGTGAATACCCAAGTTGTGAGTTTATTGCCTGAGATCCCAGAATGGGATATGCTATTGAAGGGCAAAGCTACATTTTATCTGCTTCTGTCACTTATCTGTTGTGAGATGCGCACAACGGAGCGCAAATGGCACAATCTCCTCGTATTTGTGACCCACCAAATCTGTTTCCTCTACCCTGCCTATGAAGTATGTCTGCCAGCAGGGAGGCCCAGGGCAGAAAGAAGGCACGTAGGGTTTTGGGGATGAGAGGAGCGTGACACATCTTTGTGCTTGGAAACTGGGCAAATGTCACCTTGGAGTTCTGGAAGGGGGATTTCACTCTGTTATGTTCAATGGTCATTTCTGGATCATTAAAACGATAGTTAGACCCTAAGAAAGACCAAAGCCTTTGGGCCAGCATTGCTGCTAGCCCCATGGTAGCAGTGTCACTGGCTTCCTATGCCCTTGTCCCCAAACTGCCAAAAGGCTGCCAAGGACCTCAGCTGCCCCAAGGATAGCCAGCCAGAGGCACAGCACAGCATGCCCTTGGGGTGAACCAAGACTCACCCCCGTGGCTCCCTGCTGCCCCTCAGCCACTAAGGTGGTGGCCATGTTGGAGGGAAGCTAAAGAGTTAAGAGAGAAGAGAGGGAGTCCTCAGGGCTTAATCAGAAGCAGAGAGGTTCTCACTTGAAAATACCAATTCACCTTGATAGCTGCACTATGTGACACTTCTTATCTGAAGGGGAGCAGCAACTTCTGAAATCAGCCCTGTGTTGCTGCGTTAAATAAAGAATAAGAGAGCCCAGCTTGTGCTGGGGTGCACATGAGGCCCTACACTAATAACACTTCTAACTCTAACCTTGGGGAGGGTTGATGTTTCCAGTTTCATTTATTTATCTCCACAGCAGAGATCAGTGTAAAACAAATTGTCTGAAATCCTCAGAGCAAATGGGAAAAAACGAGAGGTAGATTCATTTTAAGGCCCAGTAGCTTTGTGTCTTCCCCTTTCAATAACACTGATAACCTAGGTGTAAAACATGTAATGCCTTAAGCAATCAATAGTGTGGTTTAAAGCTTATCACTTTAGAGAGAGAGGGAGCGAGTGATTCCCAGCATGAGGAATGCCAGGGCTTAACAATGGGGCTAGGAGGAGAGGTGTCAAGCCTTTGGCTTGATTGTGTGCTTTAGAAATCTGCATGATTGCCTGCAAAGAGTAAAAATAAATAAATAACTAAAAATGCTCCCACAATGATTTCAGCTTCCCCTGCCTCGGAAGCAATAATCACATTTGCACACATCATGGCATACAAGGCAAGCAGAGCTCCTCATTCATTTTGAATGTAGGTTTATTTGCTGAACCAGAACAGCTGAGACAGCTTAAAGTAATAAATATCAGCTGACACCCTCTGCTATTCAGCACAGTAATCCCAGAAACAATACATCACTGCAAAACAACAAACACGCATCCTATCTTCTACCTAATCTGACCACAACCTGAATTCACAGTGATTAAAACTCTGCCTGCTGCCATTCGGGAGCTCGAGAAGGGGAAAGACAGAGCGTTTCAGCACCAGCGCAGCGAGGGTCATAAAGCAGAGTTTATGATGGGATTTACCATGGCTGGGAGCCTGGCTGCATCAAGCATATAACGAGGGCGAAAGAATGACATAGCAAAATGCAAGAGGAAAGGTGAACTCCAAACAGGCTCGAAATACGTAAGTAGGTCACTGAACTTTTAAAGCAGGAATAGATTTTTAAAACTCTCTTCTGGCATGAGTTAATTGACAGGAAAAAAATCACATTTAATTGTAAATATCTCCCTGCCTGACAGTGATAAAGGCAAAATGAACATGCTCAGCTCTACGTGTGTTGTATCAAAGAGGTATGTGTAAGACACTTTCCTCATCTTCAGTCACACTGCAGCTACATCCATAGCTTCTGGTGCAACTTTCTCAGGGGGCGTGTGTTCTGCAGTGTCCCCAAATGCTTTGAGGAATAGCAAATGTGGTGGAAAGCAAAAGAAACTAAAAGGTACATTTGCAGTTTTTCTACCTAAGGTTTGAAGCAGGATGGAGGGTTGGTAAGAGAGAGAAATCCAGAGAAGCTGCTACAAACACAAAGAGCTGCTATGGGGAAAGCACGCAGGAAGGAAGAAACAGTGCTTGAAAGAGTCAAGTCCACAAGGAGTCAACTGTTGTCATCCTTTGTCCCTACACACTCTGTCCCTATATCTGCATGCTTAAAAGATGGTTCTGTGCAGAAAGTACAATCCCTACAGTAACATTTAGATCTTGATAGATGTCCTTGGGCTGCTTTGTTGAGACACAGAGACATTGGCAGGTACTCTGCGGATGGAGACGGATACAATATTAGTATTCCAGCCTCAAGTCGACCCTGGGAAAACTTAGCCAGGGAAAGATTTCAGATCTTTCAGCTTTGCCTCTCTTAGCTCCTTAACAAGCAGCTAGTAAACTTTACCAAAGCAAAGAGACAGAACTCCAGGGAAGAGGATAATGCTCCTTGCAGAGAAATGCTGCTCGGCACAACCCCGCCTTGCTGCAGTCACATCTGCTATTGTGCCAAGGGAGTTGTACTCTAATGCCCTTTGGGAAAGGACTGGTAGACCCTTCCCCAGGAGAAATAAAGAAGTCCTGCTTGAGATTAGCCCACTGCTTGCTTATTCTCTGCATTATCAGTTTTGCGGTTATGGGAGTGAAGTAATCTGACTTCAAGCACAGTGAACAACACAGTTCTTTCCACCCCACAAAAAGCCTCTCGATTTCTGCTCCCCTGCAAGCCAGGAATCAGGCAAGGCCACAAACTTGTGACCCCTAATGTGACCTTAAGGACAGCAAAGCTTAATCCTTTCATGTAATCTTCTGTCTGCCATAACAAATTGGGTCAGGCAAGTGCAAAATTCTCCATCTCTAGCATTTTTGGTATACGTTATTTTAACTGTCACTTTCTTCTCCCTCTGCACAGCTAGGACTGTGCCTTCATTATCTGTCATTTCTTTGCACCTTCAGTCATCATACAGGCTGGCTTTTACAGGCTCCCACAAGTACATTATCCATTGTTTTTTGCCTGGGTGCAAGCTTTTCTTTTGTCCTCTGAGACCTTGTATCCCTGATGCAGCACTGTAGACTCCCTCCTTACCCTGCTTGAAAATCACAAGACTTTGCCCTGTAATCTGGAAACATGGTTGCTTTTCCTCCACTGCCTGCCCCAGGAGAGCTGCAGTCATCAAAATTGGTTTTAAATCACATTTACAAGTAGCCCCAGAACCTTGTTAAGATGGGGAAGATCCTCATCTAGCCTGCCCTGGCTAAGACATCTTTAAGACAAAACCTAGCTCTGAGGATACAACATTGCCGGGGGGTCCTGTTCTGAATCTTGCCCTTTTGAAAGTGCTGAATCGCAGCATCAGCATAACTTAGGTCTTGGGCTTCGTTCTCAACGGGGTTGAAATAGCCAGGGAGAAGAAGGCGGCTCAACCCTTCCCACAGTCCTTTGGGTCAGACCATCTCTGGCATAAATTAGAGGAGTTTAGTGGCTACTCTCAGTTCCACTGGCTTTTAATGGTCTCCAGGGGGCCATTATGCTTGGGAGACTCTGGACACAATATGCTGTAGCATCATTCTGGAGGATGATTCCTCAGGGCAGGCTGAGCTCCTGCTGCCTTGATCGGAGAGACTCTTGATTCAGACAAGAAACAAGCTGCTGAGCATGGACTGGTCCAAAGCTTTGAGTCATGTGTAATACACACCCTGGCCCCTAAATAACACCTCCAGCAAGAGGACAGGCTGCAAAGCAGAGGAGTCCTGCCTGCTTTCACCCCACCCTGGCTGGCCAGGGTGGAATGTACATAGTCTTTGCACGCCAAGGACTACAACTGGAGATCTGGTCACAAAACACAACCCTCAGAGAGCCTACGTGGCACCAGAGAGCCATTGTGAGGCAACAGTTCCCTTATGTTTCTCTATTGACACTGGCGATCGCCTCCGTGCAAGGGTCTTGGTGTAAAATGGTGGAAGCGTCTGCTCCAGAGGCAGAGCCTAAATGGCTGTGGTGGGCAGAAAAGGCTTTCCCGCTTTCCTAACTAGCAGACCCAAGCAGATATTTTGCTTGAAAAAGTCTCTAAGCATGAGGGATGCCACTCCTCCTTCAATGGCACCATGAAGTCTGATTGACAAGTGCTGCCCACGGTTACAGTCAGGAGGTAATGAAGTCTTCAGCTGGCATAACTGGGGCTACCAGCTGGTGTCCAGAGGATACTATATGAGGTTTCCAGTTAACCCAGTCACCTTTCTTCTGAGCCTGCCCAGGACATTGCTGGGCTCCTTTTCTGAAGTCCCCAAGGGTTAATTTTAAAAGAGAGGATGACAATATGGATTCCCTCCTTAATTAACAGTTTTATTAAATAACCCATTTCAAATTAATAGTTAAATTCTCTAAATTTATATCATTCTATTAACCATAATCTAATCTCATTAACCTTGAAATCCCCAGTCTTAACTACCCAATTCTATACACCATGGTACTAGCAGCTAAACTAATTAAATGACCTTCAAACTATTTCTCCTTCATGTATTGGCATTATTTATCTTTGCTCATTGCTCTTCCTTCAAGCTATCAGAAAAATCTTCCCCTATGAACTCCGTTCCTGCATGTACTCAGTACTAGATATGCCACCACTCTTCCTTGCAAAATCTGTCAGCAATGTCTCCAATTTTACTCTAGCTAATGTATTCCATCAGCAGTGGCGGTTAGCGTGCTCGCTCCTTGGCTTTCATTCTGAATACCTGATGCTTCCACGTCTTCATTTATTTTGCTGTCACTCGTTGTCATTTCTCAAAGAAATCCTTAAAGCAGTGACCTGAGATTTAACTACACATAGAGAGCTCCTGTTCTGAGCCACTGGTAGAGATATTGTGTACCATGATCCTCAAAAACATCTTTCTTAATCTCACTCTTTAAACAAGTTCTTCTTTGATTCTCCTAAATTTTGAGCATGTTGACCTCTCCTTAGAGTCCCAGGACTGACAATGCTGATTCTCCCAGGGCTGATCCAGATTTAGTTTAAAAGCCATCTCCCAAACCATTTTGTTCAGTGAATTTCCAAGGAAAGGGAGAGCTTGGCATTCTTGCTGTCTGACTTGACAGGGCTGGAGTTATGGCAGAAGAGAAATGTATGGGTTCTTTCTATAAGCTGTAGAGAGAGTGTGACTTCTCTGACCTTTCAGCAATAATCATTTATGGCATAAGCTGCAGTATTTAGGGCAGTGAGACTGTGGTCAACAAAGCAGGATGTTATCTGCCCTGCATCTAAATTAATTTGTCTAGATAAGCACGATGAACAAAATATATAGGCCCACAAATACTTTTATTTAGCTCTTGCCTTCTGTTTTCTGGAAGTGAATGCAGCAGCAGATTTCGTTTCCCCAGTAGAGGGTATTGGGCTGCACATTTTTCCTCTATTAAATGTATAGGGATGCACTGTACTTCAAAAAGAAAGCACAGTAAGAAGGTGCTATCAACGAAGAAGTGTGCAGCCCACTCCAGAGAGCCCAGAGTTTAGCTTTTCAAAGCTCATGAACAGAAAGTGCCACTTTCTATCATTTAGTTCTTCCGCTTCCAACACGCGTCCCTGAATTTCATCTGACACTTACTTTACTGCCCCTTTGCAGCTGGAGAGCTCATTTGGGCTTCCATAAACTAGAAGAGAGCCGAGATGAGGGAAGAAGGTGACCTATGCCTGCCTGCAATCCTGTGAACTGCAGCCCCACTTTCTTGATCACATTTCTTTGGACATGAATACACACTGCCTTGTGGAATGAATTTCCCTCTATCATCACCACTTCAAAATAAAGATCTGAGTTGAAGCCTTTCACAGGCTTCACAGCTGCAACATAGCTGAATTTGTATCTCGGCTAACTAAACAAAGGCCCTTTGGAGGACACCATCTACTACATTTTGGTCTAAACATCAGGTTAGGAATTTTAAATCAGAGGAATTGTTGTACTGAGTCCGACCAATGGTTCATCCAGGCCAGAATACCTTTTCTGGATTCCAAGGGAAAGAACATGTAGGAACAGGATCTTCCTTGCACTGTTCTTCCCTCCCATCCACAGCCCAAGCTGTTCCTCATTCAAAAGCTGCCTCTGGATCTTAGTGGTCAGTGCTTGCCTGTGGATTCCTTCTTCAGAAATTCTTAGTATTTTTCTGAACTGACTGATAACCTTTGGTCTCCACAACATCCTGTGACAATGAGACCCACAATTTAATTACACTACTTACAAAGAAGCACTTATTTTTATCTCTTTTAAGCTGTTGTCTGATTATTTCATTAGTAACGCACTTCCTTTAGCAATGTGAAAAACAGCATATAGTCTATCTGACATTTTTCTACCTTATTTTATAAATCCTGAAGGTGTTCCCACTCTGTCCTCTCTTCCAAGTTTCAAGTCCTAATTTCTTTATTATCCCTGTGCACAGATGCCACTCTGTGCTACTGATCATTTTCAACAGAGGATTCTCAAATCTCTGCTAGTTCTGAGCAGATACATGGACAGTATTTTTTCTGATGGGTAGTTAAGTGCTAGGAAGGTTACCTAAAGACACTGTGGAATCTCCATGCCTGGAGATAATTAGCACATGATTGGACAAGGCCCTCAGCAACCTCCTCTATACTCACAGTTATCCCTGCTTTAAACATGAGGTTGGTCTAAAGATCTCCTGAAGTCCCTTCAACTTAGTTTTTTGTTGGAGTCTATGATTCTACTACTACTAGATCTTTTTAGATGAGGCAGAGGCATAAATAAATGTCATGTTCAAGGTATGGGCCCACCATGCCTTTATTCTGCTACAAAATAAATGTTTCCTGGGATGTTTCTTGTTTGCTTTCATATAACTCTCTAGCATTTGATTTTCCTCTCTGGTCTTTGATGAGCACTAAGCTGCTGTTCCCAACGATCTGCTTCTGAGTAATGGCAGCTAATTTTGAGTCCATCATCGTATGTGTACGGTCAGGACTGTTGTTCCTCGTGTGCATTATTTTGCACTTGTCAACACTGGATTTCATCTGCCACTTTACTGCCCACTCAGTATTGCAGGCTTCTTCTGCAACTCGTCATTCTCAGCTTGAAATCTGACTATCCTAAACAGCTCTGTATCATCTGCAAATAAGGTTTTACTGAAATTGCAATGAAGATAAATGCCTTCACCATTCTCTTTCTTTAAATATCAGTGAAGGAAGTACTCCTGACTGCTCAGATTGTGAACACTGCAAATATTTCATTAATTCAGGAAAGCCTGAGTGAAATAAACAAACCTAGGTCCCATTTACATTACAAAGAGGTACTGTACTGCAGGAACTGGCTAGAGCACAGGAGTCCAAGACACAGCTATTACAGTTCAGCACAGGAACACAGCTCAGCCCCCGCAGTGGGTTTTTGCTGCCCCACATGCTGCCATTACAAGGGTCCTTGCCCCACATGCAACTCCTGTGTTTCTCTGGATCAGAGAGATTGAATGGTTTCTCTCTGGTGCCTAGGTTGAGTCAAATGCCAAACGACATTAGTAACAAAGGTAAATCAGATTTCTAAAGTGCACACTTGTAAAGTCAAAGGGATTAATAGTAAAAGACGGTTTGTTTTGTGAAAATGATTAACCTGACAGCAGTCTCTTTAGCATAAATCAGTGTCTTCATTTGGCCCAGCCAAGGGGTCCTGGGTGTGGAGGCAATAACTCTCCCCTTTCCCAGGGATGGAGAAATCCCAAGGACCACAGATGACCCTTCCCTTTGTACAGGAGATGAGACACGCGCCCCCCATATTCTGTGATGCAAGGGTTTGGCTGCACTGACCCTCCTTCGTGAGGCAGCCGGTCCAGCCCCACCCTGCAGATCAACAGACAAAAATCTCTTACAGATGGCCTGCTGGCACAGCAAGCCTTCTCCAGAGCCTCACCTGTACTCCCTCTCCTGAAAGAGCTGAACAAGACTGGATCTGCCAGACTCTGTCCCGGATTGTGTGTAGGTTCAGTCCCTCGGCAATCTCCGAAGCAGGGGCAGCCGTCAGCAAATCCTGCTTGTTAGCGAATATGAGCACGGGGACTCCACTAAGCTTTTCTTCATCCAAAAGCTCAGCCAGCTCCTGCATCATTTACAAGGGAGTGAGGTGGGGGGAAGACAGAGAGAGGGAAGGGAAGAAAACCTTCAACCACCAGTGGTTGTCTCTAATTAGAAATATATTTAGGGCAAATGCTAGAAGAGTATGTTCCAGTGAAACCTAGATCTTATTATAAGAGAGCAAAAATGTATACAATCATCTCTGCCCAAGGTTCAAAAGCTATTTCTTCCAATTACAGGTTACAAAAATCTTCATCTTGGTCTGAAATTAGCAGTTGCCTTAAAGGCTACAACTCTGTGTTTTACCATTCCCTGCTCCCAAGAGACCAAAACTGATGAAACAGCAAAAAACATGTAAATTGGCAGTATGAGGAATCTGTCTCTAGTTATTGCCTGACTGGCATTTGTACCTGAGCAGCCATTGACACCAGCCCTGATATCTTTGCTAATAATGCGTTTCCAGATTTTTATACACTGCAATTTGAGTGGGACAGGACTTTCCACCAACAACACCACACACCCCACCCCACCCCCCCAAAATGGAATCTCCCTCCCCCAAGAAAGTGTGGATGCTTTTGAAGGCATTGGCTAGCTGAAGACAAGCTACATCAGCTTTACTAGCTGGATTTTGGCTCCATATGCACACAACACATTGGGTGGCATCTTGAGAAATGGGTTTGTTCATTGAAAACTGGGTGACTCAAAGAGATTCTTTTAATAGGTCAAATCTGAATCTGCAGTGGATCAACGATGGCTTAAATACTTCATGTCTAGGGTTGTGCAATGGCCTCATGTGAAACAAGCAGTCTCAAGTCACTTCCCTATGTGAACATATGACAAACCCAGCAGAACTTGAAACTGTAGGGACTTCAGTTAGATGAGTACAGGAGATTTTTGTGGGCTCCTTATTTAGCTGGAAAGGTCTCATGCTCTCAGATACTGTCCTAACATCTTTCATCCACTGACTAGAAACTTTTGGATTAAATGAGTGCAGTTGGGGAGATGCTAAACTGCAGTGGAAATCTGACTCCATCCCCCCAAAAGCAATGTTTAGTTTGGAAACCAGGACGAGAGAATGGAGTTATAAACAGAGTTGGCTGGGAATTTTTCAACAAAATAGGTCTTTCATCTGACACGGCTGATTTATTGAAACCAAAAGTGCTTGCGAAAATATGAGGGGTCCAGGCTGACTCTGCCTGACTCAGGCAAGTGCCCTAAGCTTCTGCTTCTTCTCACTCTCTTTTGCCCAATGAATATTTAATTACTGATATAAACAAAATAGCTCCAAGAGGGGAAAGGTTATCCCCACCCTTAGAACAACCAACAGTTCTGCTGTTAGCGTGTGGCCATGATACCTGAGAAGCAAAAGATCAAGTGCCTCCTTCAAATCAGACAAGAACAGAGGGCTTTAAATTAAAACTCCCATGTCTGGGGGGTAAATCTGTTGCTAGCTATTTTGGGACACTGTCACTTTCTGAATTTTACAAAAGAAAGTTCAAAAGTACTATTTTTGTTTCATCCTAAAATGTTACAAAACTTCAAAACTTTGCAAAACGGAAATCTTATTTTCTGGCCAGTCCTAGTTACAAAGTTCTTAAGGTTTTTTTTTCAGTTGCATCCAAAAGACAATCAAGTCAATATGATTTCCATTTCAACTTTGTAAATAAGAAAATAGGATTCCTCAGGGTCTTGGTTTGGCAAGGTTTAAAGGACTTAGAGAAGTTTCTGCTTTCAGTATTAGGCTCCATTTGCTATTATTGTATAACTTTAATGCAAACCGTTCTATTTAAACGGAATTAGGCTACCTATTTTCCTTGTTTCACATCTACCAAAATAATCTGCATTGATGTTGAAAGGCAAGTCTCTTGAAATGCAAATTTCTCTCATAAACAACAAAATAATCTTTGTAACTTTTGTGAGCAAGGAGCACTCAGAAGCACTAAATTACTTCAAAGGAAGCTGGGCATAAGTAACTTACCTGACCCGTTTCTTCAAACCTCTTCCTATCTGCACTGTCAATGACATAGATCTGAAAAAGAAATGAAGGAAAAAATTACTCTTCCCAGAAGACACTCTTCCAAAGTGTCATGTGCTTAAGTGAGCTGAGCCTAATAATTATGCTTTGGGCAAAAAGAACCCTGGTATTATTTATAGCAAATGTTGACAAAACTTCACAACGTTCTGAAAGGAGAGGAACCGCCCCTTTTAAAGCTAGGGGGGTGAACAGCCATGTGGGTACAATCAGAAAGGAGCTGGGGGCAGTACTGGGGATGCTCTCACCATCTCCAAGGCATTCAGATAATAATCTGAAGAGAACAGGAGACTGCCTGGTATCTTTTCAGATGACTGGCTTACAAGCTGAAGCTGAGCACAGGAGGGCAAAACCTGGGGAGCCAGACATGGTCTTTCACCCTAGCAAAGTGTACAACACTGCACTGGTGTGACAATGCCATGCCATCACCTCCTCAGGAAGCCACCAAGGCACACAATGGCACTCATACTGGGGACACTGAGTTCCTCTCCATCAGGCGATCCTACTGCAACCTCCTGGAGCACCCTGGGGAGGAGGGCTGCCAGCTTGTCCACCAGGATGATGGAGAAGACGGGGAGCAGCTGGCTCACAAAGACTGACAGCAGAGTCCTGCCACCCTCTCAGGGCTGGGCACCACACTGCACAGTCCACAAGGAGGTCCCAACCGGACACTCTGTCCCCTGGTATGGAGAAGGGTGGACCCCCCTGGCCCACAGGCCCCCCGCCTTGGGAGGGCATCTCCACCCTCTCCAAGCAGCATGGCATGTGCCGATTCCTTTCTGTAAATGCAGATGAGCCTTCTCAATGAAGGCAGCTCTAGGTCTGCACAGGCTAAAAGGCTCCTCAAAGGTCCCCCTAAATATGTAATTTGTAAGTCCAGCCACCCTCCTTCCCGCTAGCAATGCTATTGCAGTTCAGAGCGCACAAGTATCAAACTACATCTAAAGAAATGGGGAACCTCAGTATAACACTCAGGCAAGAATAGCCTGATAGCCCTTTTTCATTACTTGGTACAGGAAGGTTTTTGAAGGAGAGGGGCGCTGGGACAGCAGACAGGGACAGGACTGGTGACAAACACTGAACATTTTGCTTCCAGTCCCTGCCATTCCTCATCAGTGGTGATTGAAGCTGCTAGCATGTCATCTGCATGCTCTGTGGTGGCTTACAGGGAGCAAGTGTCAGCCTGGTTTTCAGGGAATAGATGAGCACAGCACCCCGCCATCAAGATAAATGGCATCCTTGCAGGCAGTCTCAGCATAAGACTCCATGCTTCCAGGATAATTTCAGCCAAATAGTACGGGGAGGGAAGATCTCTAACAGCAATATCTATTAAACTGTAGGCACTCCCTTAATGACCAGTGTTGGAGTTGTTTGAAATGGGACCAAACACACAGCAGGAGAATCTGTATGCCAGGCCTGAGGAGGTAACCCAGCAACCTCGCAGTCCTCTCTGCTGATCACTTGGGGTCTGCAGTCATCCTGGGGACGGGCTGATGTGCACTGACAGAAGCTGGGGGACACGCAGCAGAACTGGACGCAGCTGCGTGGGGATGCATCAGCAGTGCACGCACGTGGTGCCACGTGATGGGGAAAGGCCCGTGGCACACCGTGACACACGGCCTCTCCTCGCACTGTGATCCCAAGCACGTGCACCAATACTGTGTCAGCTACGCCCATCCTCTCTACCCCTCCCAAGCATCCACCTCATTTGGGGTAGGAAACACAGACCAAAAAAAAGAAAGAAGTGGCAGGGCTGGCAGTTGTGCTCTGGGGTGAAACTAGATTGTCATCTGTCCTCCTTTGGGACATCTTAGGGGAAGCTTAGCAACACATGAACGCAATAGTCGAGTGCTACTTCTCAACTGAAAAGCAGCACCTCCCATTGTACGGTGCTTATGTAACTGGCAAGGAAGAGCTCTGAGTCCCAACCAGCCAGGCTTTCTCCTGCACCACTCCATTCCTTGCTAGGGAGCTATTTTGCAAGACGAGAACTAGAGACAACAGCGCTCGAGGCGAAAGCCACAAAAGCACAGCACAGAGAAGGTAAAGTATGTGCCGAGTGCCTACTTCCAAACCAGAAAGCACTGTGCCAAATAGCTGCAGGTGCCTGTCTGAATATGCAATCAGCCAGATATCCACACCTTATTTGCCTGGGTTAAGCTTCCAAATATCACAGGTGTGTGATGCAAGACCAAGCTCTCATTCAAAGGCACCTGCATGGATATGAATTTGCAATCACTTCCTGCTTTTTAATACTCTTTAGAGGGTTCTTTCTGCTTTGTGCAATACAGTTTAGGAGAAGACAGAAGCAGAGGGTCCTGGGAACTGTAGTGTATCTCATCTCCACCTTCCTTCTATGGCTAGGGCCACACAAGAGCCTGCTTCTGGCTGCGGTGCTCAGCAACACCATTTGTCAGTTTGAACTGCCACTGAGCACACCATACTGGAGGAATGGAGCTTGAGAAAGAAATTCCCGTAGAGTTGGGTCCCTCCTTTGAGCAACATGCCAAAACAAAACCTGGAGTAAGTGGGTTGGGCAAAAATTGCAAGTGGTGGGACTAGATGAAGAAATAACATGAGGGATGTTGTTTCTGAACATGAAGAAATAACATGAGGGATGTATGCATCTGACTACAGATGCATAACCTGCACCAGGTTTGTCAGAGGGTAAAAATTACTGGCTAAAACAAGCGTGAGGGCTGGCAAAAGACAGAGAGTCATCAGCATATACATGATCCCAGTTTTGGTGTGTATGGACATAGCAAAGCACTGCACTAACATGCCAACAGCTCCCAGTCTGGGACTGGGTGTCAGCATGGAGTGTAGGCAGGGGAGCTCAAGTCCATGTTCAGTTACTCCTTCTGAACTCACACTGCTTCTTCCCCCAAACTGATTCTGCTTCTATCTACTGTTTTCCTACTTGTATGAAAATAAGGGTTTTCTCTGTACGTTGCTTTAACTGGGGTGAGAGGAAGGCAGGGAAAACAACTGCTTTCATCTCCTTCAGTCTTCAAATTCACCTTTATTTCTGCACCTCCTATGTAGCACACACTGGGAAGGGTGGAAGCCCACAGGCCAGTATAGCTCATTGCCTTTACCAGCAGAGTCTTCCAGATATTGTTTTGTGGTTGTGCAGTCTCTGCAGCCTGAGCACCTGCCATAGCAGGCAAGGATCCCCTAGCTGCTGCTTTGCAGTGTTGACTTTGATCTGCACACCTACTGCCTCCCCACCACCCACAGCTGCAGAGCTTGGATGCAATGGGCACAATCACTGCACAGCCATGCCATGTCCCCCTTCTCGATGGCCACAGAGGAGTACCTGAAGTGTGTCCTGCTAGTTGCTCAGACCCAGATCTTTCCCCTAAGGATATCTCACCACTACTCTTTGCAAAAGCAACCAACCAGGTAAACTGTTGTGGTGGTTGCCCTCAAACATCAGATTTCAAATTAAGGCTGAAAAAGGGGAATCTGCACAAGAGATTGCTGAGGGTTTATTAGTCCCATTTAAATAACAGCTTCATTTGGACAACGCAGTCTAAATCTGCAGGTGCAGCCAAGGCCCTTCAGGACCCCAACATGAGCCTTGGAGCAGAAAGTCCTACTCCTAGTTGCTCCAATCCTTCTGTGCAAGTGAGTCTGTGTGTGTGACAGGAGGGAGGAAGGGCATCTTTCTGAGAGCTTCCTGCTTTCCCATGGGAGCCCTGCAGACCTTGTCTTTTCTCTGCTCCCACAGGAAACAGTGCTTAGGGCAAGGAGAGGCCTGGAGCCCCCAGACTGACTTCATCCTGGCACACATGGCTGCATGTTAGAGGTGCTCTTTGAAAGTATCAGGATAGCACTTGGAGGGTCCCAGGGTAATGTACTCTGACATGGAAACAAAAAGGTCCTGCACAGTAAATACAACTGTAGTCATCTGTGGCTAGTTGTAAGGTAATTGCACCTAAGATGTCAAAAACATTAAAGGACAGTCTTATGATTTAAAGGACCAAAGGAAAAGACAAGGGGTCTCTGTCCCTCAGCCAAAAGGTTTCCTATCTGATGCCAGACACAGCATTTAATTCTGGTGTGCCTCAGTTTCCCCAACCAGAAAACAAAGGCACCATACTGACCTACCTCTACACATGAGGCTTAAGTTACTTAATACCCATAACAGGTCTCCAGAGTCCCCAGTGAAAGGAGCTACACATGGGCAAACTACAAGTTATTAATGTTCTTTCATTTGAAGGAGACTGAGATGAGAGGAAAGGAACTGGCTATAACCAGAACAATCCTATTAAAGTAAAAACATACAACTGAATGATTTCTCCAGATATCACTGTATTTTTCTTACTGCAGCCAACCAATCTTGCCATTTCACTCAGAATAACTTCTGTTACAATGGCAATGGTGTTGCTGAGGACTGGGACATTACATTACTTGTTCCTGAAATTCTGGCTGAGACCTCGGAAAGCCATTGCATGAACACAGCATTCAACTACAGCCAATACTCACAAGGATATCGGTGTTTTCAAAATAGTTCCTCCAGTACGGCCTGATCTTCCTCTGTCCACCTATGTCCCATACGTTCAGCTTGAAGCCTTGAGACTGTACACTTTTGATGTTAAAACCCTGGAGAGAGCAGAAACAAAGCCACATAGAGCATAAACCCAAATGGCTGGATCACATACATGAGCAGACATTAACACCTTATATATCCCATGCCTGCAATATGTAGTGACATGGGCTGGGCAGCCACAAAGATGGATCGGCTGTGGGAGAGGGACTGGCAAAAGTGAACACAGCTGCCAAGCCATCAGTTTGCCAGTGTTCTTGGGTCATGGGTTGACTCTGTCATGGCTAGAGACACATGATGCAGTTAGTGCTCTGGGAGGGCTCAGCAGGGTGGGTGCAGGAAGAGGTGGGAGAGCTGCAGATAAGGAAAAAACAAGGACGTTGTGAGAAGCAGGACTGAGCTCGTGAAAGCTGAGTAGAGAGTCCCAGCTAACATGAAACCAGAGGTCTCAGCTCAATTCGAAACGACACAGCTAATGCCGGCCTTAAAAGAGCAACAGCTGCACGTCTGAAGGGTCCATTTCATCAATTAGAGCACCAATTGAAAGGGCATTCAAGTAGAAAAACAGGATGTGGCATGGGCTGGCAACACACTGCCACACCAACCAGGGGACTGGGGCTTGGAATTGGGGTGTCAGGGCTGGGAGCTTTGGGAAGCAGCTACAGGGTGGGGGGAAGGATCTCCCATAGCTCTCTAGCAACCTCCTCTGGTCAACACAGGAGTGATGTTGCAGTGCTTCAGATGGGAGACAACCCTCTCCCCAACCCTGAGGCTCAATGAAAGGGGACCAGAGGCATCAGAGAGGGAGTACTGGAATATGCAGGACCCTTGGAGCTGGCTAGGTGAAAGATGCAAGGGGCTTGCCCCCTGCTGCAGCATCCCCTGTACATGTCCCCTGTTTGGCAAGGGCAACAAGAACAAAGTCTCATCCATACAACCCTATCATGACCCAAAAGCCTTCTGCAGAACTCCACAGCACTCATCCACTTTTACACTACCTGACAGATCTGGCCTGGTACTCTCTGACTCCTTCAGGGACCCTCTTCTTGTGAAGAAAACACACAAACTTAATGGTGCACCAAGCTTCAGTTGCTCCCCCTTTTACTGAAATACTCCTCTGAATCATGAGTGCTTTGTAGAGTAAGGCAGGTGGGACCACAAGAACCACCATGGGCAGGGAAAGGCCTTCCTCACCTGTGTTGGCGTGATGTGGCTGATGTCCTCAGATGCCAGCTGTTTCAGGAGTGTGGTCTTGCCTGCATTATCCAGTCCCAAGAGGAGGATTCTCACCTCCTGGTCTGGGGTGCTTTTCAGTTTACGCAGGATTGACAGTAAACCCTAAATCCACAAGAGAGATCATAGCTGTTACTTCCCCCTCCATGACTCTGTCACCATGCCATGCCAGGTCCTCCTCCTGTGAGGTGGGTTCTGTATGGCAGTGGATCCCAGGACACCTTGAACCCCTTCCTGCAGTCCCTGTTCCCATTTCCTCTTCTACTCCTCCCCTTCACTCCTATTTTCCTTCATCTCAGAGAGTATCCACAAGGTCTCAGACAGCACAAACGTCGCTCAGTGGGGTGCACTATTGGCTGCATTGCTCTTGTCACACAGCTGTTTGGCATTCCCTGTGCCAGGAAGACAGTGCTATGCATATCATGTGTAGGAGCTGCAAACCAAGTCCTTGCAAGCTCTTCATTATCTTTATCAGAGGGAAAACCCCATTAATTTAATCTCCCTCCTAGTTAACTGCAGGTTACTATGTACCTGACATCAGTTCTTTTCATAGTAACTCCCTGATCATCTCAAACCCCGTTTATCTGTCTAAAACATGCTGGACCCATGGGGCACGTGCAGTTCTGATTCTCAGGATGTAGCACTTAACAACTATCTCAGATCACCACACATCCTCACTAAGAAAAGCACAGTGGATTTCAGTCATTAGCCAGGCTCAGCTCTCTGAGCTGACAGTATCACTCAGGATTAGGAAACAGAATATGCAGGTCAGCTCATTTACAACTGTGCACGTTACAGCAGCACACCCAAGCTTTTGTCAGTGCCACCGCTCACAGACCTGCACCTCTCTAAAATGTCTGGAAAAATATCCTGGATCCTGGCATGTAACCGAGGGATGCAAATCTCCCAAATTCCACCTGCCTCTCACTGCCCAGCCCAGGCCCACAGGAGAGGGGCAGTTGCAGCCAAGGGCACAGGAGAAGGCTGAGTCCATGACAGCCTGGGTGTCCTTGGACATGTCGCCACGCTGCTCTGCACCCCCCTGCTTGTCAGACACCTCTCCTCGGAGCCTGAGCAGCTCACACCACACTGAGACCCAGCATGGGGACACAGATGCTCTTGCAACTAATTTGCCTGAGCAAATCCAGGTGAGGAATACACCTACAGCCCTTTCCGGAGCCCTCAGGAGTCCTGCTAGGTCTCTCACAGACAGTTCCTATGTTGAAGCCCACTAAGACCCAGAGCTGGGAACAAAGTTCAAATATCAGCACAAACCTGGGCCCAGGGGGCCCATCTCTCAAGCTTTTTTGCTCTCCCATTTGCAAAATGGAGACATTGCTTCTTGTCGACCTCCAAAGGTGAATCAATTAAATGTCATGAAGTGCTTTGTTGCTATGAGGAACTACACCCTCTAAATATTCCTGCTGGGAGCCAAGGACTATTTGAGCCATGAAGGTTGCTCCTGATCCCCTCTAGATCACAGCAATCAGAAACCTGTCCTCAAGATAAGGAGCTGTGGGACGCGGTACAACTGTCATGACTGCACTGCATCCCCCATGTGTGCTAGTGCCCTTCTGCTGAATCCTGGAGAGCCTCACCTCAGCCATTTGGAAACGGCCACCTTCAACTGCTCATTACACTGCTCCAAGGTGGGGAGCGTTTTGGAAAGGACACAGTGCTACACGTCACAGTGCCAAAGTCTTCAATAATGCAGGATGAAAACACACTGAGATTCAAATGCACGTGAGATTTGATGCACCTCCTAAGCATTTCTGATTTGCAAGTAATTTATTGGTTTTCCATTTAATTACCAGACACGGCTCAAAACACAGGCATGATGTGTAAGAAATAGGGAGAAAGTTGCAGGACTGCCACTGTTACTGTGCTTTTAAAAAGCACTGTGGAAAGCTGAAGTTCAGAAATTCAGAGCTCGTGCAAGGAATAGTAAAACTGCAGTCTTACAGCCCAATAAGCAGGCTCAGGGTATCACCTACTTCATAAACAGGCTGGTAAAAAACCTGAGAATCCAGACCTGGCTCAAGAGCTGTTAATGAGGAAGGGGCTCTGCTTGGTAGAGGGTGCCATGCCTGCACAGTGCAGGCACAGTAAATCCCCAAACTGCTTTTAGTCAGTGTACAGGCCTGTAACATCACATGCTGAGCCCTGAGGACCAGATGCTCACCGCTGGTTCTCACCCATGGGCCTGTAGCTAATGAATTTGAAGGGCTGTGTTTAGTGCAGGCAGTTGCTGCAAGCCCTTCTACCCCAACCGCACATCTCCCTGGCCAAGCCGTGCTCTGCCCCCATGACAGTCTGTACTTCCACTTCTCTGAGGGAAGAGAAAAGGAACTGTGACAGAAATATCTCTAATGCTTACTTGTTTACATGCATGTCCTAACTGCCCTTGACATCATTAAAAAACACAAGTTTTAACTGCATGACTAGTAACACATTTTCTTTTCACCTGCAGTCAAATTTACAGTTGTGTTTGTTGGCTTGTAAATCCATGGGTTTCAGCTCAGGGTGGACAGACCCCACAGGAGCAGGAACTCTAAAATTCACACATTCTCCCTCCTTTTCAGGGAAACACTGAATTTCCCATTCTATGGGCCTGACCCAAAGCCAACACACACCAGCCAAAGTGCTACTGCCGACTTCAGAGAGCTCTGAATCAGGCCCTATTATTTTAGTTTATTGCTCACAGTTAAAAAAAGAAGCTGTTGAAATGCTAATCCTATTCACAGCACCACTCACTAAGAGCAGAACAGTGTATCCCAGAGCAGATCAGGATTAGGAGCCTTTATATTTCAGAATTCAAGTCCTAAATAACTGAGCGCAAAGAAATGTATTACAAAGTATTGCTTATCTACCACGGAGCAATTCTCAGGGGTCGGGAAGAGGAACAGTTGTAAATGTTAATAGAGCTTCTCCCATTGTAGACGGATGCTATTTCTGGGCTAGTATGACAGCCTATGAGAAAACGATCAGCATCGTTCCATATTCTACTCAAGTGACACTGCTGCATGGCTGATCACAGGATTATCTGGGGTAGCCAATAGAAGAGAGGATATATATAGAAATAAAAGTATTCTCTAAGGTATAAAGTAAGCTGATTTAAAAGGCTGGAAGACAAGCAAGCCAACATAGAGAAGTGGACTTTATTACGGTAGCTGCCAGCATAGGTTGCATGGTCTGTATACACAACTTAAAACAGGAGCCAAATAGTAGTAATGGTTACTATGACTGCTACTATTTTGTAAATATTATTTAAAACTTGCACCCAGCATTCTCCCTCTAGTAAGTGAAGATTTAAGATTAAGGAAAGCCATGCACAGATGGGTTTCTAACATTATGGGTTTTTTAATTGGTCTTATGAGCACACTGGCTAGGAAGACAGAAAGCATTTCCTGACAGCTTAGTAGACTGGAAAAAATAACTCAGCTGAGTTCCCTGCTGCATGCCACCACTATGTGGGACAAGCAGCCCTTACTGCACACACACTGATGGACAAGCACTTCTCTGCTCACAAACACAATGGTGAAACAAATCTGGGTTGATGAGAGTCAGAAAGCAACCCCTTGTTACTAATGGGAGATGCTGGGTAGAAAGTCATGAAATGGGAAAATTTGGTGCAAGGAGGATGCTCAGAAGCAACAGGAGAAGAGCAGGCCTTTGAAGCAGGGCAGCGAACAAATGTCTCGATGCTGGGACTTAATCTGCAGTGAGGAGGGAGGATGCCAAGGCTGCCTGCATGGCAGCCAGGCCAGTGGTACTCGCTCACTGGGGTGTCCAGGGTGAGGAGCAGAACAAGTCTCGAGCAGGACAGTGGAGATGTTAGCTGGCTGAGGAGCTGCAGAGACAACTCGACTCACAGGAGTGTAAGGGCAGCATGTCATTTGCACAAAACTAAGCAGACTGCGGCATCTGTAACAGAGAAGGGAACTGCAGATGCTGTTCAGATAATGAACAGCACAGCGTGGCAGCGCGTGCAGTCTTTGGAGAAGGGCAGCCATACAGAGCAACTCAAGGCTGGGCATAGTCAGCCAGCAACCACTTCTTGGTCACCTCTGGGTTAAGCAAACTATGTTTTATATCAGATTGGCTTGTTTAAAAACATCTTTGTCCTTGGTGGAGAGGGTTTTCTTTACAGGCACCATGAGGAGACAGACTGATGGGGTCAGCAATAAGGAGACTGCATTTTCCAGACAGTGAGTGGGGACATACAAAAAGGAGAAAAGACTCCTGACAATTACTATTAAATCAGAGTGGGGCATTAAATTCAGAGATGCAACTAAATGGGCAAAAGCACTCATAAACACATCAAGCATGAAAGTAAAGCTAACCATCTTATTAGCATCCTTCGGAAAACAGGGATGTGTGGTTTTATGAAAGTATATCATTGTAGGTTTAAAATACCCACTGAATTATCAAAGGACTTTCAGTTATAGCTGCATGCAGTAATCCTATTCTCTTAAAAAAAAAAAACCCTGACATATATAAAAATACAGTGACATTTATAGTCCTAGCTAAGGGTTTTGTGGGTTTATTCAGCTTTAAATCCATGCTGTATATGGGTCTTTTGAACTAGTTGATGCATGTAACTACATCCTGTACCACAGAAGCCGCTGAAAGGAAGATTCACTTTATAGGCCAAAGCAAAAATTGGTTTGGGACAAACAGAGCATTGAGATAATCTGTTTAAATATTGTATCAGATTGGCAATATAAAGCCATAATGGAAAGAACAATTTCCCCTTGTACTGAGGGCTCGATACACAGGGCATGGATAAAGCATGCATGGCCCACAAGCCGCTGCAGAGCACAGTTGATTCCTATTAGGAAAAAGAAGTAAATGTTTTCTGTTTAGCTTTATTAGCCACAAAGCTCAGATAATGAATTTAAAATAAAACCACCCTCAGTCACCAGCTTATTGCTTATCTACTAGATGTGGACATTTAGCTAGAATCAAATCAATTCAAACGAGATGCAAGAGCTACAAAGCTCAGCACCTCTGCCTGCTCCTGTGACCACATCTCCCCCATCTCTACACCCCTGCACAGATGCCCTCTGCCCCACTGCTGCAACCACAAGTCACTTGTCTTCACCCTCCAGGCCCTTCCCAGCCAAGCCCATTTGCCATGGAGGTGGCGGCTCTCATCTCCCCATGGCTCGTGATGCCAGCCCCAGCACTGCCAAGCTCTATTCTCAAACCTTTGTGCCTTTCCTACAACCGTGGGAGAAACTGCAAAATATCCATAAAACCACCCCATGATTCTCCTGCTAATTCCTTGTCTGCCACACCTAGAATCCTTGATGAGGTTTAGGTGGTGAACATGCCAAGTTCAAACCTGTCTTGGACTTTCCTTACTCGTATCACTTGGTTATCTTTCACCTCAGACAGACCGTATTTCCACAGCACGGGGAACATCTCTGTGTTCTGCGTGCACAGCACCGAGCACAGCTCTGGCCCACAATTTACTTTTAATTAAGAAATATGGTAGCAGTTCACCATTTTAAAAGAGTAAGTTAGAGACAGAGGGTGCACGTGACGGTTTCAGAAAGACACGCAGGAAAAGCTGACACATGGGGAAGGACAAGGGGCTTAGTTGAGCCAAATATCCTGCCTTCAGCAGTGGATATTTGAGGCTACATTTGTCGTCCAGGGTGCAATCCTGCACACAGAGCTGGAGGAGTGGAGTCCTTCCTGACAACTGCACTGATTAGCTGGTGCCCTGAAGAATGACGTTTGATTACCTTTATCTTCGGCTGCAGAACTGCAAATGTCACTAATGGTCATAAAATCACCCAGTCTTTTTCAAAATACAACCAAAGTAAATTAATCTATTGAGCACAGTTTATTCAATACTTCTTACTCTGGCAAAACTCCCAAAAAATCATTTGCTTGCTGCATGTCTCCACCATATGGTGTCATTCAATGCAGACTTTCTTTCCTGCATTGAAATCCAAAATTTAATGGAGTCAAGTCACCTACAGAGTTTTTCCAGCTCAAACCTACTAACATAGTTTTCTGTAAAAGAGGTTGCACAGCACTTTCTGGTTTGGTATATTAACCAATACCACCATGAATTCTCCTTTCATAATTAAAATCAAACTCCTCTGATTTTGGCAAGTTTGAAGGAAGCATTTTGCCCTGCACAGAGAAGAGATGATACCCAGCACCCGACAATGTTAGCAGTCTTTGTCTTGTTTCAGAACTTCTAAGTCTTGGCCAGTTGCTGGTATACTGTCCTATCTCGTATCAACATCTCAGCAATCAGCAAAACAAACCAAAAATATTACATGGAGCTGGACTGGGAAACTAAAGCAGTGAGGCACTATTAAAGCTCTTGAAAGCACTATTTTCTTTTCAAATGGGGCCATTTTTAAACAGAGCCTTACTGCCAGACAATGAGGGACAAAAGAAAGAAATTCTGGGTACTAGGTATACCTACAGCAGGCAACAGAGATGTGCTGGTTTTGCTAGAAACATGTGCTCAAGACCAGGAGAAAGATGCCTGACTATGCATTTAGCTATGCTGGTATTTCATCCCCTCCACCAGATCTGCCTAGTGTCAGCTAGACACTCTATGACTCAGTTTCCTCAACTATAAAATGGGCCCATGCTTTGACAACCCTGGTTTTGACACAGTGACATCATCTTCAATCAACGGTTTTAGAAAAACACCGGCCATCCTCCAGCCCCACCATCTATCAATAACATACCATCTCACTCAGTAAAGATTGTTATTACAGTGACAAGGAACCCACAAGCTCCGCTTCACACAGCATTTCCTAAACTTTGGAAAGCAGTGTATCCTTTCATGTAGCAGCCTCCCTCCGCCCTTGCCGTGTACCCACCACAGATGCTGCTTAACAGTGCCAAAGACTTCAGCACTACACATCCCTCATGCTATGCAGCTTTATGGCTCGTCTTTCCCTCTGTGCTCCACCTATGACCTTCCACCACCCCTGCCCCACAGCTGTGAGAAATGCTGGTATGCTCCACAGAAGGAGACACTTCCCCTCTGTACTTAATCACTTGGATGAACACTGAAATAACTTAAACCTCAGCATTAACCCTCTTATCACTGGAGTTGGAGCAAGCAGTCGTTGAAGGGGGTTTAAGCACTTCCCAATGCAATCACGACATGCCAGAAACACGCTCATGGGCAGCTACCATGGCCCAGGTGACAAGCAGTAAAATTGTTACATCAAGCTGTCTGGATGATTTCTGACTGATGACCCACATCCCCAGGCTGCCATAGCTGCTTTGGGTATATTTGCTTGTGTTTCAGAGAGTTTCTACCACTAAGGATTATTCTGTTTTAGCAAAAGTTGAGAATCCAGAGAAACAGTACAGTGCTCTGCAGTCCTCTGCCCAACCCAGCTAGTCCAAGCTGGGCCATCTCAGGCAGCCCCAAGTGCCACCCACCCTGCCTGAGAGGCTGAAATTCAAAAAACAACTCCCAGAAATGGAAAATAGACAAAGAGGCAGTAAAATGTATCAAATAACACGAACACTGGAAAACACCCAGTCCACCCTCTCCACACACAAAGCACTCGGATAACAGCAGCCAGATCCCAGACTACACCAGCTTATCGGGACATCACAAAGCAGAAGAGCAGATTTGGCCAGCAGCAGCTGCAGGCCAAATGTGTCCCACAAAGCACTGCACTGCTGGAGGCAGCTGCCCTCATCTTTACAGCAGATGTCCATCCTGTGATGGCTTTGGTGTCTGGTGTGACGTGCTCCATCATCAACTGATCCAAAATAGAGCAGATCCCACAGACCTTATCTCAATCTCTCTCTGTGGCCCAACAGGTGGGGATGCAGCCAGAATTAACCCAGTGAAGATGAGGAGCTGTCTTTGCTGCTTCTGCTTACGCCTTCTCCTGTGCTGTCCACTTGCATGAATCCAGCTTGTGTCCAGAGGCCTCCTTGACAAAACACAGCTTCATTCTTGGGAAAGCTCTTTCCCCACTGCTATTTCCTTCCGCTTGTGCTCTCTGCACATGCTGTATCCTCAGCAGCAGCTCCCCCACCTACTGCAGCTCTCTTTTACCACCCCTCACCCAGCAGCCCCAACCCTTCCTTCCAGTCCTCACTGGACTCTTCCAGTACCCTACTTGTCCCACCCCAACAACTCCAGCATCTAAACCCAAGTTGTTTCCAGCACCCCAGTCCATCATCCAACCTTATCCCAACCTCTTCAGACTACACTAAACCCTCACTACACCCCACCTGTCTCCCAGCATTGCCCTCCACCATAACCAGATCCTTCACTACACCCAAGAGCCCAATTTCTTCCTTCAGCCCACACTGCTCCCTCTCAAACAATTCATTTCTTCCATTGAACACTTATCTCCTCCCTGGGTCCTCTTTCTCTCATCAACATCAGAACTCCACTTCCAGCCTTTCCAACAGTGTATTCTCATCTCTTCTTTTTAGCCCAGACTGTCCCTCACCTCCCCAGTTCCTCACAGAAACCCTCAGAGCACACGACATCCCAGCAAATTACACTAGTCTGCCAACCTTGACTGGGTTTTCCCAGTAACTCAATAGACTGTTCACCCCACCCAACTGGCAGGTTTCTTTCAGCCCTGAAGCACCGAGCCTCAGTCCTGTCCACGCCAGAACTCCCATCCCCTTCATCCAGGCATTCTCTGCCATGACTGAACTTCCCTTTTAAGGCTGTTTATCAACAACTGGCCCTTCCACCTCTGCAAGCTCTCCTATAGCTCCCTCAACTGCTGTAGCCAGGATCTAAGCCCCAGGGTGGCCCCCTCCCACCTTGGCTGGATTGTCCAGTGTCCCTTCACAGTCACAGATGCTCCCACTTTCCACAGTCCATCCCTGAACACTGTCCTCCATCCTCATGGGGCTCCTCCATTGCTCCTTCCCTCCTCAGGCCAAGCAGGCCACTGCCGTCCTGCTTCCCAGCCCTCCTAAGCACCCAACCCTTCATTGCGTCTTCCACGCCTTGACAGAATCAACTCCAGGCAGGCTGATCCCATCCCGACAAAGGCCCCCCCCAACATCCTCAAGCCTCCCAGCCCCTGCCAAGGCCTGTCTCAGCTCCCTTCTCTAGGTCCCCCGCAACCTCCCGCTTCTGTCAGGACTCCAGCCCCAGCCAGCATCTCCTGTGGCTGTAGGCCACAGATTTACACTGTCACCAGCCCTCGCGGCATGCCTTTGGTTGGGTGCCCCCAGTCCCATTAGACCCAGATCCCCATGCCTGCCTGGATGTCCGCGCCCTACCAGGTCCCTCGTGCCCCAGGCCCCCATGCTCCCCCCGGGTGGGCACCCCTGGTGCCGGTGATCCCAGGCCTGCCAGACCCCACGGGTGCGTGTCGCCAGCCCTCATGGCCCCAAGCCTGCCAGAGCACCTGCCGTGAATCCCTGCCAGGCACGCCGGTCCCACGGCCCGAGACCCGACAGTCCCCCGCGTGGGTGTCTCCGGCCCGCGTTACCCCACGCTCCCCCGCGGTGGGCGCCCCCGGCCCCAGGCCTGCCAGGCCCCTCAGGCAGGTGCCGCCGGCCGCCCGTTACCCGCCGGCCGCCCGTTATCCGCCGGGCCCCGGCCCCCACCGAGGCCCCGGCCCCGTCCCGGCGGGCTCTCCGTCTCGGCGGGCTCCCCGTCCCCGCCGCCCTCCCCTCGCCGCCCGCCGCCGGCCCGGCACCCCCCGCCCCGCTCACCATCCTCTGCGCGGCTCCGGGGTTACCATGGGCAACTGCGTCACACACTGGCCGCCGCTACGTACAGCGTCAGCGGTTCCCGCCGTACGTACGGAGCGTGCCGACGGCAGGCGGGAGGGGCGGGGCCCGGCGCCGCGGCCCGCGGCCAGCCCCGCCCCCTCACCCAGCGCATGCGCACAAGGGGACACCCCGCCGTGGTGACGGATCGGGGAGAGGTGGGCGTGGCCTGTCGGCCCTCCGTGATTGGCTGAGGGCAGCCACGCGTCGGAGCCCGGGGACAGGTGGGGGCCACGTGGGCGGGAGACGGCGCGCGAGGGGCTGGGGACTGCAGGTAGGGCCACGTGGGGCCGCGCCGGGGGGCGGGGCCGGGCCGGGCCGGGCCTGGGGGCTCGGGGGGCTCGGGGCCGTGCAGCGCTCGGGGGGCTCGGGGCCGTGCAGCGCTCGGGGAGGATGCAGCGTAGCGGTGTGGGGCAGAGCACGGCGGCGTTGCGGAGGTGCCGTCCGTGCGGTGCCGGTGCCGCGGGCAGTGGGGCGCAGTGCGGTGCCAGGCTGCGTGTGCCCAGGGGTGGGGGCGCGCTCGCAGGCGCTGCTGTGCAGCCCTGTGGAGGGGGCGAGCTGGGCCCTGCGGTGCTGTGCAGCACAGTCCCACCCCGAGGAGGGGGTGCCAGGTACGGGGGGGGCGGGCAGCGCAAGTGGGGGGACCCCCTGGAGACAGGGCGGTGCGTGAAGGAGCGGCCCCATTGCAGCATTCGGCCGGCAGCAAAGGTGCAGGAGGCTCCCGGGCTCAGGGCTGCTGAAAGTCCAACTTTCTCGTTAAATATAAACCTGCCACGGCTCTCACCCAGTTAACTGCTCCTGTGGCCGTGGCAGGCCCGCACTTGACGGGCGAGTGAGGCAGGATCCTCCCAAGCCGCCTTCTCCCCCTGCCCAGACCCGTGCTGAAATGGCCACTGCCCCCCTTGGCTTCAACATTGACGCCCCACGCTGGGACCAGAGCACTTTTGTGGGGCGCCTGAAGCATTTCCTCAACATCACCGACCCGCGGACGGTGCTGGTGCCAGAGAAGGAGCTGGACCGGGCCAAGGCTCTGGTGGAAGCCTGCAGGTGAGGGACAGGGGTGCAGCCAGGACAGGTGCCATGCCCGTGGCTGTACCCGACCACCCTGTGGTGCCGCGGGAGGGATGGAGGCAGTCGTTCCCAAGCAGGCGTGCCGGGACGTACCATCCATCAGAGGTGGTTTTGGGGGAGTTTCCCAGGCTTCTCCCAGGAGCCTCAAGCTGGGACAAGTTTCCCTCGTGGGAGATATTTCCTCTGCCTTTCATGTCTGGCACCTGGGGCTCTGTGCCTTGGCAATACCAGGTGCCGGTGGGTCTGCATGGCTCTCCCTGACGGGCTCTGGGCTTGCAGGGCTGGGCTGGTGCCGCCAGGAAGCAGCCGGGAGCAGCTGCTCTATGCCAAGAAGCTGTACGACTCAGCCTTCCACCCTGACAGCGGTGAGAAGATGAACCTCATCGGGAGGATGTCCTTCCAGGTGCCAGGGGGCATGGCCCTCACCGGCTGTATGCTCCAGTTCTACCGGTGAGCTCTGGGGTACACCAGGCTGGGAAAGCAGCTGTGACAGCCCCCAGCCCCTTGAGGGGTCCCCCATGGACAGGGTATGGCCAATCTGCCGCCTCTGGGGCCGGCTGCTGCCTGAGGTATGCCCATGGCTGCTGTGCCTGATGGCATCCTGTGGCCAAGCCCCGTGTCCCTGTGCCCTGTCCCCAGTGCCCAGCCTGTGTTGGGAGCATCACAGATCCTCCCAGTTCCAAGCACGGCTCACTTCACCCTCAGTTCCGCTCTTCCGGTAGCCCTTGTAATGATTAACACGGCCACATCCTCAGTGGCTGCTGCTCTTGCTCCATGGACCATAACAGCCACTGAAACCAAGAACAAAATGTGTCCCCATGCCAGGCTGCTCCAGTGTCCCCAGCCCATGCCAACAGCTCCCTGCATTTCCATTCTGAAATGGCTGCTGTGGGGGTGAGCGGTCCTGTCCCCAGCAGAGAAGCTGTATGGGACAGGCACTGCCTTTCCCAGTGGATCCTTGTCCCATCCCACTCCTGTTTGCTGGACTGGTTTTCCCATTGCTGGTGAGGTCCAGCCTGGGTGGGGGATCTCCCAGTGCTGACAGATCACCCTTTTTCCAGCTCATCACCCTCCTGCATCCCAAAGCTTGCTCAAACCCACATCTCCCCGTGTCCCTTCCTGCCCCACCTCAGTGTCCCCAAGACACCAGGAGGAGTCCAGGTGCCCTGGTCATCCCCAGAGCTGCCTCTGTCCCCGTGTGCCCCCTCCTTGCCACTCCTGTTGACAAAGGCATACCTCAGCCCAGCAGGATGGCTGCTGTCCTGCTGAGAGCTGGGTTTCCCACCTCTGGCCAAGCACCCTGCAGGGCTGGTCCCACTCTGGTGATCCCCAAGGCCCCATGGCAGCCAGGACTGCTGGCATCATTTCCCAGCTCTGCCACTGGTTCATGGCTTTGCCACAGTGCCTCAGTTTCCCTCGGGAGACACCCTGACAAGTGTATCGAGGGCATCTTGGCTGTCCCCCTGCTGAGCTTGGGCACAGGCCCAGTGTACCTGATGGCTCTTGGGTGCTCTCCCGGTCCCTTCTCTCTGCAGAACAGTGCCCGCCGTGGTTTTCTGGCAGTGGGTGAACCAGTCCTTCAATGCCATCGTCAACTACACCAACCGCAATGCTGCCTCCCCCATCTCACTGAGGTGAGCGTGCCCCACACCGGATGGGGACCCTCTGTGTTGGGACCTCCCTGGATGCCCCTTAAAGTCTCCCTGTGCCCTGTCTTGGGTACCAAAGGAACAGGATCGAGTCAGAATTCATGTTTCTGTTCTCTCCCTTTTTTGGAAATCACTGTCCAGGCAAATCGGGGTGGCTTACATCACAGCCACCGGTACAGCCCTGGCCACCGCAGTGGGACTCAACCTCTACACCAAGGTACATGTGGCCAGGGCCGGGTGGGGGAGCTGGCTGCATCCTGCCCTCCTGTGCTGACACCAGCCTGTCTCCCGCAGCGAGCGCCCCCCTTGCTGGCCCGCTGGGTCCCCTTTGCAGCTGTGGCTGCTGCCAACTGTGTCAATATCCCCATGATGCGGCAACAGTAAGTGCCTGGCCAGAGTGCTTGAGGGACTCGGCTCCCTCGGAAGGTGACGTGGTGGCAGCCTGGCTGCAGGGTCACCCTGCCACCATTTCCCATCGGGGGGCTGGAGCGGGTGGGAGGATGGGAGGGAGGTGAGCTGGGGTCTGCACATTCACAGTGCCAGGTCTCTGGTGGAGGGTGCCTGGTGGGATGGTTCCGCCTCTGCTCAGATCAGGAGGGAGATTTGGGGCTGAGGGTAGGTGTTCTGGGGCCTGGGATGGAAGATCTCTCAGACCCAAAGTCTTCTGCCTGTGGTCACGGAGAGCCCCAGTCCACGATGCCCATGTGGGGCTCATGTGAAGACCTGTGTCTGCTTCTCAGGGTCTCCCAGAGGTCACGGCACGGGGAGCTGGGGTGCTGTATAGGGGACTGTCCCCTGGCTCTGTTGCGCGTCCCGAGTGGGTGTCTGTCCCCCGAATGGCTGGACCCTGTTCGCAGCCATGCCCTGAAGATGGCAGCATCGGCTGGGTTGAGGACCGCGGTGCTCCGGGACTGTGGAGCCCTGAGGCCAGGGCTGGGGACAGCCGGGGCTGCTGTGCCAGCACAGCACAGGGGACCCCACTGGCACCCCGTCAGCCCACTGCTGCGTCCTCACGTTTCCCCGACCATCCCGGCCCCCATTCATGGCTGCTTGTCCCCTCCAGGGAGATCATCAACGGGATCACAGTGACAGACGGGGACAATAACGAGCTCGGCTGCTCCAGGGTGAGTCTGGGGATGGGGTCCGGGATGGGGCCCGCTGCAGGGGCTCACCTGATGCTTTTGCTTGCAGAGAGCAGCAGTGAAGGGCATTGCACAGGTTGTGGTCTCCAGGATCACCATGGCAGCGCCGGGAATGAGTGAGTGCAGGGCAGGAGGGTGGGGGGCCAGACCAGGGGCTCCCCTGGGAACCACTACCTCAGCCTCCCCTGCTTCAGATTCCCCCAGGAAGAAGAGGGAGGGTGGCCCTGCATCCCAGGTGGTGTTTGGTTTCATCTCACTGATGGAGCTGCTCTCCCCATCCTGCCATTCCCATCAGAGTCCCCTGAGCCCCAGCCTTCCTCATCCCAACCCACAGCCCATGGGGACATAGGGTGCTCCCACAGCAGTTGGGCTCCACAAGAATGCCTCTCATGCTCTCTGGCCCCTCTCCTCACAACCTGACATCCCTCACCCTCATGAGACCCTTGCCATGCCGCAAGCCTGGCAGAAGGGATCGGAGCATAAGGAGCATGGACCATGCTGCTCGGATGGGCCAGCATGCCCATGGACCGTGATGGATGGGGGTCCCATGCCAGGTCCCTGCCATGAGCAAACACCCAGTGACCTCCCCAGTACAACTACCTGCTGCCATGGCCTCCAGGAGGACAGTTCTGCTGGGGCAGCCCTATGGGCTGGTTTGCAGGGAGGCCCTGACCTTTTCTCTCTGTACCTAGTTATTTTGCCCATCATCATGGAGCGACTGGAGAGATTCCCCTTCATGCAGGTGAGCCCATGTTTCTCCTGCCACAGTTTTCCAGTGGGTCCTGCGGTGCTCCAGCCCTGCTCCCCAGGCATCAAGATGCTGGGGGTAAAATGGGGGGCTGCAGAGCCTGGCTTGCTTTGCCCCCTGTTTGAGTCACCAGTACACCAAAGGTCTCTTGGGTGACATGGAGAGGCTGTGGGAGTGTGGCAGGGGTTGGCCATTCAGCCCCATTGAGGGGAGAAGTCTCCCTGCTCTGTGAATGGGGCTTGCAGCAAGGCTGGGGACTCATTCCCGGCTCTTCCCTTGCAGCGGATCCGGGTTCTCCATGGGCCTCTGCAGGTGCTGCTCTGTGGGGGCTTGTAAGTATTTCACTGCTCAAACTCCTGTGGGTGCCTGGAGCGTGGGTCCAAGGGACGCTTGAAAAAAGACCCCTTTCCCAGCAGGGGATTGCAAAGCTGCTTGCCTTTCAGCCTGGGCTTTCCTCAGTTACTGGGAGTCGTGGGGTGTGAGCAGCACCTCTTGGGCTGAGATCCCTGCAGCTGGGGGGCAAACGGGCTGTGATCCCCAACACTAACGCTTGGCTCTTCTCTGTCCCACAGCCTCCTGTTCATGGTGCCAGCAGCTTGTGCCCTGTTCCCGCAGCGATGGTACTTGTCCTACTGCTTCCTCCCCCCCCCCCCCCCCCTCCCCCCATCATGTGTGGGACCTCAGGAGCCTTCCTCCTCCCCTAGCCCTTCTCTGCCCATCCCAGGATGGGCACCCACCCTTCAGCCTGAGGCAGTGCCTGCCTGTACACACTGGTGCCCTAGGCAGCAGCAGGGTGTGTGACTCCCCTGCTCTGTGAGCTCTGTGCTGGGAGCAATAGGACCCACAGCCCCACCAGCAGCTCTCTGCTCCCCAGCACTGGGAGTGGTGGACGCTAGGGCTGGGTGGTTCATCTTGATGTGAGCCTGCAAGATCCCAGGGACTGCAGGGGACCTCAGATGGCAATGGGGAGGGGAGGGTGGCCTGGCCCGTGGTTGGGGAGGAGGATTGCAAGTCTCAGCGTCGATCTCCTCTCCCCACAGCTCCCTTGCACTGGCTGACCTTGAGCTGGAGCTACATGACAGCATCGTGGCCAAGCATGGGGACAAAGTGCCATACGTCTATTTTAACAAGGGACTGTGAACAGAGACTACCTCAGGAACCATCACACCCTGCCACCACCAGCACCACATACCCTGATCAGGGCTCAGAGGCACAGTCCAGCCAGATCTGCCCCCCAGGCCCAGCACCATCTCTGATGCCTCCTTCCTCCAGAGAGGCAGGATCTGGCCCTGCATGCCCAGCTTGCAGCACTTTGGCTTGTCCTGAGCCTTCCTCCATCTGCTGCTGGCCATGTCCTTGCCTCCCCACATCCCTACTGCTCTAGGCAATGGCTGAGCTTCTTGTGCCTTCCTTCTGCCCTGCACAGGAGGATCTGCCCAGCTTGTCTGAGCCTCATGTGGTCACTGGGCTTGGCCCCACAAGGCATCAGGCTCTCTCCCTCGGGGTTCAGAGCACAGTCCTACCTCTGAAAGCAGGTGCCTTGCCATTGATTGTACGAGGAACCAAAGCACATTGCTGTCTTAAGCCACCACAGTGGCCTCTTAGCAAGAGCTGGATCATGTCTTGGCATGTGGGAAGGAATCTCCACACAGGGAGCACCTCACAGTCCAGGGACCAATGCTTGGACCATGCCTTCCTTGCTCTCAGGTTCAGGTTTTATTCACTTTGCGATTACCACAATCCAGGAGAGAAAGAGCTAATTATTTCTAAGCTATAATTTTTGCAATCTGTCCATTCCTCTGAACGTGCGAGCCAGCAGTTAGCCTTGTCCTGCATCTCACTGTCCCCATGGTAGGACCAAAGACCTGCACATTTGGGGGAGAGTCAACTCTGGGCCCCCTTAGGGGGAAGGAGACACAAGAGTCACAAAACTGTCAAGGCATTAACTCAGGCTCTGAATAGCAGCACTGCAAATGATAGAGAGGAGGGTTGAAAAATAAAATGCGGTCATTTTTAAAAAACAGCTGTGGGTTCTGCTTTTGGCTGGTCTGTGGGTGTCTGGTTCCCTGGGCAGGGCTGGTACATGGGTCTCATGCCTGCCTTGAAAGGGAGAGGTGTGTGTGGGCTCTGTGACTGACCAGGCACCAGGGTGAGGTGCAGCGTAAGGGCCAGGAGGAGGAGGAAGAGCCATGAGGATCTGCAAGGGCTGACCCAAGCCCTGAAACCCTTGGATATCCATGCAGCCTTCTGTGACACATTGGGGCTGCAAACAGTCGTGAGGCAAATGACAAAGGCAAGTGACAGTGCTGTGTTCATGGTGACTCTTGTCCCGTTGGGGGAATGAGAGGCATGACACTGGGTGACCCTTCCTACACCCATGGGTGCTCTTTGTCTTCTTGGCCAGGCAGTGTTTGCATGGTGCTAACCTGAGTTTGCCATGAGGCCTCTCCCACTCTGAAGGAGAGCAGCTTGAGTTTGCTGCAGCCTATATTCAGAGGAGGAAGGAGCTGCAGATTTTAGCCCAAGTCCTGGGTTAAAAACTCATCCCTCAACCAGGTACTCTGCTGGCTGATGAACATCCCTTGTTGGACAAGTGTGTTTCTAACCAGCCATATGATGTGGCTGCTTGGAGAGCCCTATGGCCCAGCAGATGGACCATGCTCATCCCTCCAGCCCAGGATATGTGTCAGATCCCTTAAGGCAGCAGCATCCTGGCATCAGCCATGTGCCCCAGTGGAGACACAGGATCTGCAGCCAAAGGGCTTTCTGGCATTAACCACTGTTTCTACAGAAAGAGCAGCCAAACCCAAAATGTACATCTTGAAGGGCCAAGCTGTATCCACAGCAGGTTTTCTTCTGCCCAAGCTGCAACAGGCAGAGGATAATGTCTCCAACCACATGTAGCTGCACCACTTAGAAAGCTGCACAAAAGCTCTGAAATAATGAATAGGTCAGCAAAAAGTAGGAAAAACATGTTCAAACATGTATCTGTTCCCTGGGCATTATTAGATCTCTTTTTAATGTGCAATTAAAATAATAGATAAGCACATGAAACAGATGTCACTCCTGTTGAGAGTGGGAAGAAGCCACAAGGAGACATCTCGGCTCTCTGCTTTTCTTAAGGTATCTAACTCAAGCTGCTGTTGCCCTACACTCAAAACTGCTTTGCGCACTTTCAGAAAGGTACCTGTAGCAGCCTGGGCTGTATTTGGGTCCAAGGTGCCTCTGGCATGCTTGAGAACATGGTGATGCTTGTAAAGTGATGTGCCACAGTGCCCTGAACTGCCCTTCCCCTGCATATCACAATCATGCTCTTGCTGCTGACCCTTCCTGCGTTTGCAGTGCGTGGGGGTCCCAGCAGGGCAGGAGGCTTTGCAACCAGTGATGCCAGGGCAGCAGCCACCCAAAGCCAAGGCTGGGACTACAGTGAGAAAGCCCTAGTGGTTTTGTCACTCCTTTTTTCCTGTCCCCAGCCGTACCGGAGGGGTGGTGGAGCTGGTAGATCCTCTGAAGAGCTGTTGCCATCTTGTACCAGCTCTCCCCCTGCCTGGGAGAGTAGGACATGGTGCAGCTGATTGCTCTTGGCCAGAGGAAGAGGGTTGCTCTGGGCTTGGAGGATTGGCAAACCATCCTCAAGCCAGACCTCCCCGCTGAGCTTTTAGCAGTGGATTCCCTCTTCAGATCGACATGGATTTATGACAGCTGACAGTTTAGCACAGCGGGGTTTCTAGGTTGTAGCTGGAATCTTCCCCAGAGGATTCAAGTCATCTCAACAGCTCATGTTGCTCCAGTGTTCAGAGATGGTGGCTGCAGACAGTGCCTGCTTGCACTCCCCAAAACCACAGTAACTCCCCAGCCTGCCTTGATCTCTCTGGGGAGCAGAACAGTCGCAGCCAGGCTGCAGCCAGCAAGTCCCCATGCTGCCAAGGGTGGCTCCGGCCAGCCTTGCCTCCATTTCCCATTGCTGCAATAGGAAGGAAACCTCATTGCCAGGAGTCAGAGCCGGACTCATCCCTGTTTGGAAAGAGCTGCAAGTGTTGATTGCTCTTCAGTAATGACTCACATCTGATCTGGGCTTGTCCTGTGCTCCAGCGCACTCTCAGCCTTCTCCTTGCTGTACTTTTAATTTCAGTGCTAGTTGGGAACAGGAATAAAGCTCCTTTAATAACTGTTCGTGTCCGAAATGTCAGTCCTCCAGCATGTTTACAACCTCCCTTCAAATGATAACCAGACCAAAGATGTCATGCTGGTCTGCAGCAGAGCCTGGGGAGGGGCTGAGGAGGCACAGGATCCTGGGGGTTCTCCTCTGAGGCATCAGCAGCCCCAGCAGGCAGGCTTGGCTCACTTCTCACCCAAAGGCAATGGAGGCTGGTGAACTGCCTGCCTACGGAGAGAGGAGCAAGCAGGGTGCACATGTGACAGGTTAATACCTGCCAGCCCATGCCTGTGGCAGGTGGGTGAGCTGATCCAGTGGTGTTAGGTGTGCCCCAAGTACTCCTCTCATTGAAAAATGTCGAGGTAGGAGATAAGCTGCTAAATTGATAATTTTTTTCTGTCTTTTCTTAACCTGTTATCTGAGTATCTGATAAACCTTGTCATGTCACTCTGGCATGGAGGCTGCCCAGCAAACCAGGAGCAGCGGTGTAGAAAGCAGAGGCTTACTGCCCCAGAAACACAGGTCCTCTCCCCCTAGCTGTGAATTAACCCCAAGTGCTGGTGCCCCCACTTCTCCCAGGGGTGCAAGCCTGGATGAGGGACTGCTGTGTGAGGACACGCTGGAACCTGGCCGTGGTGGGAGATACTCTTCTCCATGCTGCTCCTGTCTCCCAGCAGGGCTGTCACCAACACGTGGCTGCCTGCTGGGTGCCTTAAGTCCAGCCCCATGCCACTGCCGCCATTTTAGCACCCTCTCTACGTCAAGCTCCCCAGTGTGCCCCAGGTCTGGGTGGGCTGTTTGGGTCTGGGGCCCTGTGGCTGCACACTGGTGTAACTGGGTGTGACCAGGTTTTCACCTGGTGAAGGATGAGTGCCTGGCTGCCATTGGGGTGTCAGGGAGGCTTTAGCAGGCCAGAGGATGCTTCTGCACCTCCATTTTTGCAGCACTCAGCTCAGCCCCCTGGGGTGCATTCCACTGGGAGTGCAGGACCAAGGGGCTGCCCCCACTGCCCCCTCCAGCCAGTTCCGCCACTCCCAATATGGCAGTTCTCTCCCCACTCCAGGCTCCCTCCCCGGTGCGCCACACTCAAGATGGCAGCTCCCTGCGCGCAGGCCCGCCCCTCCCGGTTCTGCCCTAAGCGACAGCGCGCTGAGCCAATGGAGAAACAAGCGGCGCGCCGTCCGCCCAATAGGCGATCGGCTGGGGCGGGGCGGGGCGCGGGGTGCCCCCTCGGCTCCCGTCCCGGGCCGCAGTCGGGCTGGGGAGGCGGGGAGCGGGGGGTGGGGGGGATGGCGAGGAGGCTCCGCGCCGTCATGGCCTTGCTGCTGTTCCAGGCCCTGCCCGAGGGGCTGCCTGCCAGCGTGGAGCCTGCCCAGGTAGGGGCTGCCCTGGGGGGGCCGCCTGGAGGGGGTCTGGGGTCGCGCCGTGCTGGGGGACTGTGTCCTTGGGGTGGGGGGGACGGTTGTGGGGGGCGCGCAGGCCTGGGGGGCTGCGGTGTGAACGCGGGGGGCTGTGCCCTCCGGGGTGAGGGAGGTGGCCTTTGGGGTAGGGGGTCAGGCTGGGCTGGCAGGGGTGAGAGCGTGTATGGGGTGCCTGGGGCTCTTGGGGCTGGGGGAAGAGGCTTTTGGGAGCCCGACTAAGGTTTGGGGAGCCCCTTTGGCTTAAGTGAAGCTGGAGGAGATGCAAAGACCTGAGTTTGGGGGTGCTTGTGTGTCGTGGGGATGGAGAGGTGTTGTAGGGATCCAGGTATGGGTGGCAGTGCCTCTTGGAGGTGCTTTGGGAAGTGGAAGAAAGGTGTGACTCCAGGATGTGGAAGAAAGATGTTTGATGGTGGTTGACTGGAGATGATGGGAAAGATGGCTATAGTGAGGACAGAAGGCTTGAGCTGGCAGCTGCGCAGGGGTCTGTGGATGGAGGTGCATGTGTCTTACTGGGGTGGCGATAGGATGCGATGGGTCGGGGCTGGAGGAGGTTTGGGATGAGCTGAAGGTGGGGCAGCTGGCCAGAGGACTTGGGTTGGCAGGAAAATGGAACTTGTGTGGTGCTGCACTGGCCAAGTGAGCTGGTCTTCCCGTGGAAGGAACTGTGGTGGGGAGGTTTGGTGCGAGCCTCTGCGCAGAGGGAAGAGGGAGCATGTTCCCACTGGGATGAGGCGAACTAGGGCTTGTCTTTGTAGGCTCTGACCGCCTGCTTATTACCTTCTTTTTGCTTGGAAACAGTTCTAATGAAGTTTAGTCTCTCTTCTTCATCTCTTTACTCTGTTTCCTGTCTATGCTGCAAAGTGTACTGTTCAGATCTCCAGTGATGGTCTTGGGTCCCCCAGTGTAGATGGCTGTAAACCATTCCTGCCTTGATCTGTATGTTTGGTGTCACTCGGAGAAGACCACTAGGCTAGGCAACCTGTGCACAACCTGCATTTTACTATTCGTGGAGTCAAGATGTCTTTTTCACCCTATGTAGAACATAGATCGAATATGGTGACTTCTGATTTGAGGTGGTGTATTATATATAAGGTACAAATTGTAGTTTGCATTGGTTGAAGGTCTGAGCCAGTGAGATGCTGATCTGTGACTGTAGGTCACAGATGCTGTGGGTTGCACGGTACTTAATGTTGCAGGGGTGCAGATGGGGAGTGTCCCTTCTGGAACGGGTCCATTGAATACTTCCCAATGCTCCTACAGGAGGAGGAGGAGGTGAGGAATTTGTCTATGACTACAGATGTTATCCCTTTTTTGAATTTCGTCCTCCTTTTCAGGGTGCTGAGAGCACCAGATCTACTTTAAAAGCTGTGTAATTCCCTGTTGGTAGTGCCATCCCAAATCTCCTTTAGCCACATCAAGATTAAGGTTTGGCCATTGCTGCCCTAAGGAGCCAGGTGCAGCATTGTGTTGAACCGTGTGTTTTCCACATTGTCTCAACTGCCTTTAACAGATGGAAGTCCTAGTGCTTGTTCAGTTTAATCTGTGAGGCAAGGGACATAAACTAAGCGTATATAAGCACATCTCAGGTCTGTTTTGTGCTGTGGTTGTTGTGGTATTCCAGCTGTGAGCAGAGGTCAGGTGTAGGATTATTTGTACAGAGCTGTGAAAGTCTCCAACCCTATACATGCTAATAAAAATACCATACCTGCTTTTAAGACTGTGAAAGATGCTCCCTGCCTTGTACAGCTTATATCTTAGTCAAGGAACTGGTAGAAAAAAGGAATAGGAAGTAGAAAAGGAGGAAAGAAAAAAGGAGGGAGGGCGTGGAAGCAGTCATACAGCTAGGTTGCTTGTAGAATAGTGGCGTACATGACTTGTGGATATCCTCTCCAGTCAGTGCACCAGAAATAATTCTAAAATAATAAGTCTTGAGTGGTACAATACATGAGAGTGGGGGAGAGAGCTTTGTCGGCCTGTGTTTTCTTTAGAGCACTTAAGTACGGATGCATCTTTTACTCATTTTCTTTTCATAGTTTGTCTATATAAAACTCTCACGGTTTATTTTAGATCTTAAATGTAGACTCTGTCTATCAAAAGGCTGGTATTATCTCACTGCATACTAGAGATTGAGAGCTACCCACTCAAAAATGACAGCGGTAATGTAGGATCTTGAAAATGAGCATGTAACAAAACTTTGTCTGCTTTGGTGTTGCCTTAGAGCCTGATTTCCTCAGAGCTGACAGGCTTGTAGAGAACAGCTGCAATGGGACACTGCTGGACTTGGACGATCTCTGCACCAAGGGTTCCTGTGTTTCTAGCTGAAACCCTGACAGCATTTACCTCTGGTCTTCCCCAGATTGTTGCTGCCCTTGCTGCCTCTTGCGACTGCTGTCTACTTCCATCTACCTTGAGACCTGTGCCATGCCCTGCTTGCTTCTGTTGTCAGGGAGAGCTTGTTCAGGGTCCATGCCTCCTTGCCTGTGAAAACTGTCCTGCAGACCTGGTGGTCTAAGGCTGGGAGGTGCTGCAGGAAATGTGTCCTCTAAATAATTCAGGAGGTGGAGCTGTACTGCCTAGCCACACTGAACAAACATTCCTGAGAACACGCTGTACTCTGCAGGAGGCTCAGATTTTTTCAGGTTAAAATAAGTCCGGGCTGCCTAAGATCTTCAAAGACCTTTCTTTTAACTAAGACTTGTTTTGGGTGGTGGATGGAGGAAAGTGAACGTAATTAGCTCCTCACCATCCTTCATCCAAGTTGTTTAACTGTCTCCATGACTATTCCTTGCAGTTTCACTTGTAATCTGAGTACAAAACTCTGTTAAGTGGAGTTGAAGCATTTATCAGTGGATTATGAGCAGAAATACTGTGATTATGTAATAAAATCAGGATAAACATCACAGGAAGAAGAAATCTAGCTGTGTTCAATTGCAACTGTAGGTGTATAACCTTAACTGCACGCCTTAGCTGGGCGCTCCCCTCTCAGTTTGAGGGAGATGATGGAGAAAAAAGTGAAGAAGTAAGAAATTAATGTATTTTAAAATCAGCTTGATCAAATTTGTAATGAAAAACTTCGAACATGAATAATTTTTCTATTGTACTTTGTCTCTACAGGGCAGAGTAAAGGTTATTTGACTGCCTTAACTATCTGTCTGCTTCCCATGCCTGCAGCTTAATTATCACATAGTTTTCTCAACTGTTGTTTTCTTTAAAAACAAGAGATTTAAGTGAATGCTAACTATGTGACAAGTCTGCAAAATCCATCTTTCTCTAATAAGGTGGTTTTGAGCCAAAATCTGACAGAAGCATGCTCTTCTTAAAGACCGATTTCATCCCAAATTAAAGAGTTTGCTTGAAGTACTGTGACTTGAGGGATGATTCATCGTATGTGACAAAGAGGACGGATCCTTGCTTTAAGGAAGAACTCAGCGTGACTGTCGCTGTGGCTAACACCCCCATAACACAGAGTTTCTGTCCAAGGCTGTGCTCTAGCTGTGACCACAGCTCTGATTGCACCAATATGGAGTTATCACACTTCATCCAAGAGTTTGGCTGCATTTGGGCCCTTTCAGAGCATCACTTCAAGCAGTTTGTGAACTTAACAGGAAAGTTTCAATTACCCTCGTGTAAGAGAGACTCATCTCTTCATCTGTAAATTTAAGACAACTTTTTTGATTAAGGTAAAGGTGATGAGTTGCTTCTGCACTTCTGTGTCTCCTGAAATGCATCGGGTCACTCAGGAGGAGAGCTGCTTATATAACCATAGGATGTATTTCGTCTGCCTTGATATCTTTGTGACTCCTGTTTTTTGGCTTGCTAATTTCCACAGTTTTGGCAGTAGGCAGCAGAGATCAAAGTACGTCCTGTACTTGCTCAGAATGGGAACCTCTAAATAACTGTACAGATTGGATTAAGGACTGCTCGTACTGTGATGATTATACCACCATGAACTCCAGTGTCCCATCTGTATAGCATGCCTTCCCACTGATTAATTTTTTTTTTTTTTTGAGTTGCCCTCACAATTGCACACAATGCTATAAGAACTTCTCCTTGCACCTCTGCAGCTGTGCAGCAGATGGATAGCCTGTTCTGAAAGTGTCCGATGCCTCCTGGGAAGGAGTTTGGCAGTCTTCTTCAGGATAGTCGAAGCAGCTCTGTAACTGGGCGCTGTCATTGCCTTTCTGAGAATTTCCCTGCCACTCTCCAAATATTAATTAACAAAAATCTAACACTACCTTAAGAATAAACTTGGGCAGCTTTTGTGGAGTTGTGCTATGCTGTGGGGGAACTTGGAAAGTTTCATATGCTAGAGTTGTTTTGATATGGTTGGGGATTTTTCCAGCCTTTGCAAGCCAGGCAGGGTCAGGCCAGGTCAGCCTCATCTGGCTAGTGGCAGCATCCAGTACCAACATTCCCCGAGCAGTGGCTGCGCTGTGCGGTGCTGCTGGCTGGCTGCTGCTGGGCTGCAGGGATCCTGCCCGAAGTGCTGGCCCTTCTAGTGAGACAGAGGGATGGATGCACTCGGTGTTTGGCCACATTTCAACAGCAGTTACTCAGCCCTGGCCATCCATTGACCCCTCACTTTGATTCCTAGAAGTGATGCTCCCCTCAGCAGCTTCAGCAGGTGTTTTTCTGCTAGCAGAAGTGGGAATTGTGCTCCTTTGTATACCTCTATCAGCCTGGATTAACCCAAGTGTTATGCTGATGTTCACTTTTGTCTGTCTTTCTCTGGTATTTGAAAGGCATTAATGTAGGTAACAATCTGTGTTTCTTTGTAATTTGAAAACACATGGACATCCTCCAAGGCAGTATATTTACTAAAAATGCAAACTGCCTACCTTTTCTTTTTGCTTTTTTTTCCCCTCTAAGTCATATTGGGAAGACTGGCAGGATTGAACAGACATTAGCTTGTGGCAAAAAGCTAGTGATGGGCTAGTGATCTTCTGGCCTGCTTCTCCATCCAGTATTGTCTGTGCTGTGCCCTTTGGTTGTGGTTCAAACACAAACCATCACACTGTGTTTATGCAAATGTCTCCTTGTCAAGCATGTCTTGCCATTTTAGTAACGCCAAGCTACATGCGGCCTTTTGTTCTGTCTCCTGACAATGTGTATATTTGGTGCTGGGTTTGGGGTTGTTCCTCTAGAGCTGCCCTGTTTTACAGGGTACAGGGGAAGAATTTGCCCTTTCCGCTTAGCTGCATAGGAATCTTCTCAGCTTATTAATGCTTTTAACTGGTGACTTTATGGCTGTACACACTCCTGTCTTGCATTTGTTTCAGGGGGTTCATGAATTCAAGGTGACCAGGCGAGCTGCTCCTGCCAGGGTTGTGCTGCTGTTTTTGCAAAATGGGGGAAAGGACTTGGCATGTCAGAGACATCTTAATAGCAGTCTCTGAGGCAGGGCTGGTGACAGTCTTGGAAGGCCAAACTGATTGTGCCAGGTTTTGGTCTGTGCTTCTGAGTTGGAAGAAAGCGAGCACTGAGTGTGGGATGGTATTCCTGGATGACTTCATGGAGAGATGGTATTGGGGAAGTCAGGTCCCTCCTTCCCCCTGCTGTCTTGTGTGATTGGAAAGCCTACAGCTAAGAAGATAGGTTTTGAGATGCCACCACCTGGGTGCTGTGGCAGTGGAGCTCTGACAGATTGCCTGCGTGGCTGAGCCTGTGAACGGTGCACATAACAAACACGCCTGAAGTAACAGCTGGCTGGAGAGAACAGGCTTGCCAAGCAGGAATTGCATGCCCATACCTTGCCTGTGATGAGAAGCGTGTTGGTATGGCAGTCACAAATGATGCTTTTCCATGATTTCACAAATACCATTTGACTGCTCAAGGTGCTGCAGAGACCTGCTGTTTATCTGCTTGGACAAGAAGGAACTTGATTCTCCTCTAATGATCTGATTATCAGTGGGATCACTGCCCCCAGTATTATTTTTAGATGACTGCTATAGTCTCTGCAATGACTTGTGAAACTGTAACGGGGTGCTTTACACAAGGGGGCTTGCTGGGTGCAAAGTGAGGTGATGCTGGCAGACTGATGCAGCAGACTGAACCGTTTAATGCCAGTGTGGCCAGTGCTCCCTGGCATGCTGTGCCCTGAATACCACCAGCAAATAGAAAGGAGAGACTTCATTTTATCTGGAGGCTCTGCCTGGTTTGCAGGTCTCCACTGGGCCAGTATCCTTCCACCAGGATCACCTGAGGTCGGTCCAAACCAGCAAGAGAAAAAAGGGTGTGAGAGCTGGGTGGTGTAGGAGACTTAGATACAGTTTCCTGACTCTTTCTTCTTCCCAAGCACTTTATGCCAGCATATTGTAAAACAAATCCAAGCACTGACAGTGCACTGGTGGCTTGTTATCAAGTGACTGCTTGAGCATGGAAGAAATCCTCAGTACATCAGGGGACAGAGCTTTTGCCATTTAAAATGTTGATGGCCTCTTCCTGTTAATGGGTTGCAGAGGTGTAGGTGGGTACTGGAAGCAGCTACCACTACTGATGAGCTGTAAGGTGCTGGGTTTAGGGAAGAAAGAAGAACAGGGACCTTCCCTTTTCTCATAGCAGTTCAAGACCCTGAAATGCTGATGTAGTCCTTAGGACTAGCAGAGGAAAGAGTTTGCCTCAAGAAAGGAAAGAATTGCTAGCAGTAAAGGATTTTCCCTTCTTTCCTCTTTAATCTTCTGCATTACTATGAGGTAGAAATTTGTTACTTCTAGTGGTGATGTGTTTTTATTTCATCCCTGGTTCTGGTGTGCGCAAGGCAGTGATAGTAATTTCAGAGGCAAGAGCAGAGGTCTATGGGTTTTTGGTTTTGTTTTTGAGATCTGGGAAGGATCATGATCAGAGCAAAAACTAACTGTATCTTGTCTCTACTTGAGGCTGAGGGAGCTTGTCAATACAGCGATTTGACAGAAGTCCTGAAGTGGGATAGAGTGACTTTAGCAGGAAAATGGATCTTGTTAATGCCAAGATATTTCTCAGAAGGAGGTGAGCTTTATGCAGTTATCAAGTTCTGTCTCCCTATTAATAAATTTTGAAGCCAACTGGAACCAAATCTGATAGGAGGAGACCTCAAAGGTTCATAGGATTTCAGCAGAATTCTTGAAAATAGGTAGGCACGGAGAGATCTTAAAAAAACCCAAACAAATGGAAGCATCTCGGAGTGAGAAGCTACAGTAGCGAGCTTATTAAGCACTGCGAAATTTGTGAGTCTGTGATTGACTTGATTGATATAGGCCCTAACTTCTGGAAAAGCTTCTATTGGAGCTCACAGTTTGCTAGCCTGCAAAGCCAGTCAGCCTTGTGGAACAAATTGATGGGAGGTCAGCTTTACGGAGCTCCAGTGGTTACAGAACTACTTTTATTTTTCTTTTTTGTCTGCCACTGGCTGAACAGCAAATTGAAGGGGAAAGGGCTGATAAGCTGTAGAAACAGCTACTAAGAGTATGTTTTGCCAGGAATCTCACCAGCCATCTTCAGCTTTCCCAGTGTAAAAGGTGTCGAGCGTTGCCTCTTGGAAGCAGGGAGGAAACTTGAACATTAATGGCATGCCAGCAGACAGTGCAGAGGCTTTTTAGTGAGCAGAACTGATTCATTCTTTTCTCTTGTGTCCTAGCACACAGATATGATCAGCAGGTTGTCCACAAGAGACTTTTTTTTTTTTTTTTTTACTTAATAGTGAACCAGAACTCATAATCAAGACAGTCTGGGATAATGCTGTCAGTTAAACAACGGTATAATTGTGGTAGCCACACCAGACGCCTGATATGGAAAAAGCGTAGAATATGCAGAAGTACTCACCCTTGCCAAGCTCTGTATTCTTGACTCTTTGTAAAAATTTTTGTTAATACTGTATCAGTAGTTGCATGCTGTTTTAAAACCTCTTTCTCTGTGTGGGATCCTCTTTAAATCCCAGGTGGTGGATGATGGCCAACAGGAAGCTGCAGGAACTGCATGTCTTCTGCCTCAGGCTGTTCTGTTTCATAAAATATTCTCTGTGACAGGCATCCCCCCGGTTGTGGGCAAAAAATTGGTCCCACAGGGCTAGCAGCCTGCTGCAAAAGCACCTTTTTGAGCTCTCTGGCTGAGCTGAACAAGAATGGGGAGTGACTGGTGTGGAATGAAAGGGTTAAACGGTGGCTGGGATCAGTCTGAGCCAGGAGGTGGGGAAGGGCTGGTTGAGGTGGTGGACATTGTATGGGGGTGTTGTGTAGACTGGACAAAACCTTTTAAGAAGGCAGTGTATCTTCAAGGCCTTGATACTGGACTGAATTAATCTCATCCTGTGTATCAATTGTAATTGTATTGGGAAAATTACCAAAAGTGCTCCCCCCCCCACCTTCTTGTGGGGAGGGAAGACTTTTCTTGAGATACGATCTGAAAGACCTTTAGTCTGTGCTTGGAAAGCATTTAATGCAGCTACCTGAATGTATATGAAATGCATGTGAAGGTCATGACTCATGTCTGGGTCTCTTGCATTATGAATTCCTCCTTTCCTTACTGGTTGTCTCATTTGTTCGTTTGCAGACCACTTCTCAAATAGTGAATGCTGAAGAGAAGGAGGAGGGTTTCACGTGTATTGTGTTGTCTTCAAATTACCTTGTCGTTTTGATTTCTGTCTTTTTAGAAGAAGCAGACTTCACAAACAGCTTGCATTTGACTCTCCAGTCTCCTGTGATCTGAAGCTTAGATAAAACACGCTTGTAGATACCTGTCATTACTGATTGTCTCCATTTACTGACACTTAGCACTCGGATTCAGACAAAGCCCTTCTTAAATTGCAGTGTCCAAAATAAGAGCTCTTAATTTATTTTCCTTTTTCTAGCTGTATTGTTTTCTCCTTGTCTCATTGTTTTGCTCATTTTTCTTACCCATTTTATTAGAAAAGTTTTTGCATCTCATATACTTGATTATTAAATATCGCTCTCATGTTTGTGGCTCATTGTTTTACTGAGTTTCTCGCTTTTCTCTTTGTATCTCTGTACTTCCCAGAGTATGCAATCATACAAAACCACCAGAGTGGTTAGGCTATGGAAAGAAGAGTCAGGAGTTTTCTTCTACTCATGGGTTCATTTTGTGCTCTTTGGCCTGTCCTTTGACTGCAAAGTCTGCGGATCATTCTGGCATTAAAAGATGAATTCAGGAAGTCTGGAGTGATTTTGCTCTTCATAGTATTGTTTTCTATTCTGAAACCTGTAATCTGCTTTCTCTAGATGGACTAGCTGAAGAAGCAGTCCTCCTTTATTTTCGCATGCTATGTGTGTATTCAGAACCATCGTGCCAGGAAAACTTTAGATTAAGGGACCAGACAAATATGTTGTTGCCTTGTTTCACCTTTGCTGGCATGTAACTTTAGGCTGATGTGAAGTGTAAGGGCTTGCTGAATTCCTTGTGTGGACGAAGCCCAGACAGATCTCCTTTTTTTCACCATCTCTATCAGAGCAGATGAAATTTGGGAAACAGGAGTGGCACTGGTGGTTTCTTGTGTGTGTCATATTATCTAGCAGCATGTAACCAAAACTCTTCTTGCTATGATTCTACTCTAAAATTTAGAAACGCAACCAAGGGGTTGAATATATTCGGTGTGTCCTAATAAAGTAGGAGTGAACATTTTGGCTTTGGCTTCAGAGTGTAGAGATCTGCAGAGAAGGAAAACAGCACTAGACAAGATGTTCACAGTGGCCAGGCTGGGTGCTGTGCCACTTGCATCTTCTGGAACCAAGCAAATGGAGGGTGTATTTGTGTCCATGAAACTGTGCACCGTGCATGAGCATAATCTGAAGGTTGGGTGAGCTGCTGCTGTTGATGTAGCCATTACTGTGCTGCTAATGCAGAAAAAATTAATTTTACAAATCTGGAAACCTTAAGTGCTAGTGGCATTTTACAAGTTGGGACAGATTCTTAAATGACCCTAGGTTTTGTTTATTTTTATCCTTGCTATGAGAGCTCATTTTATCACTAGCTTGTCTCTCACACAGGCACTGCCTGCCAACAGTTCCTCTGAAGGCAGTTTCCTTTCCTTCAGGACAGGGTGCAAGGTAAAACTTGTTTATGCTTTTAACTAATGTCTTTAATTAAAGAAATAGGCTTTAAAAACACTGCTGTTATCTGGTTCAACCCATTAACTTGTTCATTTACAGGTCTTAGACTGCTTCTGTGTTTGTTGGCTTTTTCCTGTCCTGACTGCAGGCATCTTGCATTGTCTACAGTGGTGAGGGCTCCTGAGGGCAAAGTGTCTTTCTAGTTTACTTAACCCTAAGGATTAGTGCAAAAGTAAATGATGGAGAAAACCCCCATGTTTTCAAAGGAAATTTCTTGGCTTTAGTTGGTGGGTTTTCTGAGGGTGAATTTATAAATATTATGAAAAATGAGTCCTTCCTTTGACACACAAGTACTTTTTGCAAGAACTCCAGTTCTGAGCCTGGCTTCCCATGTGGTATTAACAAAGTAATTACACATTTCTCATCTAAAATGGGGACATATAGATGGGGAATGTACTATGAACTGTGTTTTTTGGTATCAAAATATTGGGAGATTGTGTGGTACCAGGTGTATAAATACTGTGTAATTTCCCTCTTCAGCTGGAGCTCTGGATGAGAGTCTTCAGGTCTGAATTATTAATTGTTAATCAAGAAACTCCTGGTTTTCTTCTGCAAGGTTTCAGTCCAAAGGTTTTCAATGCCCTCAAGTGCTATAGTCAAACTTTACCTCATTATTGAGATACAGTTTTATTGTTCTTGGCTTCTTCTGTACTTGAGTGGGGACTGTTCTATTTATCTGGAAGGCATTACTGTAAATAATCAACATGTGAAGACACATGAGGATCAAGCTTTTGTGCACTTCACAAATTGTGTTTGCTGTGCTGACTGCATAGAAGAATAGTTGAAGCGGAAGGTTGTCCTTCCTTGCAACTCCCAGTTAATTGGTTCTGTAGTAAAGTCAAGAAGTCGTATTTCTTGTTATCATGTTCTCCCTCGGAGGCACCAGCACACAGAGATGCAGAGTTGAGACTAAACCAGCAGGTTCAGTGAGCAGAGCTGTGAGATGAGAGCAAGCTTGCTGAAATGCAAACACAGGATCTGTAAAGGGAGCACAGAACCCAAACCAGCAGTGCAAACTGTTTTGATAGCTGCATTTTGGCTTGAAAAATCCTCAGATGCTGAGAATAGGGTAGTCTCTTTTCTAGACCTTTGAATTGCATACTAAAATCTTTGGATGGCCGTGAACCAGGAGAGCCTGCCGTGCATACCTTGGAGAGTGAAGGGCAGAGGGAGCGGGAGCCTGGAGCAGGTTGCCAGCAGGTCCTGTCCGTTGCAGGATGGTGTTGGGCTGGGCAGGCAGTGAGTGGCTTCCAAGTGCCCCTGAGATGTGGACGTCAGCATGCAAGCTTGCCTTGCTTTCTTTGGCAGTGGGGAGTTTGACTACCCAGCAACCCAGCTGCTGGGAAGGCTCAGACATCTGTTTTAAGTTCTTTACAGGATGGGATACTTTTTATAATACCCAACCTTTCTGTGAAGAGTAAGATGATCTGATGTGTCTAAGGAGGACATTTTATATTTGCACACTAAAAAGACATCCTCCATTTCCAAACAGGCACGTGTCTTGCATCTCTTGCCATTTTACATTGCACCTTTTATTTAGGTGATGAAATGAACCCTCTAGTTTGACTTCCCAGTTCTTTAGTGCCTCTGTCTCCAGGTGCTTGGTCCTTCTATACAGCAGAAGCCTTTCATATAATTCTCATGTTCTTCTGCAGAGAGGCAGCAGGGTACTTCTTTGTGGGTGGTGAGTGTTCATCCTTGCATTTATTGATCTCATTAAAGTGAGAGCTTGTTCAGTTTGTGTCAGTAACACCTTTGATCCTCTTATTTAAATGAAATAGTGGATGTCCTGCAGAAGAGACCTCTTTTGAAGTGCCTTGCAAGGTTATGCTGTTGCATGATGGTTAATAAAAGTTCATAAAACCATACTGGACTGGATACTGTGAGTAGTTTCCTAAGTGCAGTTCTCCATATTGTAGTCTGCAGCAAACACGATTTATTCTCAGCTGGTTGACCTCATGTGGACTTGTGCCTGTGTAAGTAGCAGCTGAAATCAGTGGTCTGAGCACTTATCTGCAAGTTGCAGACAGTAGGTTATTATTTGGTGAGAACGCTCCACAAGTCTCTTGCTGCAGCATTTTCATTCAAAAGGTCACTTCCGTGAGTTCGTGCACAGCTGAATTTAATGTTCTTTCTCAGCAAGGCAGGCCACACTGGAGAGCGCATAATTATAATAAATACAACTTTGTTCTCAGCTGAAAAATCCATCTGAAATAAATTTTTCCAGCCCTTCCAAGAAACGCTTTTAGTAAGATAAATAAAAGCAATTCTTGCAGATTTCATATTCATTCAGCAGGAATGTTGGTGGGTGTAGGGTGCCTCCACTTAAGTCACTCATCACAGTGCCTTCTGGGCTCTGTCAACTTGTATATTCAATAGCTGGCTAAGGGTAGCATTTGCAAACTGGGCTTCTTGCAAACCAATTAAAACCAAGTTCATTATTTCTTACTTGGTTTGAATCCTGGTTATTACTTTGACTGAAACTGTCCTTAACAGCAAGTAGAGAGTTCAATTAGACTCTTAATGTGGACAGACTTTAAACAATGCTTTGATAGGTGCATCTGTTTTAGGGACATGTGTGTATTGACACAAGCTTTTGTGGCTTTTATTTCTGGTTGGCACTTCTGTGTTGTCAAAGTAGATTTGTTTTCTTCTATCTTCTGTTTCGCAACACTGGAAATACTGAAAAGTATCTGCATGAATACAGAAGGAAAGCTGAGAGTTTTGTGTTTTTTACCCCTCAACTTCTAAGCAAGTACTTGAAAGCAAATAGGGGATTTTTTTTGTTTATTTTGCAAGAGACTGCTCTGAGCAGAGTGTGAAATGCTGTAGCTTCCCTTTAATTTTTTGTCCCAAGTATAGCAGAGGCTCTGCTAGTATCTCAGGATGCTGCTACTGGTGGAAGCTGAATCAGTGGAGTTTCTCTGGGTCCATGAGCGGGTCCGGTTACCTTTGAGGTTTCATAGAGGCACTACAGAGTGATTCTCGAGTGTCTTTGTGCTTTCCCTGCAGAGATTCTAGATAAGCAGTTTCTAGTCTTCTTCACTCAAAACTGCCACAACCTTTGGTTTGGGAACTACCTGGTAATGTTGTATGGTTGGTTGTTGCTGCAGAGTCACTCTTCTGCAGGGCTCTGCTGGAATCTGTGATGCTGCAAGGGGGAAAAAAGACTCGTGTGGCAATGAGAGTGGTAAATGAAGAATAACGCAGCCATTCTGCTTTTGCCATGAATTTGGACTGTGTTGTACTGTTTGGCATGAAGAACTGCATGTAAGCTGTGGCACCTAGTATCTGTCTTGTCCTGTTTCCTTTTCATTTTGGTGAGAGGAAGGCATGGAGGCCTTTATAAGGGAAAGAAGAGCCTGATGTCTGGGCTGAGAGAAAGTAGAAAGAGGTTACTGAAATCTGACCATTCAGACTTCATTAAATGGAAGTGATAGTCCTGGGCTTGGGGAGGAGGGGTGGAAACTCACTTCTGCTTCCATTCATGGTCTGTGTGTTAGGTTAGATATTAATCTCTCAAAGACTTGATATTTCTTCCAGCCCCAGTGGGTTTCCATTGACACTGGAGAATGATCAAAGGGAGAATATGCTCTCTGTCATCTGACTGTGGGCTTGTACCTTATGGTCATGTTCCGTATCGATCAGGAGCAGATTTCATCAGCACTTGGATCATGACAGTCTGCCTTTTTTACTCTCAAGGTATTCTTTCCTTGCTTGTCTCCTTTGTTTCTGCCACTGCCTTCTTTTCCTGATGCAAGTCTTTGTGTTCTCTTTATTTTATCTGTGAAGTGATCAGGAGTTGAATACTTGGTACTTGCTAATGAAGCTTCTTTGGCAGTGAGAAGGCCAGGGTAGCTTACTTAAACTAATTGTTGTTTTAGGATCTCTCTAGGCATCCTGACCTTACTGCAGACATGGTTTATTTTTCAAAGATTGTCTTGAGTTAGAAAATCAGCTCTTGTCCTAAAATGAAAACACACATTCATCAAAACCTGAATTTCACGTGGGTTGTGTAAACATGTAATTTGGGTTAGGTCTGGTCACTGGAAAATATGCAGTGCTGTTGTCCAGGAAGTTACAGTGCAAGAAACACGGGGAACTTCAGAAAGTCACATTAACTGTGTCTCCTTGGAGAATTGCCTCAGAAATCCTGACCTCTGCATTTCTACCATGTGCTTTATATAACGCAAGCAAAGATGGTCACTTGAGCAGTTGCAACATTCTTGTATGCATGTGTTTGCATGACATTATGAATTGTGGAAAGAATAATGCCGTGCTTCCCAGAGAGTCTCCTCTGCCCCTGCACATGGCACGTAGGCCATCGATCTGATCGTCAAAGCACCGTCTGCTTTGATCCATGCCATATTTCCTATGGTCAAACCACAGAAGCCTTTTGCTAGGGGTCTATGCACTTGACTTTCTAGGGGCAATGTCTGGGGTGCTCTCTGGCACCCTCACTGTTTGCCAAGACACCATCCAGGGTGAGTGTGTAAGGTTTTAGGCTGACCCGGATACCCTGTTCCTATCCCCATCCTCTAAAGGTTTCCTGTGTAAGATGTTAGTTTTACTCTCTTCCTTATCAACCCTGACAACAGCTGTTATTTAAAGGTTGCTCAATGTTTTCAACATTATCTTGGGATGACTGCTAATTCCTTCAACCTCTTGTTTTGTTTTAGATTTTCTAATCCCATTTTCTATGACTAAGTTCAGCTGCGTGGTTTCCACAGAGAGGATTAGGGTTTACTGCTATAGGTACGTCATTCTGCCTTTGAAGCTGCTTGCTCATGCTTTCCTTGGCAAGCTCTGGCAGACATGCTTAGCAACAACAGAGATCGTATCTTTTTGAAGCTGCAAAAGGGTTAATTAGAAGCATGTTTATGAAACCAGGTTGCCTACCCCTTAGAAGCTTTTACTGTGATTTTTTTTTTGAATGATTTTGGAAGATTTATCCCTGCTTTTGTAATTTATACATTTTTCTTTCCTTTCTTGGAGCTATTTTAATGCTATGTATGATGTTGTTAAAATTAACTATGATAAGCAACTTTTTCTGCCTAGCCCTAAATTGCACACCTCTTGAATGCAGACTGGAGGATGTGATGGCATTCATGTGGATGGCGTAAGATTTTTGGCTGGTATGTTCAGGGTAGTTGAATGAGCGTTGGGCATCTGAAATACATCTGTAGCTTCAAACCAAATCCAACAAAAGGACTCTCATCCCCCGGGCAGGCAGGTTTGTACAGATGCTTTTTCTCTAGAGCCTTTTTGTAGGAATGGTCACAGTTGTGGTTGAGTTTACTTATGTGTGCAGGGAGAGGGGCTGATGGTTATTCAAGGCAGTATTATTTTTCATCAGGGAGATTAAAGGTATTGCTACTGATCAGGAGATTTCTTTGTGTAGAGACTCTCCAATGAAATGGAGCACCTGCGCATGTGCAATATATCTTTAAAAATGTTAAACAGGATCTGCCCTCTGATGGGAATTGTTCATTGTGCTTTTGGCTCTGTTTGTCTTGCTGGCAGATGTACCATTGTGAAAGTTTTACAACCTAGTAAAATATTAGAGGATGCTTTACTTCAAGAGGAAACTTGATGGTGGCATTCAGCAGATGCCTCTTTGAAACCAGGTGAGAAATGTGCCTGCCTGACTGGGACTTGCATCTATCTCTGCAGGCACAGCACCAGGATATGGATGCAAGGTTCATGGATTGCAGAGTCTGAATAGTTCGGGTAGGGTAGATGTTACAATGCCAGGCTCTCAATATTTGGTATGATGCAGTTGCACAGATTGTGAAAAATCTTAGGTTTTAATACATTGACTCATAGTGGAATTATTTGTGCATTTCAATACAAAATGTGTCTTGATTTTTAGTGCATTTCTAAAGCCATGAGGGAGACTCTTGGGATGCTGTGTTTACCCCAGTCTAAGTAGTGACTGCTGAACTTTGCAAGTACTGACTACAAAGTTGTGTATTTGTAATATCAGGATCTTCCAGAAACTCATAGGTACTCTGGTTTTTGTATTTGCTTGCTTGTTAAAATTGCATAAATCTAGAATATTTTATTTCTGAAGATGTAATTTATCTAATGCTTTTTCTTCCCAGGAATTATCGTCTCCTGGGATTTAAGTATTTGCTGATGCAAGTCTCTGATCACAGATAGTTAAAGAACTATTGACTGTCACATCATTAGGTCGCCAGTTCAAATCTAGTCCAAAGTGGTAATGGGCATTTTTATACTCCTAATGCCTTTCATTAAGATTGATGTTTAGTTGTTTAAACTAAAACCAGACCATTTGCCTTTCAGAATTATGGATTCTAGTAGAGAATAAAGACTAGAAGGTTTTTCTATAGCATAAAATCCTGATTAATTTGTGTTAGTATCTGTATATGGTTGTAGGCATACATGGTGTTTTAGGAGGAGTAAAGGTAGCATCTTCCCAGAGGAGCGTGTGGTTTGCTGTATAAAATGTAATGCAGAAAGGCGACCTCACCAAGCAGAGGAGCATATGCATTAATCAAGTCTGGTATTTTTGGTGTGACTTTTTCCTATGACTTTTAAGTTACAGGACCCTTTGAGGAAAGTATAGGGGAACATAGACTTTGAGGGGAAAGATTATTTGAAATTGGAAATGCAATGTGAGAGTGTTTTGAACAGCAACTGAAACACTTTTGGACAAAATACTCCTCAAATTCTTCCAGGCATCTGCTCTTCTAAAGAATGGTGGTTGTTTGGCTGTTTTGCCTTTTTTTTTTTTTTTTTTCTTGTTTCTTCTAGCATTTGTGTCAAGATCTTTCTATAAAGTGTCACTTCTGTCACTTCTAAATCTGACCTCTAATCTCAGGTTTCTGGTGAAGAAGTGTAGACTTCAGTTTAGAGTAAAATCTAGTACTTACAGTAATTCATTGGACTGTGCCCAGTCTGTAAAGAGCTTGAAATGGTTCGGTTCAGACACATGGGCTTTCGCAGCCTCACAGTTTGTCCTTGTCGATTTGTTACTCTAAAATTGGGAAATCCTTGCAATCTCTTTGAGATGTGTTGGGATATATGGAAAGCCTTGCAAATCCCTGCAGTCAGGGGCTGACCTCGTATGCTGGGGTCTGCCTGCAGCTGCCTCTTACTTCCAACCTTTTCCTGAATGTTTCCTGAGCGCTCTCTGGCTTGTTTCAGGGACTAGCTTGGCAGCGTATCAGGAATTGGTAGCTGGAGTCCTTCAGGAAAGAAGTTGAAGATGCTGAAGTATGAATTCTGGTGTCCTGGTTGTTAGAATCTGTTAGCAGAGACGTCAAGATGTGAAGAAGAGAGATGTGAAAGCCGGTACAAGTGTTCTTTTTCTTTGTGCTCCTGAGTTGAGAAACTAGGATCTGAGTTGGCTTCCCAATCCTGAAGGCTGTTGCACAGCTTCCCAGGCATCTCATGCTGTGGGAGATAACTGGTGAATTTTGTCAGTATTTGGAGGTACAAAAAGTGGGTTGTGAGGTGTGGTGACAGGAAGAAGGTTTTTAATGACATGAAAAAAAAATACCACCCAAAGAACTTGAGTTTCCACTGTGGCACTTTGTGATGGGGATTCCAGTCCTGTGGATCTTAAAAATACATTTTCATATGTGTATACTCTGAAAAGTCTTCAGTCATGTGGAGGTCTGAGTTCTTGTCACTCTGGGTGAAATTACGAGATAATACTTTTTCATTCCTTATGCTGCTTATTGCTACCATTTTGCTGGTTATCTCTGACTGTTGGTAGTTTATTTATGACTTCTTACTTAGAATATTCAGTTATAATCAAGTATGTCAGAAGTATTGAGAACATATTTCTGCTTCTCTTCTGATGCTGATGTGCTTCATAAAGGCAGTATTGAAGCTCTGGTTTAGCAAAGGAATACCAACCAATAAACAATTTCTGCCTGTATTTTAAGTGTCTAATTGCTTTTTGGCTTGCAACTGTGATTTCAGCCAGAAATGGTGCAGGGCTAGGAATCTTTCTAAATTATCACCCCCATCTTTTTGCTGGAAACTAAGAGGAAAGCTACTGAAATGCAAAGGAAACCTCTCTTTTTTTATTTATTTATTATTTTTTTTTTTAGGCTGAGTCATGACAAGATTGGCAAGTTGCAAGGGAAAATTTAAATCTAGTGTTTACTTACCATAGTTAACAATGAAATCCTCCTTTACAGAAAATTATTAGAGTGAATTATGCTTTCAGTCTGGTTGTTATTGTGGAAGAATAAAAGCAAAAATAGTTATCTTGATTTTTATTTTTTTAAAATATATATTTGGTCTAGGACAGGCGTAAATAAAAGGAAGGTGCCACTATTTTACTGAATGCTCTGAAGATTGGCCCTAAAAATATGGTCATCATCAACAGTTTCTAGTTTTCACAAATGAGATGACTTTGTATTGGTTTTCCCTCATTATAGGCAAATAACTAAATCATGGGATGTCCATTTCTGGAACCTGTGATCTTTTAGGTATGAATTCTGGTTGTTTTCAAAACATATACAAACATTAATACACTGAACTAGCATGAAAAAACATGACGAATCTTTTGCATAGTGAAAAGTAATAGATATCCATGAACATTAATGGCTCTGACTCCACTTCTGGTATGGTAAATTCTATTCTTTTTCTGCTGACAGGGGGGAAAAAAAAAAGAATAGAAAACGGTGACTTTGCCAAACATGAAGTCCAGCACAGTTGGAGAATGCACCACAAGTTATTTGGAGTCCCAATTCTGTTATATAAAGGCCGTAATTTGTCTTGCAAAAAAACTGGCTAATGTTAAAAAATGTGTTATCTGTCTCTGAAAATAGATGAAATAGATTGCAGAAGAACGTATTTGTCAACAGGAAGTAACCATAAACTTAGGAGGCATGCAGGCATTGAGCACAGCAAACAAGACTGCAAAGAATGAAGACGGAACCACTTTCCCCTTGCTTTTCAGGCTGTAAGTAGGACCAGAGAACACCTTTCATGAGGGTTGAGTAGGCTTTTCAAACCCCTTTGGTGCATGCGCAGTGTCTTAATAGAAGTCTTGGTGCTAGGCTTTCATGGCACGGACTGTGGGCCACATGGAGTGAAGCTGCAGGTTGTCACCAGCCCACAGCCATGGCTCTTCCACTCCCAGTGTCAAAGCAGTATTTAGATGTTAGTAAGATTTAATGTAGGTCAAACTGAACATGAGAATTTCAAGGTGTCCTATGTGGGTATTTGTCATGCTGCCAGATGTGCTTTACTAACTGTTGCATGCAATGAAGGACTTTTTGTGATTGCATTGATCAAGATAGTACCCTGGGTGTGTTCCTCATCCAAGAGGAAAAGTGAGGTCAGTAGGAATGAATGCTGTGCTGCAGCTCAGACTGGAAAAGAGACATTTTGGTGTCCTGAGAAGAATTCGTCACTGACTTCTGCTTTGGGGCATTCAGTCTAACATGGCAGTCTTAATGTTTTGTGGCAGGTGACTTCTCTTGTCTTCCTTACTGGGTTGCCCTACTTGTTCAGGTGAAGGCCTCTTCTGTACTTTGTTCTCTGCTTTTTATCTCTGGCAGGGGATCCTTTCTGTTGTTCCAATACATGTGCTTCAGTCTTGCCTGCTGTCTCCTCTTGGCTCATAATTACCTGCTGTGTTGCTCCTTGTAGATGCAGCCAGGTGTCCCACCCTTCAGAAAACTGGAGACCTGGTTTCAGGTCACCTCCACAAGTTTTTTGGATGTGATGCATAGCATGGAAGCCATTCGAATGTTGGGCTTTCAGGTATTTGAATACTGTTGTGGGAATGAAGGCAACCAGGAAAGCAGCAGACAGGAAAATCCTCCTGTCTGCTGCATCTGCCACTAACCCTGGAGGAATAAAACCAAATGTTCTCTTAACTATCCATTTCTTGAGTTAAGTCTGCTTCTTTGTTCAATGAGTGAAGAGTATTTTCTGTCTTGGAACACGTGCAGAAGTGGGATGGCTACATATACTGCCGCTCAAAAACTCAGAGAAGCTAATGTTGGCATTCTCACCATTCCCCACATCTTCTATACTGACACAATGACATTCCTTGTAAATTGATGACAAAACATATGATCTTTCTTTTTTTAGTCTTGCCCCCCCTCCGCAGTTTAACTCTTCTTATGAGGTATATGTATCTCTGATCAAAGGATATTAACAAAATCTTTATCTTCTTGGTTTTACAAATTCGGCTTTAACATTCTCTGCTTGAAACTTGGCAAACACTGCCTTGGTATGCAAACAGTGGGGATGGGATAGGGGAAATCACTTGGCTGTTGAACAACTACATATGGGAAAGTCACATGGAGCTTTCAGTGTTTTATTTATAATTCTGCAAAGGCCTCTTCTAATTTGAAAAATAGGAGAGACCAAACAGTAGCTTCTGGAAAGCAAACAGCTATTTTTCTATGAGTAATTTAAACACAAATATTAACTTCACAGATTGTAACACTATTCCTTCCCTAAATACTTTTTTTAGCCTTCAGGATGTATAACTGGGTAAACTAACATTGCAAAGAAAACCCTAACTCCTGCAGCATCTGTCTTTTTAAATTCTAATTGTGAAGCCATAAGAGATGTTTTGTTTTCATTTAGCAAATACATACTGAGTTTCCAGAAAGGTAACTTAATTTACAATAAGCATACCCAGTGGAACCATATGCTTTTCACATTTGTCTTTTAATGAAGGATTAGAGTATTTCTTTCAAAATCTCTTTTCCAGAAGAACACTAGTTTTAACCATTAAGTAGTGTTTAAGAACTGAAGCTGGATTTTCAGATTTGGCTGTATGTGTGAACAGACATTTACAAACACAAGTCCTTGAAATTATTTTACTGGTTTATAATACAACATGAGTTTTGTGTCAGCTTGATTATGAGTAGTGTTTTGCTGCTATCAATATAAGATAACCATATTACGTGAAATTGCTTGAACAAAGATAAAGGAAGAGCCATAGAAGTGGTCTGCCTGAGGCTCTAGCATTCTCCTTTTGCTCGAATTGCTGTATATGACTAACTCTTTGCAGAATGGCATTTAAGGTTACGTTTGGAGTCATTAGGTTATAAACAGTCCACAAAATATTTTACATACTTCATGTTAATATTCCTCTGAAGATCAAGATTCCCTGGGGAGAAATGAGAATATGCACCAAAAACATTCTCAGTTCTTGAGGTTTATCCACAACTTCCTAGATCACTAAAGATCAACTGTCTCATGAAGAAATTAATACAAAACAAATTTTGATACAGCTGCCAGTGTTTATATGTGGGGGTATATAGTGGGTAATGTCCTGTCCTTTCTTTTATGACCTTATGTCAGATTTTCATATTTTGGCTGGCTGGATGAGATGTAGATTGTGATCAGAAAATTAGAAAGACTTAAATTTGGTAAATTTATATGAACCTTCATGTTGAAGAATGCTTTTAAGTCCCAGGCTGTGGTGGCAAAAGGCATGGCAAAAGTGTTCAGATCTTGACAGAATGTCTGAATCTGTGCTATTGAATAGAGAGAGGAGACCTTCCATTTCTATTTCTCAGTAAGTTGAGAGGGGGGAGAGGGGAGAGTTCTTGACCTTTCTTGAAGAGGCCAGAGTGTCTCAGAGATCTGACCCACCATGTAATTTTTTGCTAAGAATAAATGTGGGTCTACTGTCAAAAACTGTCTGGTTTTGTGCTAGGCACAGTCCGTGTAAAACTGGGTCTGTGGGGGGGCTCTGTTGTACTTGTGACAGTGGTCTTGGCTTGTGTTTTGGCATTAGCATTTACTGCCTTTACTTGAATGCTTGGCATCTACAGTGGTACATCAACAGCGTGTGTGCCTGTGCTCCTGGCTTGTGTGGTCAACTGACCTAGGGCAACACTCTGAAATAAAAAAAAACCCTCTTCAGAAACAAATCTTATTTCAGATTCTACTGTTACTTGGCAAAATATTGGGATTTGTAGAACTGGCAGGATGGCTCTGGCAGAGTTACTGCATTACAGCAAGATCTGGGGTCTCTGTCAAACCCCTGACTTAAGGGGTGCAACTCAGAAGGGACATCCAGGGCATCTGTGTGCATCCAGGTTTCTTCCAGCTCGTCTAGATGAGAGGCAAAAAGTGGAGGACCTGAATGTGAATCTGGTGAGAAGTGCTGTAAGCATTAGACACTTATGAGCTAGTTGCAGTTTACAGACTGTAGGAGCCACTGTGCATCCTTCTGCTCCTGGGGAGTTTAGGAAGGACCATTTTCCATGTGTTTCAGTTTTTAGAGGTCTGGTTATCCCTCAGGGTAGTTTGAAAGCTAGTTACTGACAATTTGACAGCAGTACTTTACACTAATGAGGAAGCAGCGGGGTTGTGCTTCTTCCAGCCTGCCTTGAAAGGAGAAGTACAGAGGCTCAGCTGTTGAGAGCTACGCAACTATATGGCATAATAATAGCTCAAAGACTTTAACTATCCAGCTCAAGCATACAGTAACTGTGTATTAAAGAACTAAACCTTGTCCAGCATGCTTGATCTGAAAGCAAAGCTGCTTGATTCACCTCTGTTATTGATCTATTTCCAAACTGAATCCTCCAAGATTCTGTAAGAGTCTCCTGGTGCATGGTGGACATACTTGAATACCACTGGTTCTGCTGGCTTACTTTGGTAGATACAAGTTCCATTTCACTATTAAGTTTCTACATTTAAAAAAGATTCCTTTAGCTTTTTTGATTGAAACGTTGCTTTGAATTTCCAAAAAATTTGGGGACATTTTGATGGTCACTTTTCCTTGCAGTGACTTCAGCTCTCTGTGAGCTCAGACTCCAATAGTCTGCTGTGTGCTGACATTATAAAAAGTAGTTGTGATGTCAGTTTATCCTGAATTCTTTCCACAAATGGGGTATAAGTTTTAAAAAGTCTTTAACATTTTTCGTTCTCAGTCCGGACTTGCATTTAAAAGGGATCCTGAAATTTATTATCATCTTAATTATTTTTTGCTGATGTTAAAACCATCTACTAAATTGAGTTGTCTAAAACTGAAGGGACAGTAAAGGTTCTACTGTTTGTATACTTAGACCTTTGGTCTAAGAATTGTATTGCAGGTAGCAGGAACACATAAAGGCTTAAGAAAAGGTTTTGCAAATACAGTGTTAGATGTAAAAAAAAAAAAAAAGAAAGTACTGATCTAAAATTTAATGAGGAAAGTGAGTAAACTAACTCGGTAACTGACACATAGACTGAAAGGGTTTGCTGGTTCTTGAGGGGAAAAAACAGAAAACGCACTAACTCCTGGTTGTAATTCTACACACATTAAAATGAATACTAAATGTAAAGGGGTTAAATTAAAGAAAAAGAATAAAGGAAGAAAAAGTTTTAAAAATGGTGAAGTGCTTCTGTCTCTAGTAAATTACTAGAATAAATCTCTGAAGGCTTTATAAGCATCTCTAAGGCAACAGGGCACGAGAAGTGTGGGTTTATCAGGAACAACCTCATGGGGGAAAAAATTTAGTTTGTAGTAGTGTACAATAATGTACATTAGTAATGTAACAATAATGTAGTTATAGCCCAACCTGAGTGAGGGAGCACATTGGTTATGGGATGCTGAGTAGGGAGGTCTGTGCTCAGGATTAAGTAGTAGTACAGTGAGTTCATTAAGTGACTGCAGTATATGGTAAGGAGTAGTCTGTGGGGGTGATTGGGGTCCTGGAGCTGTTTGTTCTACATTGTGCCAACAATTTAGGAGACAAAGAGAAAGTACTTGAGATGCAGATGTTGGGTTGTGGTTGTTGGTTTTTTTTAAGACAGGAGAACAACTTGAAGAAATGGTCTGACACCTATTTCACTTTTCCAAGTACAGAGTACTTACTGGATGGAGAAAATCAAATAGAACCTGGGATTTTGGATGATCAGAAATTGAGTGCAGTTTTTGCAAAAAACCCCACCAAATCTTTAATAATAATGTAACCTGTGCATCATTACTACATCATTACACCTGTACAGGTGTTTTGTAATACTCCATGCTAGTAAGCGATGTGCACCATTTTGGATCCCACATTTTAAGATGGGTTTAAGTTGCAGACTGAAGAGCAGTAAAGCTATGATTTAATCCTTGTAGTCTATGAAAAAATACTTGTTTTGTATTCCAAAAGCAGTTTATAGAGGAATTTTCCAGATGAGCTAAGTTAAGAAGATGACTGTGATGAGTTGTCTTGTTTTTAGTGGAGAAGAAATTACTGCCTTTCCTGAATTAATGTTAATGGGGAAGAACATTGTAAATTTTAAAGAACATCAAGCACAGGAACACATTGCCTGTTGAGGCGGTGGGAAGACTAGTGATTGCAGCCATTTTAAGAACAGGTTAAAGAAATGTTGATGCTTTAGGTGCAGCAAATCATTCCCAGAGCAGTCTGACTGGGTGACTTCTTGGGAAGCCTTTCAGCCTGGTGCCTCTGGGTTTGCATCTTTCATTTTCGAACGGCCCTGATGTTTGAAGCGTGTGTTAAGAACAAGTGCTGAAAGGTGGACAGTCCAATGGCCGGTCTGTAATTAAATTCATAATTAAAACCTGCTTGCAAATGTTGCTGTCTGTCCCTAGGTTCTTTATGTATTTTTACTTAGAAGATGTCTTTTTCAATGGTCTGATGACTTTACAAGGTGCAGGTTGGGTCTCTGCAATGAAATTGATTGGCAGTTTTCTCACTTGTTTCCAGGAAAGGAGGGTTGGTCCTGGTTTTTCAAATGAGATGTTCAGAATTCCTACTCCTCAAACTACCTGCTTCAGGGGAAAAATACTACTGTAGGAGCCTATGATGTGTCAGAAGTTAATATTTCTTAAAACTGAAAATACTTCCTTGCCTTAGAGTTTCTTCATTAAGCAGTCATGCACAGGTCTTTGAGCTTTATGAGCGCTGAGGATGACAGGCATATTGTTCACGTTTTGAAGAATAACTGGTTTATGATAGTTTGAGGGTTTTCACGTTTTTTTAAGATGTACTGTTTTACTGTAGTCATGTTAATTAGCAACAATTACCTTCCTGTAAAAAGGTAGGCTGTTGAAATGCTGGGGTTTCAACCCCAAGCCCCAAATTAAGGTTGACATCTGGGTGATTCCCACAGCCCTTCACAAAGGGGGGGTGAGTTTGCCTTTAGGCTTCCCTCCAGGGTGCGGCCGGCCTTGCAGACAGAGCCATTGGGTAAATGAGCCCAGGTGTCTGCATTAAGTGACCCAAGGTCAGGTGTCCCACTTGGGGATAAAAGCTGGGACCATTGCAGGCAGGGGCAGTGTCTGTGTGTGAGGTGGATGCCCTGTGCAGAGTTCCCTGTTGGGGAAGGACCTCCTGCCTCCCTGGGACTGGGCTCCAGTCAGGTCTGGCTTTTGTAAACGTGGGCTGTGTAGAGATTCAGTATGTGGCTTCCTTGGTCTCATGTATTTGGCTTGTTGACTCAGTTGTCTCCCGTCCCTTCTATGGGAAACTGCATTTCACCATTTTTTCCACCCATTGTTGGTTGTGTGGTGTTGTTGTTGGGGTCAGTGGGATTGATGTTGATTATGTATAATCTGACTGACTTGTTTGTACCCCCAGTGCTCACCCATTTATGGACCCTTTTTGTACAATTTGGTTATTGGTTCATCTTTACACTGGCTGCGTCCTTTATGCTAGGCCTGGAAACTGGCAAAACAGCTGTCAATCAGGTTTTGATTTTTTTTTTTTTTTTTAACATGGATTAATATGGACTATTTCATTTATGCTGTGGGAGAATTTAAAAGAAAAGAGCCGTTTCAGGAGTAAGAGGCTACTGGTATTGTGATCTAGAGCAAATGCATGTCTGAAAGCCAGACTTTAGTAAGGAGAAAGCAAGTGCTTAGCCTTCTCTCCACAGCCTGCAACCTTGCTGCAGAGAAATGTGTGAAAGAGGTAAAGCAGTGTGGGTCACCCTGTCCTCCTTCAGACCTGCTACAGCCAGGGGAGTGTTTGCTTTATCTGCTAGTGGAATAACAAACACTAATGGAAATTACAACAGTTGGGATAAGATAATAGCCATAAAGGCAGGTTATGGTGATCAGCTTTTCTTCCAAGATAAAGCTGAAATAAGTTTTTAATTATTGGGCATTGAACTATATGAAATAAAGCAGATTTATCCACACAAGGGGAGCATATGTTGCCCATATACCTAAGGAGGAAACCCTATAGATGCCACAAAGGTGGGGGAGCAAGGCAGCAGGGTGTTGTGGGTATCTGCCTTTGGAGTGGCAAAACTGTGTGGCCTACAGGTACGTCTCTGAAATTTAGAAACTAGCTGTGATTCTAGGTGCCACCCGTGCTTTTAATGCTTAAGCAAAGTGCAAACTGCGTAATGCCACAGCTGATGCTGAAACATGACACTCGGACATTGCTTCCTCCCCGCCGCCTGTTCCTTACATAACTGCTGGCTGTCCCAGGGACGGCCTCTAGATGAGCTGAGCCCAACAGGAAATATTTGGGTAACCAGTGGCAGTTCTGTTAGGCATAGAAAGAATAACAATTAGTCGTATTTAGAGTCCAGCAGTTGTAATATCTCACACAACTTTCTGGCACTGTCCCCATTTTACAGTTAGGGAAAATGCAGCAGGATGGAGGAGCTGGTGATGGGAGGCATTGAATTTTTGTCCTCTGTGCTTGGATTGAACCAACTTTATTTGTACCTGGAAAGCTACACCTGTGAGCTCTCTGCTTTATGTAGAGATCACGCATTCTGAGGGCTTTCCTGTTTGAGGTAGTCCCAAAAGCTCTCCCCTCCAGTTGGCAGAGCAACAAAATGTGTGGCCTTTTGGGCACCTTTTCTTGTCTCTCTGGTAAAGATGTGAGCCCAGTCATAGCTGGTACTACAACAGGGGAGAGATTAGGCTTTAAGGTCTTGGTATTTCCTGCTGTTTCACAGACATGGGTAAACTCAGCTTGAAACTGCATTTAACCATACACTATGCTGATCTGTTTATTCCTTATTTTTGTTTACTAATAATTTCAAAATAGAGATGAGTTTATGTTTTTCTTTCAAGTTCCTGGAGAGGTCCTAAGCAGGACAGTAATTCAAGTTAGTAGAGATGAGCTTCTGTTTTTAGATGAGGTTTTCTGAAGTGGTTTTTCACCAAAGTTGCATGTTTAAAGAAGTTTTTAACTGTGGAGGTTAAGATCTGATTGCTCTCTTAGAGTTTTGTCTAGTGATTTAAAAGTTATGTTTTTAATACTGCTGTGCTGTGATCTTTTAAATTCTTGTGGTATTGAGCTTTCTTAATAGTTAAACTTGTGGTTTCCTTTAATTCTTTGCTTTGGTTGTATGAAGATATATGTATGTGATCTTTAGTGCTCTTCATTTGAAGAAGTCTTCCTGTCTTTTTTGCTAGTCAGACCATGCCACATGGAAGGGCTTTCCTTGTGTTTGTGCCAGGCTCTAACCACAAACTCTGAGCCTCAGCCTACCTGTAGCAGTTCAGATGAGTTTTTTACAGAAATCCTGTAAAACTAGGTACTACACAGTGCATTGGGTTGACAGACTCAATTTTGGGAGCACATGTATGATCCATGTGTATTTTCTAAGAGGAAAAAGACTCAGTTAAACCCACTGTTTGTGGTTTGTGTACTGCAAACCCAGTCATCTGTGCAATCCAGGGCCTACCTATTGATGGGCTTGTAGGTGCCACAGCAGGGGCCTGGAGTGTAAAGTCCAGGGATAATAGCAGAAAAAAGTGCTTGAGGCTGTACATATACAGGGCAGTTTAACGATGTTTCTTTGCCTTAGCATAACCTGTGTGATACTCTGCTGCGTAACATCAAACCATAATATCCAGCAAGGTGCTCAGAGAAAGAGGCAGCTGCTGATGTCTCCTTCCCTAAAGGATTTCCCAGAAAATCTGTTCCTCTCAAGAAGGGTAAGGGCCGTATAGAAGTGGTGCTTTGCTGGAAACAGAAACTTAATTCTCAGAACTCAGTAAAAGAACCTCTTTCTTGTAAAATGAGCTGTGGAAAACAAAACTGCTGGGATTTGGGGGGCATTTCTAAATTTGTTCAAGATGTAAACTTAAGCTCAGAAAAGACGAACAAACTTTGGAAAGATCTGACCAGGCTGTATGCATAACACATCCCCTGGCAAAGCCTTTTGCGATGAGAAAGTCATTTTAACCAGTTGTGTGCCTCTTGTCAGATTAACTAACTGCACCATTCTTGAAGAAAGAGCTGTACATCTTTGGGCAATTGGATGCACATTTGACACCACTACTTCTGAACAAGATGTGGGTTTTAGGTTTATAAGAAAAGTAGCAGAGGCAAACATCAAAATACTTCCTAATTTGCAGGGATACCATCACTTTAAATTAAATGCATCTGTACACATGTAATTACCTACCACATGTGCTATCTATTCACATCTCTGGTTGTTTTCCATGGTCAGCATGCCTGTGTCTTGTCTGTGAGACTGAATTTTATCTGCATTTTGCGGAGTAGCACTTGAGGGTGCAAAAGGGGCAAAAAGCCATGACCTTTCTTGGGTTTTGTCGTCTTGCTTGTGGTGACATGATGCAATTTGGCTGATCCCTGACCCTCTACTCCTGCTCCAGACTTCTCTTAGATATATCTTGGTGATGAAATGTCATGTAACTGCCCCTGTTCAGTGGCTTCTGTTTTTGTAGTATGTTATTTTCAAACACATTTGCAGCCTGAGAGAGATCACGTCCTGCTTAATCTGCAGGGGGGGCTTGTTTCTGTGCTAGTTGGGCCCAGCAGTGGCAGCATGGCATCCCAGATAATTGCTCCATGTATATAAGTAACCTTCTCTTTGAGGACTTGTAAGTTAAGACAGTCTGCTCTATAATTGCCTCTTGGCTTAGACCTTGATGAAAAATCCCTCTCCTAGGATCCCAGACGGTGGTTTGGAGCAGCATTATGCTGTGAAGTCTAGAGGCAATAGAAGACTAAGGAAGAAAACCTTAAAATCAATGTTAGTCACCCCAGCACTAGTGCTGTTAGTTTTGGCAAATCCTGTCTCAACAATAAAGCCAGCTGCCATTTTGGCATCAAGACAGACAGACTTGGCATCAGCCCCTCTGGCACCAAAAAAATGTTTCGTGGGAGCTGGCACCAACACTGTGAAACAAGGGTAAGGCCCAAGGGAAATGCCAAGCAGACATGAAATGAGCACTAAAAATAGTGAGTTGCTGTCATGTGGAGAGAAAGCAAATAGCACTTCTAAGAGTAGGGCATCTAAGATCTCCATCAAGGTTGTGCTGGTAAGCAGCTTTGGGACAATGCTGTCTCCTGTGATGATGTGACCAAAGGACACACACAGGCTGTATTTTTGGTACCCACATGGTGCAAGACTCTAAAACTAGAACAGACGGTTACCGTCTTGATTCCACATTTGGGGGATCCTGTTACTGTCTGCAGGCTCTGCCTTCTTCTCTGTCTGGAGCAGATTGTCTCCCCTTGAGCTGTTAGCAGAGGTCTTGTTTGCATACACGGGCATAAGGAAAACAAGAGCTGTAGTGCCAAAAAGCAAAGAGTCAGGCTAGTGTCCCTGTACCACCCCAGACACAGTAGCCCTCCTGGAGACAGTCTTGTCAAATGTTTAACAGCTGAACTCCTCCCTCCCTCCTCCTTCTTCCCCTCCCAGCAGGCTCAGATAAAGCTGAGTAGCCTTTCCAGTGACTTCCTTACCTACTCCAAACTAAAACTGAAGCCTGGTATCAGTGTGTAAAACCTGGGAACCTTGAAGGGGCAGAATCGACCCTATTGCCACTGATGCAGTTAGTGTCCCCTCTCAATAGGGCAGTTTCAACTCTTTAGTCCCCCTCTGCCTCAGCAACAAAGGACTTTAAAGCTTTTTAAGACCTCTGGGCTTGAATGGCAGGCCTGGGTATTGAAACAGTGGACATACAAAATAGATGATGCAAGGAGTCTTTGGCGTTAAAATTACATTGGCTTGGCCACAGCTCTGCTGCTGTGAAGAAAAGCATGCTGGACCTGTGGCTATCATTTTCTCCTCCTTAGGGAAAAAGCAGTGGGAAACAATGTCACTGAGGGCTGAAAATTTCAAGCTACACTTAGCAAAAACTATTTTGGTCTCAGAGAAGGAGCCTGGACTTCTCATTGCCACCACTCTCCCATCAGCTAAACAGCAGAGTGGGTAGGAGTGTCTGGAACAGTCTGGATGTGACCTCTTGTCTCCTCTGTCTGATGGGTGTTGGAGAGGACTCCTCTTGGATATCCCCTCCACATCCACCTCTTGTCTGCTCCCTGCCCTTTCTTGAGTGCCCTTATGATAGCTTAATACAGAAAGCATCTTCAGAGGAGAGATTGCTTGGTGTACAGCAGTGCAAAGGAAAGTCGTTTACTGTTGGTATTTCTTCACCCACATATGAAAAGTGGAAGACAGGCTCCTGCTGAAATACCAGGTGACAGTGGGTAGTGGCTGCTTCTGCAACGCCCCCTCCTTTGGTTCAGGGCTCACATGTAGCTTTCAGGTGGAGGATGTGGTACATATTTCACTTGTCCGCTTGGCTGTCAGTTGTTCAGGATTCAGCTGGAATCAAGATTCAATTGGAATCAAGCATGCGCTATTGCCATTGGGGCTCTCTAACACCGAGCGTGTTGAGGTGCGCAGCCTCTTCCTCCTTGGTTAACCAGTTACTTGGAGACAAAGACAGGTGACAGCAGTGAGGTTGAAATGCACTGTCCCTATTTGCTTATCTCGACTTAGTAAGCTGCAAAAGTTTCTTTCACTTCTAAACCACTGAGCTGACGAAAAGTGATAACAGGCAGCAGGAAAGAAGGACCTGCCCAAGGACAGATTCTAACTACTGCAAGCCCTTGTGCTTCATTGCACATTAAAATGTATTGATCCAGCAGGCTGGTTGCAGCACTCTTTCACAAACCAGTTCCAAAATGTATGGTGTCTTTTCCTGCAGTTATTCTTTGCTCTCTTCAGCAATGATTAAGTTAGCTTGGCCTGACAAACAGTAAATTCAACTTCAGTGTCCTTGTTTGTAGTTGAACTGGGGACCCACCTTACCCCACTCCTAAATAACACAGTAGTACTAGACACAAGGGGTCTGAAGGTTTGTTTTGGGCCCTGTGTCCTCTGAGCAATAGAGTAGATACTCTGGGTCCCATAGGTGCTGGGAAATTATCAGACTGACCTGTTCCTGTTTGTCTTCTGAAATTTGTTGATGACATTCTTTGTAGGCAGGGCCAACGCTATATGGTACATGAACTCAGGACACCTGGTCCTCATGGAAAGTCATCGTGTTCTTGTAATGGTGCTGTTAGGGTGGGGAAAATGGCCCTTCACTCTTCAGGGTTCGACAACAAGTGGGTGAATTTTGTGGGCAGGTGGTCAGCCAGAAATGGATTCCAGGCAGATCCAGCATTGCACTGCTGTTCCAGCACTGGTGATCTCCCAATGTCTCGTGCTGGTTTTGCTAGCAAGCAAGCCTCTTTAGAACATTTTCTGTCCAGGCCGATAGGTCTTGGTTGTATCTGGACGTTGTTTTTATTCTAGAGAAGCAAAGATCTGCTTTCTTGCCTTTTTGTCTGTTTCTTTCCCTTTTTTCTTTATTGCCAGAGCCATCTCCAGGATGGAGGGAAAGACAGGGGAAGACAAAGTCGCCCTCATTCGGGTTGCTGCTTTCACACTTTGGTTCGAGTGCCTGGCAGACTTGTGTAGTCTCAGTTCTTAGCACCCAGGGCTGTGGGCTGACTAATGAAGGTGGATAGCTGATGCTCCAGGGATGCTCCTGTTACCAACATGAAAATAACAGTGTACTGGGGCAAATGGAAGAGTCATTACATAAAATTGTTTCAACTTTATGTATGGTCAACCTGTATATATACAGCTGCAGAACCATGGTATTAAAGTTTAATTGAGGGGATATTACACACCACCCATATTTACTGTTCAAAACCTCTCCCTGTCTAGAACTCTAATAATGGAGCAACTGAGAGTAGCCTTGTGCTTCAAGCCTGACAGCTTTGAGCTGTGCAACTTCAATTTTTGTTCCAATCATGTTGTCATAACTGGTTTATCTAAAGGGCAAGCTGTCAACTCTGGGGGTATCAAAATGCATAATTATATCTCGTTTGCAGCCCAAAAAGCCAACCAGATTCTGGGCTGCATCAAAAGAATTGTGGTCAGTAGGTTGAGGAGGTGATTCTGCCCTCGTGATACCCCACCTGGAATTCTGTGTCCATCTCTGGAGCCTCCAATACAAGAAGGATATATAACTGTTAGAAGGAGTCCAGAGGAGGGCTATCAAGATGATCAGAGGGCCGGAGCACCTCTCCTATGAGGACAAGCTGAGAGAGCTGGGCTTGTTCAGCCTGGAAAAGAGAAGGGTCGGGGAGACCTCATAGTGACCTTCCAGTACCTGAAGGGTGCCTACAAGAAGGCTGGGAAGGGACTTTTTACAAGGGACTGAAATGATAGAATGAGGGGTAATGGGTGGAAGCTGAGGGAGGGGAGGTTTAGATTAAATATAAGGAAGAAGTTTTTTACTGTAAGGGTGGTGAGGCACTGGAACAGGTTGCCTAAGGAGGTTGTGGATGCTCCATCCCTGGAAGTGTTCAGAGCCAGGTTGGATGGAGCCTTGAGCAACCTGGTCTAGTGGGAGGTGTCCCTGCCATAGCAGGGGGGTTGGAACTAGGTGATCTTTGAGGTCCCTCCCAACCTAAGCCACTCTATGATTCTGTGATCTTGCTGGGTTACTAAACCTGCTTGCAAGCATTGCTTGCCAGTGTCTGAGCTCAAGAGGCAGAGCGTGTTGGGCTTGTGAAAGTGTCAAGTAGCATTCTCTGCTTGACATGATGCTCAGAGCAGATGGCATGTTCAGAGAGCAGTCCTTAAGACTGATAAAGCCTAGAGGTCTTTATTCCCCCTTCTTCAAAATAAACTTGCTCACCATTATCCTGTAGCAGGGTCTGCACCGACATGCCAAAAAAGGATGGTTGGTGGCTTCCTAAACAAGCAAATTTTCAAAATAACGTAGATCCCACAATCTCTCCTGACATTAGCCCTGCCTTTCAGGGCTCTCAAGAGATTAATCTACAGAGAAACAGTAAAAGCTTGTGTTTGCTCTGTTTGTTGTATCTCAGATAGGCACTCTTGTGTTATAGATGGGTGGCCTTTGCAGATGTTAAACTCCAGGTTTGTATAAAGGAAGTAAAACCCATGCTTGAGCCTGCCTTAGAACTGCTCTTGCTTTCATTTAAAACAATTATTACTTCAGCTCTGGTTTCCCCCCAAGCAGAGAGCAGTAGAAAATTAGAAAGGTTTTGGAAATGGGCAATAAGCAGCTGAAGACTTTGGGAAAAGATTTTGCGTTAAGAGGTTAGGGAAGATTGATACCTTTTATAAGAAGATAGCTAACAGGTACAGAGTAATGAATGGGTGAGAAGATGGATGGGGACTTCTGTTCCCACCTGCTAATAATATGAAAGTCAGATTAGAAGGTGGTGAATTCACTCCTGATGAAAGGAATTATTTGTTCACAACCACTGTTTATGAAACTCATTACCACAAGACAGAGCATTGGGGTATGCACCTATGAACTTTAAAAAAACAGAATAGGAAGTAAAATGATACAAGTTGGAATATTCAAAGCAGTTGCAATGATTAGGAGAATCTAGGTGTTTTGAAAAGGTTCTGAGTGTTGTATTGATTAGGGTATTAGAGGGGTATGAGCTAACTTGTTCAGTTTGGTTTTCTGGTATTTGGGGGGTTTTTTGTCCCCCTCCAGGGCTTTTTCCATAGTCACCTATAGCAGAGTTTGTGGAGCCTTGCTACTGACTGCTGTTACTCAGAGACTGGGAAAGAGGGTGGCTGTTGCTGCTGCCGTCAAATGTGGTAATGCCTGCTTGCAAACCACCTTTTTTGTGTCAGTCTTTCCAGGATTTCTAAAATAACACATCAACTAGGATGCTTTTCCACTAAGTTATTGCCTTTGATAGTCCTTCACAACTTGTCTTAGATCTGGAATGATGTTTTGCCTTTTGAATATGTGCTGGGGGAGAGGCGGGTGGTTAAAGTTAGATTCCTTCTGACAGTAGGGATTTAGAAATTGCTGCATTGGCTCAGCCCTGGGATCGGCCTAGGCCAGGGCTCTGGATAGCAACAGCCAAAACCGGGTATTTCAAAGGACAGTGTGAGGCCACAGAAGAGATTACTAAAACAGAAAGCTGTCCTTTTATATCACTGGTGTTTATCCATAGAATTGAAAAAGCAAAGGTTGAGAGTTTGTTTGATCCAAGAGCACAAAAGCTGGAAAATCCCATTGCCTAGCTGATGCTAGTTAATGTTGATGTTTTGTATCCTCCAGGAAATTATGTATGTGCCTGTTTTCTCTTAGGAAAAACAAAGATGTCCTTACCTTAAACAGCAAGTTTATATGGTGGCTTTAAGATGGCGTAAAAATAAGTAACGCTTGTATATAATCTCTCAGCCTATTTGTGTAGAGGACACCCACAGTGGGGTTCTCATCTGGGAAACAACGCTGAGCTGGGCTGGGAGGAGGCAGCAGCAGTGGTCATTGAGGGGTTTTGGCATGTGGAAAACGGGTGTCTTTTTCTGACACTGCTGCAAGCTATCTGGCTGTCGGGGGTGGGGTGGTGTTTGTTCTGGTTTGTTTTTTGGTTTTCCTTTTTAAGTTTTTTTCCCCTGCTGTTGCAAATAAGCATTTGTAAGAATTAGATGTGGTTTCCCTCTCTTTTCTATTCTGAAGTCCTGAAATTATTGTTAAAACTGCTACTAAAAAGGGATTCAGTGAAGTCTCTATGGAAAAAAAGTTCCTTCCCTCATCAAATATTTGAATGTGTCAAGCTCCAAAAGCCAGAGAGGCCAAACAAGGGGAGTTGCCCCTTTCTCACATATCCGTGGAGCTGCTTCTGGGACACTTGGGAGTGGTAATCGTGTCCTGGTGTCGTGTCCTGTCCGTCGTCCATCCCGTCCTCATCCCGACAGACGAGGACAGCTGCTGATTAAAGAGAAGCACGAAAAAAAGAGGTTGCTGAACTTTCAAAATGGAGGTAGAAAAGGGAGTTAAATTTAGATTACCTTCTTCAGTATCATCTCCTACACCGCTGTGGAACTTGCTGTACTCCTTGCTTGGGAGAGGACAAACAAGACATGCCATCCTGGGCACCAGATGATAAATTTGTTTATAAGGCTTAATTGCCCCTTGGCATGAAAATGTGAAATGAGCTCAAGTAGAATGAGAAACCTTTTGTCAGGGCTAGTTGTGTTTTCTTTGGGGAGAGGTGGGTTAAAATGTCTTCCCATCACCTGTCTGAGGCTGGAGAAGCCCAATCTGGATCCTACTGAAATCAGCGGAATTGTTGCTGTTTCTTTAGTGAGACAGCTGTTATCTGGAGGGGCTGAGTTGAGCCATGCTGTAAGAGTTGCTGAGAAAAAATGGGGTCGTGGTGGTAGGCAGAAGAAAGTATGGGAGTGTTCTGGATCTGTGACAGCTTTACCCAGGTCTCTGGAGTCTGGAGGTACATGGAGAAACCATGGTGGTTGCTCCTAGGGCTCCAGTGCTGTTCAGCAAGCAGCATCAAACTTTGCTTTCTCCTCAAAAATAGATTAAAAGTCTATTTTTGCTTAGCGATGATTAAATCATCACTGAGGAGCTGTCGGCCCTTGCCAACGTTTTTCACAGATTCCCCTCCACTTGCAGCATGCAGTTAGGGAGGAGAGCCAGGTCCTGCGCAGGCAGTGCTGCCCAACAGCACGCAGGTCCCGTTTGCGGCAAGCTGCCTGGTGTTACCCAGCAGCTGTCTGAAGGTTCAGGGCTGCTGCTTTTTTTTTTTTTTTGGTTATTTTTTTCAGAACTGCCCGACCTGATGTCATTTCCCTCTTGCAAACACCCTGGCTGGTCTGCGTCTGAGATATGTCACGGAGAGTGGGAGGAGGAGGAGGGGGAGCCAGTGAGTGCGTGCAGTGTCCCAGGACCCTGTTTACTTTGCATTCCCAGCTGAGGAAGCCCTGGTTTAAATAGGATCGGAGGAGCAGGCTGCCCACAGCAGATGAGGAAATGGTCACTCCGGGGCTTTAAATTTCTGCTTTTCCATGCGCTGGTGCGGAGGATGAGCCTGCAGGATGCCTTTCCTCCTGGGTCTCAGACAGGTAACCGGCTTCGGTGCAGTGGGAGCTGCTCACTCAGGTGGAGGATGTGACTGCTTTTATTTTTATTGCACCCTCCCCAAGGAAATTTTTTCTGACTTTCCCAAAACGGAACTGTACAAACAGCACATCCCCACCCGTGGCGTTTGATCGGGGAGCACGGTAGCGTGAGAGCCTCTTTTTATTATCAAGGAAAGAGCGAAACTGCAAGCCAGGGGAACAACGTCTGTTGTTGTAGGCTGTGCAGCAGGGTGGTTCTTTGTGTTGAGCTCCAGTGCGGTTTTTGTTTGGTTGGGTTTTAGGGTACTTTCTACAGTCCTTAACATGGAATTGTGTTTAGATTGCTTAAAAACATGCCAAACTTTGAACCGTTTTCTTGTGCGGGCAGTATTTTGAGTGTTAAACTGTGGGTTTTTTTTAAAAAAAAAAGACATGAGAGACATATCTCATCTCTGACCAAGGTCATGAAATGGAAAACGGCAAAGTACTGTGACCCCCAGCTTGGTGACTTTTTAATTGTTCTGGGAGAGTTTGAGTTTGAACAAGAAACTTGGTATAATTTAATAGCTGGTAATGTCGAGTGGAATGAGAAACGGTAGCAATTGCCCAGCTGCTCCCCTCTGGAGGAGGTGCCAACTATTTGTTCCTAGGCTCAGGGAGAGCAAACCCTTTTTTTGGTCTTGGAGGCACGTCTGTAGGGGAATCTAACTGTAAACTCTTCCCAGCACTGCTGGGATCTGTAATCCACAATAAATAGATATTACATGATATCAGAGTGCTGCTTGCAGTTTTTCATTTAGAATTACAAATTCAAGATCAGACCATAGCATGTTTTAAACTACCTACTTTCAGCTGTTTAGAAATGAAGGCAAAAGCACTTAAGCACACTGCTGAGTAAATAGTACTGTCTTTTTCCTTGTCAGTTCAGTTTTTGGTGAAATGCAGCTCCCCCCTTCCCTCCCACCCTGCTGAACTGAAAACAGTTTTACATAAGAAACTACCTCTAGTACAATGACCTTCTGTAATTGAATGCAATAGCTATAATAACAGTTCACTTGTTAGCACGCAGGGCAAAGAGACTTTCTCTAAAAACCTCAGAAGTCAACCAAGGAGGGGAATTTGGGCATGAAGTCTGAACGGCTTTAGGTAACTCTCAACTTGCAGTGAGACACAGGCTGGCTTGAATGTTGAGATTGCTTGAGTTTCATGGATGTGTTTTTATCTAAAGTTCCTATTTCTAAATCAATCTTTTTGTTTTAGAGAGGTATTTGGGATGATTGAGCTGCTGCATAGGGTATAAACCAGAAGTTGGGTGTAATTTGGCTTCATTTGTTCAAACTGTGAAATCTTGTTAGCACAGTGGGCTGGATGGTACTTTTTTCTCTGCTTTTAACTTTTCGGTGTGGATGAGAGGCATTTACAGGAAGCAGAAAAAAGGTGTTGCCTCTAGAACACAACAGCAAAGCTGTTGACTATTTTTATCCACTAATGAAGGATATAATGGGAAAGAGCTGCTTGTGGAGCTGCTTGAACTTTTCTCAGTTTGAATAATTATGAGTTTTAACAATTTTTAGACTTAAAAAACCCTGTGTTTGTCCTGCGTGCATATAGCATTCAGAAATTTCTTTTTCTACTTCTAAAAAAGCAGAAAAAAAAGGGTTGTTAGTGAACAGTGCTATTTAAAAGTGTGTGAGGAATTCAGGAGCATCTCCTCACCTCTATTGTCTCTTGTGTTTGCGCTCGGACTCTAAACGCTTGATTGTCTGGGATGTCCTTTGTTGTTGTTCCCACTCAACACAAGGGGTGCTGATCCTGGGCTGCACCTCGAAGGCACAGGGCAGAGATGCCGAGTGGGGTGCCCTCCCGTGAGCTGCGTGATGAGAATGAAATGGTTTCGGTGAAAGCCTTGGCTCCCCGGGACAGGCACCCCTTGCTCACTGCTGCACCGCACTAGCAGGTTCCCCTGGATCTGCCTTCACTTCTTTGGGACCCAGTGGCATTGCAGCACAACAGATGGACTGCCAAACACATGGTAAAAATAGGGTGTTTGGTTTGGGTTTTTTTATTTTGTTGTTGTTCCAGTGAGGATGAGGTTTAAGTGCCTAAAAAGCTAGGTCAGCTCTATCTGACATCAGTGCAATATGAGTGTTTAAAGCTTCTGTCCCAAGAAACATAATTGTAGAGGATCTCTGCTTTCAGTTTTAAGTGAGCATTTCCTTTTAGGGTTGCAGGTGGAAGCTTGAACATGTTCATCTAGTTCACTTCATAAATGTAAAAGGAAAAAATGTCTGAAATGTTGGATTCCTAACCTTTTAAGTATTATTTTTAACTGCTCGAGGCTTTCAGTGTTGTCAACTGGTGGTTTAAAATGACAAAATACAAGACAGCCTCCTCAAAGTTGTAATTTCCTAGAAGTGTCTATCTTTAATGCGAAAGGGCTGGGACTACAGCTGGGAAGCTTCTAGCAAGGCGTGAAGGAAGTAAACACTTTCACGTGGTGCTTAAAACACGAATGTGCAGTTCTTAGAGTCTGAAAGTGAAACTTGTGATAAACAAAAATGAAACCTGCTCATATTGAAATATATCGAAGTGTCCATGATCTGTGAAAGGACAGTGTTCCTTTAAAGATTGTTGGACTATTTCTCCAAGATAAATGGATGCATCGGACCAATTTGTTCCTCGGATAAAGGTTAATAAAACCTCAGAGGTTCTGCATCTGCTGGGGGTGAAGATGGGTCTGCTGTGGCTGATTAATCATGGTGATTTAAACATAATTTTCCTGATGCTTGCATTAGCGAAGCAATAAACGTTGTGGATTAGCATTCCCATTTTGGAGATCTTCATTGTGCCTGGGACAGCTCAGAGGCACCATTCCTCCCCCACTTATTATACTTCAAGTATTTGGATGTTTGCACTTCGTACACTTTGTTTTGCTGAATGTGGAAAAAAAAAATAATTGTGGTGGGTGTTCTATGAAGAAATGTCCAGACTTGATTTATTTCCTGGCCTCAGTTGTCTGTCGTAAGGCAGGCTTACAGGAATTTATCCCCTGTCATGCTGGCAGGGTTTGGCACCCGAAGTTCCAGTAACTCCCAGCAGTCAAAGCTGGTTTCATCTTTACCAATCTTAAGTGCTTTTGTTAAATTGGACCTTCCAAAGGCACAGCACTTGCTTAGATGGTGTTTTTTTTGCTTTTATGTTCCAAAGGACTGACACGTGTAGTGTTTATGAAGATGGGAGATGACTGGGGGCTTCAGTGCATGATCAGCCAGGTTGGCATCGGTCCTGAGCTGCCTTGGTGATCCAGAGTTCCCCTGCTGTTCTTCCGGTCTTTGCTGCAATCCCACCTACTGTCCTTCTCTGAAGGGATCTAATGATATTTTTATTTAAGATGAATTTTGATTAGGAACTGGGGAGTAGTTGGCAAACCAGGAATTGTAGTAAACCCTATGGCAAGATTTATAATCCAGCCTAATATTTTCAGTAGCAGTTTTAACTTACTACCACTTGACTGTCTTATCTGAAAAAGATGCTTATTTTCTTTGGTAGCTTTGTGTTTGAATTCTCATGAACTATTGCTGATGGGCTTGGCTAACCAACACTAGTGATAGTCTGATATGTGAGTTTGAGTAAAAGCCAAGTGGTAACTCATAGTGGGTGTCAAGTACAGGTTTTTTGTTCCTCTTGGTTGTTTCTAGCATATTTAAGATAATGACAATCACTTCTGTTACTCTGAGTTTTTAAAGAATATATATGGTTCAAATACTGATTGCAAGTTACTCAGAAAACATATTTTAAATACATTTTTCTGAAGATTGCATCACTTGCTTAAATCCATCCTGCTTCGTTATGGGTGCGGCTGGGTACTGAAAGCAAGGGACTGCTGCCTGTGAGTAATGAGATTAGTGAAATAACTAGGTCAGGAATTTTTTTTTTAATTATTAAATAGATGCTTATTACCGAAGTCCCCTATGAGACCCGTGAAACCAGAAGGTCTGAAGCGATCACAGGTTGAGCCTGAGTCCTGCTAAAACCAGTAGCATCTTGCCCTCCAGTGGATGCCAGTTTGGCAGTCTTCCTTCAGCCTGCTGCTGGGCTTTTCACTGTGTCCCACTGTTTGTACGCCTGTTATTCAGATCCTTACCCCTGTCATTCTATTATTAATCCCCATCTCTTCCAGCTCAAATAGTAATTTGCTATATAGTGCCTTGACAAATGCTGTACTGAATTTTGGAGAGAATAGAAAATTAGAGCAGGTCTAGAAAAACTGGCTATTCTAGAAGAAAGGAATGGCATATAACCTGCTGTCAGTAAATGCAAGTCACACTTCAAAGTGTTTTTCGGGGTGTCTGCTGTATTACCAAGGTTAGGATGAATAAAATACTCTGGCAGGTTGAATGACACAGAGGCTACATAAATGCAAGGTGCTCATATTTAGGGTAATGGAGGCCAGATTTATGTGGAAAGAGGAGACAGAGCAAAAAGCTAAAACGGTTATTAGATCTCCATGATATCAGCCACTGCTGGTTTTGGTTACCTGGTTAATGCCAGCTAAGGAGTCATCTTTTGTAAGTGGTTCACTGCCAACTATGCACTTCTGAGCGTGGGCACTGGTGTGTGTTGCTGCAGTTGCACATATTAATTTTCAGCTTGGAAAATAGCCACAGTCTGGAATTTGCTCATCTCCATCTTTCTTCCTTTTGACATAGCAACAGTGTTCCCAGGTTAACTACTTACTTTGGAGAGTAAAAAAGTGTGAAGTGTCTTGATCTTCTTATTGTAATGGTACTCTACTGTCAATCAGTTCTTATTTCCCTCCGTTTCCTACATTGGCTTCAGATGGAATAAATCCTAACAGATTTACAGGTATTAAACCCAACCATTTAGTACTGAAAAACTTTACAAAAGTAGGATAAGGAGGTCTGATTTCATCCTTTCATGCATAGTAGCGCAGTTCAGGCAACGTACAGACCTCCATGAATGCCTCCTGTCTTGATCATGCCCCAGATTTTGACCTTTGTCACATAGACCTCCAGTATAGGTCCAATACTAAACTGAAAGGTGGAGAAAATAATTGGCTTTTTTCCCTGTCACTGACATTAATGTTTGCTGTAGCTTCAGATGTGACAACATATGGCATTGCCTTGAGTTCTCTTATACCTACCACTGCTGGATATTTTAAGGATTATTTGTAAAAGCACTTGACAGCAAAAGTGTGCTACTGGCAGAGTTGCCAGCATGGTTGTGGGTTTATCACAAATGCCAAGCATCAACAAGAAAATAAGTTTTTAAAAAAATCTTACTTTTATTCAAAGTTGCTTTATAAAGTTTATGAGAAATGAAAACTAATCCAGAATGCTACTTCTAAAATACAAAGTGACTCTCCAAACACACCAAGATGAGGTCTTCCCAACTCAACCAATTTCATGAGAAAGAGCCTGCATCAGTCTTAGCAAATGGCCTCTGTTGGACTGGATGGGGAGAGAACACAGACTCCAGGATTGCAGAGCCTTCTCCTGAGAGCTCCCGGCTTTGGAGTGTGCATCAGGGATCCAGTGATTCCAGTTTCTCAGATCTGCATCAGCTTTTAGGATGATGCTAAGGAAGCAGTGATGCGCATGCAGCCTACAGTACTGCTGCTTTACAGGACAAAGCCAATCCTTTGAAATTAGCTGGAAGTCTGTTAGGGTTTGCAGGTGGAAGATAATGGATGACATGTTCAGGCTTTTTAGTTGCAAAACAGGAATATTCTGCTCTAATGGAGTTGAATGTTCTTTGAGAACAGACCCATGTAGATGGTGCTTAGTAATCCTGTCTGGGGGAGTCTACCATTAGCTGAACAAAGGCTTGTGGAGGAGGGTGTACTTGCCTGGGCAACAAGAAAACAAAACTCTCTTTTAACAGGGAAGCCTGCACTGGAATGTGATAGCCACTGGCTACTGATGAGGGAAGTGCTTTAGGAAAGAAACCTTCCTCCTCCCTTTTTTTTTTAAGACTACCTAAAAAACCCAAAAACCCCTCTGCAGTAGTTTGGTAGAATCTTCATGCTGCTAAGAATGATTAAAAATTGTTACAAGCACTACTTGCAGTGGAAACTAGAAACGAAGGCAGGTCACTAAAATGTGAGTGCTCCAATTTTGTTTCTATGAGATTTTTTTCCCCCATATATAATTTTCTTGCCTATAAAACTACTCTTTCAGTCCTGTGCCTTGTCCATGCCTGTTGGTGTGAAAGAGGAAAGAGTGTGCCTTCATAGCACGAGGACTTGTGATACGTTTCCAGAAGACATTTAGATTCTAGATAAATATATTGCTGGTATGTCTGAAGTAGTTACAGTTTGGCAGCATATGACACAAAGAATGAATGGGAAGAGGAATTAGAAATAATACAACACTGATAGTGTGAGAAGTGCAGGCTGGGATTTAATTAGAAATTGAAAGCTGATTGAAATGCTTGGTGGTAGGCAGAAGTTTCCTAACAAAAAATGTCCCGATCTTTGTCATGGCCTGTAGTGATGGCAGTGCATAACCTTTTCCTTGGTTTGCAAAACAGTTCAAGAACCTGTACGGTGGCTCAGCTTTACACAGAAATGAGTCGTGACTTAAGTGGGGAGAGGAAAGAAGACTGAAACACTCGATCCAAGGGAGACACCTGTAACATGTCACAAAAAACAATGCTCTCCTTGTAGTGGGATCTTTGCCTAGTAGACTTTTTCTGAATATTTGTTGCCTTTATGTTTTATCTCTTTCCCTGTGCTGGGTTGAGTAACCTAGTGTTGGAGGTAGCCATGCTACAAAGCGGGGGTCAGGCCATGTGACCTGCTGGGATCCTTTCCAAACTAAACTATTCCTTGATTCTGTGAAACTGTTTGAAAGCAAGGGTGACAGTTCTGGGTCTGACACGTGGCACCAAGTCTGATGGCTCCATGTTCCCAGAAAGCCATTGGTGGCCAGGCTGGCAAAGGGCTACAGAAAAGCTCCAAGAGGAGCTGCTTGGACTTTGAGGAGCATGGCTAGTGGCCAGAACTGCAAGGACTTTAAAACCCAGGGCTTTCTGAACTGTAAGAGCTGAACACCGACTGTGGGACTATTCAAAGGTATGCCTTTGAATACACATGAGCAAGAAAGATGATTTCTCTTGGTTAGTGTGTAAAGAAGAAGCTCTGGACAGTAAGATTTAAACTCCACTTTAGATGGGAAAGCAGGGTGTTGCTTGAGACTTGATCTCCAAAAGCAAGTAGGAACAACCTGCAGAATACCAACCTACCTGCTGAAGATCTTCTGTTCAACATGTACACCCTCATAGACCTGCTTGCCAGTTGGGCTAACGAGAAACAACCCTACACATAAGCATATGGTGTTGTGGAAAGGTAATTTTGAATATAATAAGGTTATGAAGAGGGCGTCAGGAAGTTCAAATAGAAGTATAATGTGATGAAAGTCTTTGAAAACAGGACTACTCCAAGTGGGGAAAAATATAGTGATGTTGAAGCTGTTTTATGTTGCTGCTGCCAAACGACACTGATGTGTGTTCCTTACTGCTGCTCTTTGAAGCAGACAACACTGAATGGAACAAATTTTGGGGGAGTAAACGCAGGTGGTCAAAGACAGATCCGTGTTGGGATGCAGAGGAGTTCCTGAAATGGCCCTGTGGGACTATTTCACCAGCTCCATGTGATTTATTTACTGGTTCAATAGGTCACATTGATCCTCATGTGTCACAACTGCGGACCCCAGCTGGTCACTTGCTGGCTTGTGCATTATCAACAGGATTGCAATTTTGCAATGGGATCTTAATTTCTCAATTCTGTTGATGAGAGCGCCAAAATCTATGCTGTTTGTCAGTTATATTAACTCTGCAAGGCCAACAAAAATGAGGAAAAGTGTAAATAAACTAGTAAGAACAAATAAGAGAATAGATGTGTCATGTTTCTAGTTCTTTTGCTGACTAAAATTACAATTTTCTATATGAATAGCATGTCTAAAGCAGAAAATACTGTGCTGGCTCAATAGTGTCTCCTAAAAGTTGCTACAAGCTGCTGCAGTTGGAGATGGAAACACCTCCTTACCCTACAGGAGAATGTTGTGTCTATTGTTGGCACACAGTATCTCAAGACAAGAATATTAAATGTTTGCCTTTAGCTACCTGTAGTAAAGCAGTTGGACTGGTCTGTCCAGCAAAATGTTCTACTCTGCCTGGAAAAAGAAGGCAGGCACCCCCCCAGCCTGTTGCCTCTGTGGATGACTTTTAAGGAGATGGCCCATTGGTGCTTTTTAGGGCTTGTTGTGAAAATCATGATACCAGTGGAAGGAGAGGGAGCAGTATATTGTATGCTGAGTTGTGTGTACTGAATTCTGCCCTCACGTGATCAAAAACCCTTTCAAAAGTTTCTGGGACTTCTTAGGAGAAAAATGCAGTGTGGGATCTTTTTCTGTTGGAACTGTAGGTGGTAGGAGGTTGTTCTGCTTTTAGAAGTTATATTGCTGCTGTAGCGTGAGTGCTCGGGTGAGGGACCCACAGGCCCAGTGTTGGGGAGGCGCAGCTCTGACTGGGATGCTGCGTGGTGGGGTAGTGCTGGTGCTCCCCCAGATCCCCAAATAGACTGACTCTCCTTAAGAACTTAGGGCAGGACTCCTCCATTGAGACTGCTGGCTTGCATCACTTGTTCGGTAAGCTGGTCCATCATTTGAAATGGACTTCGTATTTTGTGCATATGGTGACCCAACAGAGGCTGGTGGGAAGTGTGGCTGTGGTGGACTCACATAAAATAGAGGAACAGTGCAGTTCAGCAGGTGTTGGGATCCACCGATATACATTCCTGTAGCCTGCTGGCTGGGTTTTGTCGGGCTTTTCTGTTTGGTTTTTTGAAAGGTGGTACTTATAAATTGAATTCTTTCAACACATCTTTCAGTAAAAAACTCCCCACATTTTCTTCGCCTTATAATAAATTTTAAAGTCTAAAATTTTCACTTTCTTTCACTTAACGGGTTTGTTTGTAAACCAATGTTTTTTATTGAGATCTGTTTGTTTCTTAAGAAACTGTGTAGTGTCTTCTAACTTCCAGGTTGCCCTTGAGCCTATTAGAGGATGTACAAACGACAGCCTGTAAAAACGCCTGTTTTCCTGTGTTTTGTACTCACACACACCCCCCCACCATGTTTTCAAAGTAGTGGGAAAGTGCAGACTTTTGTGAAGTGATGCACCACATCAGGGACTGAGATCTTGCACTGTAGTCCTTTTCCATCTTGAGTGTCCTGAGGACCTGCTGGGTGATACTGTACAGCTGATTTGGCTTTGCTCCTGGACCACTACACTATTCCGGGAAGAAGTTTTACAGGAATGCTGATCTTATGTAAAGCACACGGCTAATTATGAAGGAATCATTTTAGATTGGAATCTCGCAGGAACATACTGTAATTATCATTTAGATCTAAATGAATCCAAGCAGTCTTCTCTCAAATTATAATGCTCTGTTTATGAATGCATTTCCTCCACTTGGCATTTAGCCTCAGTAATGCAGCAATATTGTGTAAAATGTGGAACAAATGACATCTCTCTCTTAAGAGAATGTCTGACTCCTAAAAAATGATAACTTTTAATGGAAAAGGGAAAGGATGATGAGAAAGCAGCGCAGACTAGATGATAAAGCACTATAACTCATGAGTTTGGAGATACGAGGTTTTCTTCCTTCATGGTTTTTGGTGATCCTTAGCTGTATTTTAACCTCTTTATGTATTTTAGAGTTTCCCAAGACCATAACTTGTGACTTTTCAAATGCTTGCAGATCATTGAGTAAAAGATTACATTTACGGAAGATACTGACAAAGCATCTTAAAAGTGTGTCTGTTTAATTTTAGGACAAGGAAACCTGCATGGGTGTCAACAATCAAAGTTACATATGTGAAACGGGCCACTGTTGTGGACAATCCCAGTGTTGCAACTACTACTATGAACTCTGGTGTAAGTCCTTCCATTTTGTATGGCTTCCCTTCCTAATCTGCATGGCTCTCATACCATACTACAGGTCTGGCTTGTGTCCCGTGGGATTTTGTATTCAGCCCTTGTTATGCATTGCCATTGCATTTTGCTGCAACACAAACCGGAGTGGACCTGATACGGCAAGGGAAATAGGGTTGTTTAGATGGGCATTGGCTGCTTTTTGAGGAGTAACGGGTCGTCTTGCCACATTCATGACTGGAGATTTGTTGTTTGGTCTTCTCACTGATTTGGGCAATACTGAGGTTACTCAAAATAGCATTGTATGCGAGTGAGGAAACCACGCTCATGGGAGAAATGCCGATGCACACAACGCTAGAGTTTGACCACTCAAACACATAATTAATTCAGTATCTTTCGTCTTAATGTTTTAGTTCTTTGCAAGAATGAGTTTAAATCGAATTTATCTTTTTAAAGCTGTGCTTTCAAGGAGCAGGGCCAGGACGTTTATTCCTTTCAGGACACATTGTGTTTGGAGCACAGCTCCTTGGGTGGAGAGGGTCTTGGACAGATCTCGTGGGCTGACAGTGGCTGAATACTGCGTGTGGTGAGGAACATACATTGCCCATTGCAACCCCTCTTATCTCCTCTTTCCTGAAATCTGGGATTTGAAACTACCCAGGTTTCTAGTGAGTGTTTGACTATACTTGCTAAGTCCCTTTAGACAGCAGCAGGTAGGTCAAAGCAGGTGAGCAAAACTCTGATCAAGATATGTGGAAAATAGGAAGTTGAAAGGATAGGAAAATAAGAAATGTTGAATTTTAAGGGCAAACTTTTAGTTGTGCCGGTCTGATGGTGTCTTCCTTTCCTGAGGAGGAGCACAAAGGGTTGAACGTCGATGTTGACATGCTGTTGTACTGCCAGGAACCTAGGCTGAGGAGACATCTGTGCTCCCAGAGTATGGAAATGTGGAACTCTTGAACATTGTATCCCCACGGTAGAAACTGGAGAAACTTTCTTACCACACCCAGTGGTATCTTGTAGCCTTTATGCAACTGTGCTATCCACTTAATCCCTCTGCTGTGCCCAGTTTCACTTTCTGAAAGCAGTGCATGTGTGGAAATGTATTATAAGCACACTGTCACTTAACCTGGATCCAAGGTCAGGAGTAGCTGACACTTCATCCTTTAGTCTGGAAACACGCTTTTACTTTTCAAATTAACCAGAGAAGCATGGAGGATGTGGCTGTAAGCTAAACAGAACTCTTTCAGACTTTTCCAAGACACAGTGTGCATCAGACTGTAGTGGCTGGCTGTGTTGATACTAATGGCAGGATTTGAATGTACTGCAGATTTTTTACAGCAGCTTTATTTTCAGAAGTCTCCAAACAGTTCAAGAAACAGCTCAGGACAGGGCGGGGGCAGCTCTGGGGACCCTAGCAGGCTGGGAAACAGGCATGAATACATGGCTGCCTTGGGCTGCCTGGGTCAGCTGTTGGCAGCACAGGCAGGACGGGTGGCTGGAATTTGTTTGGAGTATATGGGGGTGCATGGACAAAGCAGAGTGGGGAAGGTCAGACCCAGTTTTGGATTTGTGTGGGTGGGCATGTAGAGGAAGATGCATATATGTAAGGGTTTACAGACTCTCTGGCAAGCAGGATCTAAATTGAGCAACAGCATGGAGTACAGCTGCATACTACGGCTTATTGCACAGTCGCCATGTTTCTTCCATGGACATCTTAAAAGAGAGGCTTAATTGAATTGCATACAGACAATACAGTCTGAACAATAGCCCCCTGCCATTTTAATGGAATTATTTTTACTGTAACTATCTTTGCGCTCTCAGTATGGCGCAGACTTTTGTACTTGGCAGTGCCTGGCTGCATCATGAAAGTTCTTGGAAGATAAAACTAGATTTTGTTAGAAGGAGGCAGAATATTTCAGGTTTCTTTATAGGGCAGGCACACAGGTCATGCTGAGATAATGGAATAAACATATTAGTGGCATGCACTGCTGGATGGTTCCTCTGTAGGAATGGGTTTCCGTGTTGACATTCACAGTCCTTCTGCATTGCAGAGAGCATCATATACCACACTGAGATGATGGGAATAATGCAAACATGAGACCTGTTCTTCTAGGCTTTCTGAAAATTCAGGCAAACATCCAACATTGATTTCAAATTGATTAGTGTTTTCAAAGCTCGCTTTGCTGTTAGGAGTGCTAGAGAAAAGTTTCTGAGTTGAGGGTGTAGTGGGGGAGGCACAGGGGAGGCATGTCCTTTAAATGAAAACTCATATTCTAGAGCTTACGACCACAGCTGCGGAACTTATGTGTTGCTCTAGGAATTGCTGAGTGTCTTTGGTAGGTACATGTGGTGAGGCACTCCTAAGACCTTCAAGGTGAATAGCAGTCATGTTATATGTAAATAGTCTTAATATGAGCAGTGAATTGGTGGTGTGGAGAGCAGTGGCTCTACATGCTTGGGAATAGATTAGCTTTTTAGAAGTTAATAATAAATTTTGGTTAATGAACAGTTAACTTTGCAGCACCTTTTAAGTATGGCTTCATGGTTGTTCTGTGTTTTGATTTGAACCTGTGTATGCACATACTGAAATAGTTTTTGAGAAGTTTCTGCTCCTCTTGACCTTCTCAGACCACCATTGCTTTTTGTGTGCCTGAAAATAGACCTCTTGCTAGTCTTGTTGAATTAAATCCTAGGTTTATTTACCACCACAGCTTTGTGGGGAAAAGAAACAGAGGAGGGTGGCATTTGAAATGGAAAAGAAAACTAGTCTGTCTTTAGAAGTGTCTTCTGAAATGTGATCCTGTCTTGTGGCTGCTTGGAGTTTTTCCCATAAAAAGGATCTTTTTCCTCGTTTAGGAATTTGTGGGAAGTTTCTCTTTGAAAATGTCTGATCTCGATATTTCTAGACAGCAAGTAACATTGCAGTAATTATAATCCAATCCTTGAGGGTAGTGGAATAGGATGCAAAATCAAGGTGGTATTTTGTTAAGGGGTGGAGTGGAGGAATGGAGAACATGATATGCCAAGCAGGTGGACAGCCTGTGTTTAAAATTAGATAACAGCCTCGTTTGGATTCCCCACCCATCTCTTATTAAAAAAAAAAAAAAAATAGTGCCATGTTGCCAAATAATAAAACTATATCCAGATGTATATAGGTCTAATAGCTGTGTAAAGGTCTAATTAGTTCTTAGCTCAAGCTTGCTAGCTGGTAACATGGGGGAAAAAAGTGCAGTTATGTCTTTTCATTTTCTTAGAATAGAATAAAAAGTGAAAGAGAAGAAGGAGCTTTAGTGTTGCATTTCCTCACATAGGGAAAGGTGTTTGTTTGGATGGTGGTTGAGCTGGTTCAACATCTTAGCCTAACACTTTCTGTGGGCTTTGCAGAGAGCTCACAGTCCCTAAGGAGGAGACTGTGGCCTTGGGAGAATGGCAGCAGCCACTGGATTTTGCTTACTAACAGTTCTTACTCAGGTCTGTTATGAAGTGATTGTGATTTGCTGGAGTTCTCCTTTGTCCAGGCCTGATAGGTGTCATTGCTTAGATGTTCCAAAATACCACTTTTCAAAATACAGGAGAGAAGGTAATCACAGAATGCAGTTCCTGCATTTTGCAAGTTAAGAATTAAGGCTCAGCTATTCTGGATTTTCCCAAGTTTAAGTGTATAATGTAAACTGAAAACCAAATCCAAATCTCTTGACATCTATCTTTGTGTCTCTCCTTGCCTATCGAGGGCCAGCATGAATTAGATAATTCCAGAGGCCTTGAACACAGCAAGCAAATCTGTAGAAAGTGTTTTGCATGGTGTAGTTGGAAGAATAGTAGACTATGCTTCAGGAATTGTGGAGCATGGAAACAGGCAGCTGGTCACTGCGTGCAGAAGATATCTGTTGTAGGATTTCAAAGTTAGGGCTTAGCTGGTCTTGGGTCACTTAGGCACTGTACAACAAACCAGCATTGGCAATGAGTGAGTATTCAGATGTTGGATATGCCTATTTTGCTTTGTTTTGACTGCTTTAGCAGTATTACTGAGCCCCTCTGTTTCTGAAAGAAAAAAAAAAAATCTTGACTGTTTGGGCGCTAGTGGAAGGGTTGTACAGGAAAAAAATGTTCTGTTTGCAGGCAGCACAGTTGATGTTTTTGCTGATTTTGAACATTTTGCTCATCTCTGCACGCTTCCCCTTGGAATCTCTAGACAGATATTTTCCCCAAAAAGCGTGCTGCCAGAAAATTTTGGCAAGGATACGGTTAGTTTCTAAAACTAAAGCAACTGCTGTACCATGTACGTGTTCCAGGTCAGCTTTATAATAAGAATTCATTTCCAAGACTTTGCTGCAGTCTCCAAAACCCTCAGTCAAACAACTCATCAGTCCTGTGTTTTCTTCCTCACCCTGTGTTATCTTATCCTTCAGTATAACCACATGCCTTTTCAGAGAGAGATTTGCCCTGTTTCTTGCCTTTCACCCAGCCTCCTACATGGTTGTACCTGCTTTCTCTTTCCTAGGTGTATCAAACTTCACCTTTGGCTGCTGTTACTCCTCAGCTGGTACTTCAGAGATAACCCTCCCATGACAAAGCCTAGTTGAAATTATAGGGCAAACAAAACAGATGTCACAACCGTGCAGAAACTCATGATAAATAGGGTCACCAAGGGAGTTGTTTTCTGATTTCTTTGTACTTTTTGTAGCCTAACCCAGACAGTAAAAATCATCTTTAAGCTTGTTTTGGTGTGGCTTGTAAAATTCACAAATCCAGAGAAGGCAAGCTGTCCTGCATAGTCTGACTGTGCAAATACTGACTTTTGCCCTGTGTGGCGTGCTCCCACCTGCTCTGCGTTAAATAGCAAGGAAAGGCAAGAGAGCTTGCTGGTGCTGTACCTCCAACCTCTGCCTGTATTCTCCAACCCAGCCCCTCAGCAAATATCCAGATCTGTTGGTGCAGACTGTTTCCCAGATCTTGTTCCCAGATGTCCTGGACATGGTCTCAGCTGGATGTTCCCCTCTGATCTCGGTTAGACCACTGTTCAACATACGTTTTACCAACATAGATGTCTTGGGAGGGGTAAATCAGCTGGAATTGACTGGAGTTAAAAACATGTCTGCTGGAGCACAGGAGCAATTGCTCTGCAAAGGCTCCCTCCCCAGGAGAGAGGCATAAAAACAGTGTCTGCAGATTTACCACCTCAAGTTGACTGCTGTTGCAAGATAAGCAAAGGATTTTTCTGAAATGTGCCTTTTTCGATCTTATCTCATGGCAGTGGACATACTGTGTATACTGGATGGTATTCTGAAAACTAGAAACCAGCTGCAGTTAACATCTATCTCTTTTTGTCAGTTACCAGTCTGGGAGCAAGCAAGCAGGAGTTGGAGATGTTGCCTTCAGCTTTTTTGTTTTGCTATTGTACTGTACAAATACTTAGTAACTTTTTCCTGCAGTGTGGTCAGGCTGGAGCTGCAGTTACACTGATTTAAAATGACATAAAACTGTCACTGAAAGTCACAGTCTTTCTCTTGCTGCTGTTGTGTTTGGCAGATGAGTTTCAACCTGCTCTGGTTCCCTCAAACCAGTTCAAACCACAGTTGCGCACAACTTTGCTGGCACAAGAAGAGGTGGAGGAGGCAGCAGGAGGTGTGGAAGAGACAGGCAGGAGAAGACCACGTCATTCAGCAGCTTTTTTTCCTTCTTAAAATGTTCACAGGCCCGTGGCCTGGAATCCTTCATCTCTAGCACTCTTGAGCAGCAGCGTTGACTCGTACAGGCTCGTGTGTGAAGTGGCAGGAGGCAATGCAATCTCTGCGCCAAGGACACTATTAAACCCAAGTGCATCCGTGTTGTGGTACCAATTAAATCTCTCTCCTATTTTTGATGATAGGGTTGGCCCTGTGAAAGACTTTTTTTTCCAGCCATGGCTGACTGTGAGGCCACCATTTGGGACATAACTTTTTCGTCAATGAAATTGTCCCACTTCTCCTGTTCAGAACCAGCTCTCATGGAGCCAAAGCTATTACCCAGATGCTTGTCAGGCGGACACAAAAACACTTTGCAGTATGTTTTGGCTTGCTTTTAGGGGACTTCCTGCCAACAGAGCAATGGCATTTGCCCAAGTTTACCATGAACTTGAGGGCAGATTTCTCTGTTCCTACCCTTGGAACGCTCCAGAAAACGTTTTCCATTTTGCACAGGATTCCTCTATGGGAATGCTGATGGCAACATCCCAGACAGCAAATACAGTACAGCATCAGACTGAACGCGGCTCCCCACTTTTTCACGAGGAGGGGAATGCTCTGGGGTTTTTTTATTCTTAATTATTCTTAAGTTTGAGCAAAACTATGGTCAGTGTCCCAGAAAAATTTTTCTTGAAGATTTAAGCCTGTTCTTTCACAGCTGGTAGAAGACATCTCTGGTGTGTGACCATGTGATGGGGCTCCCTTTCCCAAGGACACTGTAAACATATCAGCCTTCTCTTTCTTCGGTATTTTCTCTGCTTGCGAGAGATGGCTTTCATGGGAGTTAATTCTGTTCCCGGGTCTTTCTGCAGCTCCTGTTCTGACTGTCTGAGCTTGCCACTCATGTAGAGCTTACATCTCTGAGCCTGACTGATGCTGGGTAAGAGGTTGGTGGTACTTTTTTGTTTTATGAAAGGTTTTGATATTCTGTCAGGGAAATCTTTTGACAAAACTCAGCTCCTTGGCTGTGGCTGATTCAACCTCTGGTTACATCATTATCCACCCATTGGCATCACCAGTGAATTTGACAGAAAACACAGCAGTGTTTCTCAGGACTCAGCCTTTCTTGGACAGGAGAGTGTTTCAGCTTCTGACTCTTCCATAAACCAAGAGCAAACCTGAAACTGCCTTCAAGTCCAGTGATCCCCTGATGCATGTTTAGCTGCAAACTAGTGCATCGCTTCTGTCGGTGCTGTCCACCAGCAGTTTTTCCAGTGACCCTGTTTGCTCTCTGCCTGTCATGTTGCCCTCAGGTTGCTGCGAGCTTTTGTTTCCCATGGTCACTGCCAGGTTAGCAGTGGGAAATAGTCTCTCTCAGATCAGACATTTAATGTCAAACTCGACTCAGGATGCCTGGTGTCTCCCAACCTGTTCTCCTTTTCCAGTGACTGCAGCAATAGCTCAGCACAATGCAGCTGAAAACCAGCTTGTGTCCATTTGGGAAGGAGACACATGTTGAGCATAGGGAAGGCTTTTGGGAACAGTGAAGGCAACTAGAAGCCCAGTTTTACTTGGCTTTTAGAGGCCTTTTAATGCCAAACTTCTGTTGCCTTTGCACATCTCACCTATTTTCAGCACAAGACAGAGCTGGTGCCTGCTTTTGCCATGAACGAGGTGTTGGTGTGTACTGCTACTGTGCTCAGCCTCCATATTTCCTGCACATGTAGTGTTGTCTTTGGGTGAATTTGAAATTCCCCTCCTTCCCCTCCTGCCAAAGGAGCTACTGGGTGCATGGGCCAGTGCTCTGCTAGGCTTACCTCCCTGCTGCTGGTTTGAAGCCAACCATCACCAGGTATACAAATGCACAGCTCAGCCCTGGACATCTTCACTGTTAACTCCATACTTGTAGACATAATATTTACAAGTGTACTTGGCTTTGTATGCATAGCTTTATTCCAAATAAAGGACTGTACTATATATTTGCTAGGCTTTAAAGTTTTTCTGTTCCGCAGCCAAATTTACAGCTGTGCCCAGACTTCTGGCTAGGGCATGTTGCAGAGCCTTTTATGGAGGCCCTGGACTCCCAGCACCATGCTAGACTTGCAACCAGAGCTGCATCCGATCCTTCTCTCAGCACTGGCGCCCTGGCTCAAGCAACAACCAAGGAGGCCCTCGTGTGCCTCAGCACCAAGGGCTGTCCCATCCTATTGCTTCCCATGTACTGGAGGGAGACTTTTGGCCCCGCGGTGCAGATGTGCTGTTGTGTGACAAGGTGGGGGCATTGAGGATGCCAGAAGCCAGGCCAGCAAATGGCTGTGGTGGGCACATGCTACTGACCTCCTGTGATCATCTGGGCAAGAACTTGGGCTCGTGCTGAGTCAGGGGTTGAGTAATTCCTAGAAGCTTGAGGAATTGTCAGCGGTTAATGAAACCAGGCAATAATGTGGTATTAGTGGGTTCTTTTTCTGGAAATTCCCATGAAAAACAACAGATCTCATCCACTTGTGGTTGTGAGCATGCAATAGACCCTTTGCACGAGAATGGAGGTGTTGTTCCTGGCACTGTGGCCAGATAGCAATGCAGTAAATTATGATCTGTTTACTTAAAATGCCACCTGTGGTTTCAGTAGGATCCAACATTAATTTATTATCCTAAACTGTTATGTGTTGTTACTGCCTGTTGTTTACAGAGCTGCCGCACATCTTCCCAGGAATGGCTGAGCTTACTTTGACCCCTACTCTGAGCTTGTGCATCATTTTGTCTGCAAAGCACTTTGGGATTTATTTGGAATGGGTAGAAAAATTTTTTAAAGACATACTTTTTTTAATCTTCTGGATGCAGGCTTGGGTGGGAGCAGTTATTCCCTGCAGAAAAATTCGGCTGTTACAGCTGAAATTGCTTAACAGTGGCAGTTCTCCAGGACATCTTAACTAACTAAGTGCTGCTTGCTACCATTGGATCTAGAGTTCTTGGGAAGGGACATGATCAAATGTGTTAAAAAGCATTTTTAACTTTAAAAAGTTTTCAAAACTGTAGAGCTAAAATCCCTGGATAGCTGGGTGTAATTTTCCATTGTTTTTGAACACATGATCACGGAGTGCTCTTCGTAAATAAGGAGTACTTAGAAGATGAACTGCAGGCTTGCTTCAGCGCATGGTGGCATGCTGTGCCAATGACCTGGTTTTGATGAGTGTGTTCTTGCTTCCTCAGCAAGCAAGAGCCAAGGGATCTTCTCTTAGCAAGAAATGAAGTGTATTGGTGGGAGTCCTCAAACTGCAAGAGAGTGTGTATTGCGTTTGCATGGCAAGGTTCTGGTGGTGGCGGGGGCGGGGTACAGGGGTGGTTGCAAATGACTGGCTTTGGAGGGAAGGGTGGACGAGACCAATTCTTTTAGTCTATATAAAAAGGCTTATTTAAAAGCAGGAGAGTGATTAGAGAGTAGTGGACAATTTGTCAGCTTGGTTTGAAGGAAGTGCAGAGGCTACCTCTAGTGCTTTGTCCTTTGCTTCTCTGGAGCCAAGATCACAGTCTTCTCTCTTCCCGTTGTGGTACAGCTGAGCCGGCTGGCTAGAAAAGCTGCCTAGGAACCCTGATTTCCAGCCAAGTAAAAAAAACAAAACAAAACAAAAAAAGAACATGTAACACCTTCATCTGATAGCAGGTTTTGATAAGTTTGGGCATAAGGCAAAATCCAGTCCATTGGGGAAATTGGTTGCGCAAGCCAAGAGAAAGATTTCAGTTTGCTGTGCCAGAATACATGAAGAATTTGGATTACGACACAGGGAGGTGAAAGTCCCTGCTCAAAATGCTTGGAGGCACAATACGGCATATCCAGTTCACCTACAAACAGCCCAATGCAGGGCTCTGAGATGGGTGATATGGGTCGATTGCACTTTGTCCTGAGCCAGAGCAATGCTCATCTCATTCTTCAAATTCCTAAACTGTTCACCTTTCCCCACCCAGCTCTTAGCAAAAAAAAATCGCTAACTCAGCAGGGGATGCTGAAAACATCAAGGTATTGTAGAGGTGAGACCAGAGGTTTTTACTGTGGAGAAAAAAGCAGTTTTTTCTCACATGGCCTAAAAATGGGCTGTAGCACTAGGAGTCTTCATTTTGTCCAGACAGTTTAGGAATCATGAAGAGAGGCAGAAAAGTCTTACCAAAAGAAAAACGGTGTTGTGATCTCTGCTGAGGAGTGTTTGCCAGGCCTGCATGTTTCTAAAGGGGGAGCTCTCCTGCTATCCTTAGCTGCAAAAACTGAGCTTAAAAAAGCTGGAGATGACAGACACCTCTGAGGCAGGTAGAGCTGTGGGCTGTAGTTGCAGGAGGCAAAAGGCTAATCTGGAGTGAATGTTGTAGCTCTTTGAAGTGTGTCTTGGAAACATTTTTCTAGTGCATGCAAACATGAAGGGGGGTTCGCAGAAAGGAGGAATTATTGTTTTGGAGGGAGTGGAGAAAATTCAGGAAGTGTTCTTTTAAAATTCCCTTCTAAGGAACAGTGTACGTATGATATGACAGTGCATAGAAACGAGCCATGACCACAGCTGGAGCAGAAGTTAGGTTTCTTGAGGATTCAGAGTGGGGGGCTAGTTTAATTTAATTTTGGATAATTTAAGACATTGAATACAAAAATAATTTTTAAAAATATTTTGAGACATTTATGTAAAAGGAGTATGTTTTTGTTAAACATAGCAATGAAGGATTTGGGCTGGAAATTAAAGAGCAGTGCAAACAAAAGCAAAACATAGCACTTGGGGTTTTCTCTTCTTCTGTGGTCAATCTGCAGAGTGTCTTTTGTGTCTTGATTGTTATTTTCAAACCAAAGTGGCTGTGGGAGACAAGTTCAATGCTATTCACAGCTCTGCTCATATTTTTGGCTAGAAGAAATGATATCCAAGGGGTGGGAGCAGTGGTGGTGGGGAGCTTAGCCTTGTCCCCATGTTTCATTCTCCTCCAGAGTTGTACTTATCGAACATGCTCTGCACTGCACCAAACTGCACAGAGTTACCTGATTCTGTCATGGCTGCCAGAGTAGCAGTCACGCACACAGGCAGGTATGTGTCAAAGCTTCCTGGCACAATGCAAGTTTCTGTCTTTAGAGCAGTGCAGAAAAGATCCAGGCTTTTCTTCTCCATTGCCTGTGTGGGGTTTCCTGGGTTTGGATGTGGCTCTCATGCTGCGAATAACACTTGCTCTCCACCGCTGCAGGGTTTTGGCTGGTGTGGACCATCATCATCATCCTCAGCTGCTGTTGTGTTTGCCATCACCGACGCACCAAGCATCGTCTTCAAGCCCAGCAGCGGCAACATGAAATCAACCTGATCGCTTACCGGGAAGCCCATAACTATTCAGCCCTGCCATTTTATTTCCGTAAGTATCTCTCACCTTTTTTCCTGGTCGTGGAGGTCGTGGGGTGCAGGGCAGCAGCGAGCTTCCCGTGTTGGGTGGAAGTGGGGAGCAGTGCTTGGGCTCCACAAGAGGTGGTGGACAGCTTTGCTGTCTGACCTTGGCTTGTAGAGAGGGGGTGGCATATTCCAGCTGCTGGATGCATTTGAGCCCCCTTGAGTGGAACCACACCAGCTACAGCACCTCACGCCCACCCCTCGCGCTGCAAGTGCTGACATTCCCTGCGTGTTCTTCTGGGAAGGGTCTTAAAATATCTCATTCAGGACTTTATGGATGCTCCTCCTTTCCAGCCTGCACTTGCTGCTGGTGGGACTGAGATGTGGGAAGTGGCTTCACGAAATTCAGTCACACGGACTGGGTGGAAGTGGTGCCTCAGCAGGGACCGTGCTGGTTCCCAGACCACACTGCTGGTGAGCAGCCCTAGGACTTCGCACAAAGGAGCTGTTGCCCATGGCTCAGGGAAAGTACAATCTTTGTGCTCTCCCTCATGCCCTGCTACACTGTGCTAGAACAGCAAGTCTCAGCCTTTTGACTGGAGGTACCACAACTGAGTTTCCTGTAATGGACTGTTGAATTGCATGTATGAACTTGCTTTTCTGGTTAAACTCTTGCAGCCACCTTAGAAATAATCCCTAGCAGCCTGTTCCTCCCCATATTGGGGATATGCAATTGCACATGGAAAACTGCAGTGCTATCTTTAAATGTTTGTAGTAGTTAAGTCCACTCTGTCTATATAGGCTATTCTGTTGCCTCTTAAGAAATAAACAAGATCTTCCATAGATTCAAGAGGCTGTAAGTACAATAAACCGAACGCTTTTGCCAGTACTGCCAATTTATTCTGACCACATCAGAAAAACTGAATCCAGCACTAAAACAACCTCCAAAAGCCAGGATCCTAAGTTCCTTGTAACTGCTCATGTCTTCCTATATTTGCAAAAAGCTTTGTGAGGTGAAATCTTTGCTCTTGAAAGTGGAAACTCAGCTGAGAAGACAGTGTTGGAGACAGCTGGCGAGTTATCTCCCAGCTTGTTCCCTCCAGCCAACGCAGATCATCCCCTGGGGTGGTTTATGGGGCTGTATTGGGGTACAGGGTTAGGGAGAGGCTTGCCTCGTAGCCCTAAGTGTGGACTAGAGAGCCAGGAGATCAGGCTGCTGTTTCCAGCTGTGTCCATCTCCTCCTGTAATGGTGCCCTCCTGTCCCACAATTGCGGCTTCTCATTTGGGCCAAGTTTCAGCACCCCTTGTAAAGCCCGTTGAGCTGTTCAGTGGGAAGGTGCTGGTAGATGACAAATGACATTCTGACCTGCAGTAATGACCTATTTCCTGAGATAAGCTGTTTGTGAAGTAACTTCTCCTTGCCTCCCCCTTTTAGGATTTTTGCCAAATTATTTACTACCTCCCTACGAGGAAGTGGTGAACCGACCGCCAACACCCCCACCACCCTATAGTGCCTTACATCAGCAGTGCGTCCCAGCAGGCAGCAGTAGCACAATCCCAGACACACCAAGAAACCTGCAGCCAGCACAGAGCAGCTCAGCAGCGCCCAGCGGCAATAACAGCAGTACTGACAGCACTGGATCCCCCGGCCTTGGGGACCCCGAGCCCTCCACCACCGCACTGGTCGAGCGAGCAGTTGCCAAAATGCAAAGCGTCGAGCCTGGCGGTACCAGCACGGGAGCCGAACTAGTGGAGAGGGCCGGTCCCGAGAAGGATACGGAGTGCAAAGAGGAACTGCTGAAAGGTTACAGCTCTGAGAGCTTGGAGCAGAGCAGCGCCATTCCCGATGCGAAGGACAAGACGCCGGGCAGGCAGCGCCGTTTCACTGGTGACTCGGGCATCGAAGTCTGCGTATGCAACCGGGGCCATCACGACGATGACCTCAAGGAGTTCGACGGGCTCATCGATGATGCTCTGGATGGGCCCCTGGACTTCTGCGACAGCTGCAGCGGCCGCCCCCACGGGGACGAGGAGGAAGGGCTTTTTAGTGCTGCGGAAGAGCAGCACCGCGAACACAGCCACCACCACCTGCCCCGGCAGCCGGTGTGTGTACTCTTGAACACAATAAATGAGCAGGACTCTCCAAACTCTTGTACCAATAACTCCCCCAGCTAAGGTGGCAGAGTGGAAGGGAGAATCGGGGGAAAAAAAACAAAGAAATAAAAGTGGAATAAGAGGATTAAAACTTTAACAGGAGGAAAAGGTGATACAACCTTCTTTTAGTTTATTTTTCTTTCTCCCCCTCCAATATAATTCGGGGATTAGTCCTCGAAGGCCTGGCTTGTGGGGGACGGGTCACTCTGGGTTTTGTTAATCGTGTCCGTCCTGCTCTGTGGGGCAGGGACTGATGTTTCTCAATGAGACCTTCTAACAAATGGAATTTTCCCAATGGTGATTTTGGTGATGGTTACTATGAGTTTGTTGGTTTTAGTTTTTTGAAACACTGCTTTATCTCACAATCAGTAAAGCTCAGCAAATCTCACCCTGGGAGGATGCAAAATCACCGTAAGGCTTCAACCTCCAGGTGTCTTCCCAGAAGCAAACAGCTTCTGACAGTGCCAGCAGTCAGTAGCCCAAGAGTTCTGGTTTGATATAGTGCTCTTGAGGCATTGGGGATTTCTTTCAATTTTAGCCTTTTTTTTTGTGTTAAGTTTTCCTGAAGCTGATGAATGCCTGAACACATCAGCCCTATAATCTCTGGTGCTTCAGTGTTTTAAGACAGCAGGTAGGAGATTTCCCACTTGAAGCTGGTGACTGAAGGACCAGTTTCTTCCAGGAGTGTTAGGCTACCATAAGCAGTTTGAAAAGAAAAGGTTTGCGGATATTTGCCTTTATATGTCATTTTTAAAGACAAGTCTATTCCTTCAATGCCTCCAAGAGCACAGTTAGAAGTAGAATCCAGGCAGCTGGGCTGCCTTCCAAGTACTGTGGTCTCCGAATGACCTTTTCCCGGTGTGCTGCAAAAGGGCTTGGCTTTATTTTTTTCCTTTTTTTTGTGCACCCCAAGAGCAGCACACTTGAGTTAAGATGACAAAAACAGAACAGGGCTCTCTTTGGCCAGCGTGCCTTCAAGCTTCAGCGATGCATGTTGAACAAATGGAGACGAGAGCTCCGTCCGTTGTGAAGGGATGACTTACCATGTAGATGTGGAAGACCTGTGCAGTATTTTTTTTTGATCCAAAAGTTTGGTGCGATTCTAATGTTGACCACTTAAAAGAAATGAATGTCTGTTTTCTTTTTCTTTTTTTTTTTTTTAATGGTGGCAACTGGCTACTGTATAATGTCTGTGAGCGTGTGTGTGTGACTGCAATCCATGCATGCGAGTCCTACTGGTAATATGAAAGCCTGCTGTAAGACTGCAAGAAAAATTACTGTAGCTTTGCTTTAATAAACGGTAGAGATTTTGTTAGTAACAACCTGAAGGAAAAAAAACCCAAAACACAAAGAGCTGAAACTAACATTCCCTAGAGTGCTCGTGTGGAAGAGAGCACAGTTCAGACTATGTATCTTGTTCTCGGAGTTTCTCCCCATCCCTTTTATAATTATGGTCGTCCAGATCATTACTGTTATGGGGGGAAAAAAAAAATTGAAAACTGAACTCAGACATACTCAGATTTGATTGATTGAAAACCAAAATCAGTTTTAAATGAGGTGGAAACAAAAATATAATGCATTTTCTGATAACTTGCCTGTGTGTATGTGTATCATTTTGTTAGTTAAGAACAAGATTTGTCTTTAGTTTGTGGTTTTGTTCTGGTTTTTTATCTGGAGTTATGGATACAGATGGCAGAGCAAGACAAGTGGTTCCTATTTCAGTATTTTACCCACATGTTTAAGGAGAGCGTTTTTACCTTACAAGGTTTAGGAGAATCTCACTCCTTTGCCTGTCACAGACTTTCTTTTCCATCAGAACAGCTGATGAAGACAGCTCTTTGGTTTTTGTCTTAGGGTTCTCTTAAGCATGAAGGACTTTGATTTGGACTCAGGATCCTGGATGCCTGGAGTGTGAGTGGTGACAGAGAGGCTGTGCGTGCCCCAGAGCCAGGCTGGCTCACTGTGCGCCGCGGCCGTCTGGAGACTGGTCACTTCCAACTGTGTTCACCGACCACGTGTATCTTTTGAGAAGAGAATTAAAGATCCCCAGTGCCACCCCTAGGAATTCTGTACATATTGGCACCTGGTGGTGTTCCTTGCATCACAGAGGAAGCTAAAAAAGCACATCAGTCCTTGCAGAGTGGGGTGGTGCTGTGTAAATCCTGGGAACAGCCAGTGGGAGAGCCTTTGCCAACATTCTGTTGGTGTAAGATACAAATCTCGGTGTTTGCTTTCCTGCCATCCCACTAAGGGTGAGGGAACCCCCTACTCCTCTGGACAGAGAGGTGAGTATCAATAAGCCAAGCTGATGTTTCTAATCTTAAAAAGTCAGGAGGAAGCAGTGGTGTGCCTGCTCTATGACTTCTGGAGGTTTTTCAGGCTTTTCAAGACTGTAAAGAAACAAACAGGGCACAAACCATGTCTCCTAAGCTCACATGTGCCTGAGGAGGAGCAGGACTATCTGTGTGGCTGTTGGTGCTTCAGTTTTAGACCTGGACCAGGGGAAGCTGCTGTGGGGAAAAGAGTGGTACAGGGCGGGACAGGTTACTTGGAGATGTCCCAGCTGGTGCCTCTTCAGGGGAAAACACACAGGCAGGCAGAGGACTCCCAAAGCTCCAGCTTTGGAGCTTTAGAAAGGTGCTTGATCCTCACTTGTACCCCTCTGTAGAAAGCCAGCAAGGCCTAAGCAGAACTCTTCCCTGAATGCACACTGTGGGTGTGAAGTGCTGGTGGTGTGAGGACACGGTCCCGCATGCATCTCTAACACCGGAGCACCCAACCCCGCCTGCTGCCAGCTCTAAGGGGCAAGCATCTTCTGGGAGTCATGAATATGTCGTTTCAAAACAGAGTTGCAAACAGCAGCACAACTGAGAGCAAACGAGTGTCAATCCACTGCTCAGTGTTCTTCTTTACAATGTGCTGTAAGTGTTGATGCCAATAGTACCTGAAGTCTGTTTTTCCTAGAGCCTGTGGCAGTGCAGCACTGCTTACATGACATATTTTCAGCCACTGAAATTGGCTCCAAGGGCAAGGACCCAGCGGGCGTCCTGGCAGGCTTGGGGTGTGCTGCCTGGGGTCAGGCGCCGCAGAGCACATGCGGTAGCTCAGGGAGAGAGTCCCCTGGCACAACCGGGACTCCTGGGACCAGTGGGTACTGCAGCATGGCCTTGGTGTTCTCGAGGGACTCTTCTGCTCCAACAACGCAAACTCCCACTCTGGGAACACCTGTGCGATTTTCCTGCAGCACATTGTCGTGTGTTTGTACAACCCAGTAGATGGGTGTTGGCTGAAGATGAAGGAGGAGGAGGGAATCACGTGTCTTGGTGCTTGCTGGCAACCTGCTCTCGGAGCTTATTCTACCTAACTTCAGGCTAAGGAAGGCTGAGGCGCAGTTAAGCTGCTGCGTTACATGTAGTCATCAAAAACTTCCTGGGGCAGGAAATCTGAGAAAATCTCCAAGACAGAAGCAAAACAGCAGGCTCTGCGGAAAGCATGAGGCTGTGCTGCCGGGCGATGGGAGCCTGGGGCTCCATGGGTGCCCCTCGGCACTTGGGGACGTGCGTCAGCGGCGAGAGCCTGTGCTGTGCTTGCTTCCTTCCCAGCACAGCCCGGGCTCCCACAGCCAAATATCCTCGTCTCCTCTGCACGTCCTGGCTGGGCTCGTCCCGTGGTGACCTGCTCCTAGTGGAGCTTGGCAGGGAGCCGAGACACGGTCCCACTCTGGTGAATAAACTCCACTTGCCTCTCCCCAAAGCCTGCTGCCTCCAGCCCCTCACTCACCCTCCCTGTGCAACACATCCCGGGGGGGTTCCCCCCCCCCACTTTTTTTTTTCTTTTGTTTATATAGGAAAAGCCTGGACCGGGGTGGGGGGGCAGTCCAGCAGCCCCCCAGCTGGAGGCAAGCCCCACAGCATCCCACAGCGAGTAGCCTGGGAAGGCCGGGATGAGTTGCCGGCCTTTGTCAGAGCTGGTTCCCCCTTCCCCTGCAGCACAGATCTGCTGTTATCAGATGGGCCTGGTGCCCGCACTGGGGCCTGTGGCGGCAGCGATGCAAACGCTGCAGTCTCTCTGACGGGGCGGGGGGGTCACAGCCTGCCGGGTTGTTTCTCGATTTGTTTTCGGCCGATGAACAGCTGTGTCCCAAGGTTTGTGCTTACTCAGCTCGCCTGGCGCCATGCCTGCTGCCAAGCCCCCAGGTATTTTGAGCATTGCCTGCTCCTCCTGTGCTGGCCGTGGCTCCCCAGCACAGCCCAGGGCTGTCCCGGGCCGGGTGCAAAGTGAAGCCCCTCAACCTTGGAGGTCTCCTGAGCTGAGACCCATAGTGCAGCTGGGTCATCCAAGTGCCGTAGAGGTGGCTGTGCCCGCTGAAACGAGTTTGTGTGAGAAAGGCCCAGGTTTGCTCTGCCTGGTGCCATCAGGTCCCACCTCAATGAGCTGTGCCTCTGCTTCATGGGGTTCCCAGGGTACAGTGTGGGAACAGACATGAATAAAAACACTTCAGCCTTTCCACCATTACTGGTTTCTCCCTTGCAGACCCCTCCACCACAGGGAAACAGAACTCCCCCGAGCTCCCCTCCAAGCCCTTTGGCCCCACTCCCTCCTGTCCTGATTCCCCCTGTGCAAAGACCCCGAGAGGCCACAGAGGGAGGACAGGGACCCAATGTGGCCCAAGCTGATACAGCAGCAGGATTCTTTCAGTGGCAAAATCCTTGGTGTTCCTAGTGGCTGCCCATGTTCAGCCAGCCAAAACCTGGTGGTAGGTGCCAAGGTCCCCCTGGCTCTCCCGGGGGCATGGCCATCTCATCCCCCCACTTTTTGTGTCACTGGGCTGCCCAGTGCCATGTCTGAAGGCAAAGGGCTCATCCAAGATGGTGGATTTGCATGTCTTGGGTCTAGGAGCACCCTAGCGTTTGGAGGGGTCTCAGTGGGGTGGGAGGAGGAGGGGGGCTGCTGCTCTGGTGGTGACCACCCCCACCCCCCCCCGGCAGCAGCCCAGGTGAAGCTGTTTGATGGGGTCAGGGGTTTGGGTGCAGCAGCATGGCCCCGGAGCAGCTGTCAGGACATAAATACCAGCCGCATGATTCAGCAGAGTCTCTGCCCGTTCCCAGAGCGGGGAGCAGCCATGCCGGCGGCTGTTTACCAGCTCACGAGGGAGGTGCGGGCAGCTGGCTGGGCACTGAACCTCCACGGTGGCATCTTCTCCCAGTTGGCTGGCTGGGAGGCAGTTGGCTGGGGCAGGGGGCAAGACGTGTCATGGTGGGGCTGGGCTCAGCGTGATGGTGTTTGCGGCACGTGGCTGGTCTCCAGGCCCAGAAACAGCACATGCTGGCCCTGGCGGCTCCCAGCTGGAGTGCAAGCTTTGTGTGAGCATCTGTGACCGGAGGCATTCTTTGGTTTTAGAAACATGCCCGGTCCCGAAGTCCCCATTTCCGCCTCAAGGTACACACGGGCCTTGAGAACTTGCTGTGAGCGCACAGACCTTGCTGCAAGCGCCTTGGCCATGGCCATGTGTGTGCAAGGTGCAGGCCCCCTGCTGACTCTGGGAAGGAGAAAATCCCTTCACTTACCAGGAGCAAATGTAGTGCCTTGGCAAAGGGGCACAAAGGCACTGGAGGTCCTGGAGGCATCAGGTTGCTGTGGTTACTGGTGACTGCAGGATGCTGGAGAGGAGCCTCCCTGCTGGCGCATGCTGCCAGGGACAGGATCTGGGGCAGGGGAAGGACCAGGCTGACATGAAGGTGCCAGTCCTCGGGGAAGCCCAGAACATCGTGTTTAGCCAAGTTTTCCCCAAACCTGTGCTGAGCCAAGTCCCCCTTCACCCACCAGCTTTGGCCTGTACTGGCAGAGGTGGAGGGATCAGAAACCCACTGACAGCCCTGGTGTGATGGAATTGGGCAGGGGAGCAGGAAAGAGTGTGAGGCTCAGTCCTTACAAGTCAGCAGAGACTCCATGAAGCAGCAGCAGCAGGGATGGGGTCCTGCTGCACTGCCCTCTGCCCCGTTCCTGGTGGGTCAGCTGCACAAATCACCCTGAAGATCGCCCCCGGGGCAGGTGTGTGCACAGTGGTTCTTCTGCCAGCCCCTCCCTGCCACCCTGAGCCACCACAAGAATGGACTGGGAGGAGGGAAGATGCTCCTGGCGCTGTGCTGGGCTGCAAACGCCTCACCGTAGTCCCTGTGCTGTGCTGCTGGCTGATGGGACCCATTTGGCATCAGAGGCCAAGCGATGAGGAGACTGGATGAAAGTGAAGTGCTAGCAGTTTGAAAGAAAATGTACACTTTGACACACAGAGTAGAAAGTTTAGTGGTGGGGAGGTTTTACATCAGTTTTCCTGACTGCTAGCAAGAGAGGGGGCAGGGGGAAATAGAAAAGGGGGAAAATGTGGAGGTGTGTAGGGCTGGGGGTGTGGCACTGCACCAGGGCCGTGTGGGGCTTTTCCCCTCCAACCTGGCTGCTTTCCCTCCAGGTGCCCTGAGCCATAGCTGTATTGCTATTTAGTTAAATATTAAGAGGTCAAATAACAGAGAACCAGAAACCTAATTGCATGCTGCCCTCCCTGGCACGGTGGTTTTCAGTGGAAGCAAACACAGCCCCTCACGTTAACGGGAAGGTTCTGCCGCTTGAGGTGACGGCAGTAACCCAGCCAGCCAGTGAGCATCGCTGCTCGGGACACGGTGCTGGCGGAGTTGCCACAGTGCTGCACGACCAGTGTCAGCAGCCCCCCGCTCTGAGGTGCCCACGCGGCGAGTGTGGGGGCCTGCAGCTGAGCGCAGCCCACAGGGTCTGGGTGTTCCGCTGTGTCACTGAGGGACGGGAGCCCCCGCTTTCGGCCGGAGCTGGGGCTGCCTGCAGCTCGCAGGTGGGACAGGGTCGCACGGCCCTGCGGTTCTACAAGGTGCTCACGACCTGTCTGCAAGGGGCTGCATGTGTACACGTGTGCATAGACATATGTGCGTGCATACATGCACGTGTGTCGACAGGCATAAATATGCCTCCTGTGCTTTTGTGTACATACACACACTTCTAAGTACACATGTGTGCAGGCACCTGTGTGCATACGCCTGCGCGTGCCGGCAGCGCGTGTGTGCCTGCGTACCGTGGGAGAGGAAGCAGTTGGGAGCTAAAACTGCAGGAAACTCCAAGCTGTTTCCTTCTTTTTTCCCTGCAAGGAGCGGGTGGGGGTCCCACTGGCGGGAGCACCCTGTCCTGTCCCACTGGCAGGGGACGCTGTCCTAGGACAGGGCAGGGGAAGGCAGGGCTGGGGGACTCTCCCTGCCCCATGGCAGGCTCAGCTCTCAGTCCACATCATGTTCATTCTCCCTGCTCCCAGTGGGGAAACTGAGGCAGGGGCCAGCGAGGGTCACCCACCTGGTGTCACAGCCACTGGGCACAGCCTAGGCATCCCTAACACCCAGTGCCCACTGGTCACTTTTCCCCCCTTACCTGGCTGGGGTGAACCCTTCTCCCCCAGCAGCTAGGGGAGGGGGGCTTGTCTGTATGACTCGTGGCTGTCTCTGGATGGGCCCCACACCCCTGGGGGGGCAAAGGGGCTGTTTGTGTTACCAGCCCCACAGAGGGGCTGTGGCCTCACAGCTCAGCCCAGCACTCACATGAAGTTGTGGGGCCACCATACATCTCAGGCACACACCCACCTCTCCCCTGCCCTTCATTGCCTGCCCGAAAATCAGCCAGAGTCAGGCTGCATTGGGAACAGCTTTATCCAGACCACCCCACATGCATGGGGCAGGCGGTCTCTGTGCTCCCATCCCATCCCATTCCATCCCACCACTGCCTGGGATCCAGGGCTCATCCCCATCACGAGGCGGCTCGCCAGGCATCCCGCAGCCTGGCCTTCACCTGAAACTTCTGCACCTGCAGCACGACGCCAAACTTGCCCTCCAGAGAGGGCAGGGGCTGGTCCTGGGGGCACTCGAGCGTGAACCTCTGCAGCACCCAGGCCAGGAAGAGGAAGAGCTCCATCTTGGCCAGGACTTCGCCCAGGCAGACGCGGATCCCGGCTCCAAAGGGAAGGTAGCTGGGTGAGGGCGAGTGGATGTGCTGGCCCTGCTTATCCAGGAAGCGGCCTGCAAGGGCAAGGGGCACCATTGGTGTTGGCAGGGATCGGTCCCTTCTGCCTGAGACCTGCCCAAGTTCATCACACGTGTGTCCCTCCCTACTGAGCTGAAATAGCAGAGGTGCAAATGTCCCAGCCAGGGGGGAGCAGGATCCAACCTCCCACCACTAAGCCTCTCCCAGGCTCAGCCTCTCCCATTCTGCCCACCCTGCTGTCCCTGTTACCCGGGAGGACAGGGAGCACCCAACACACCAGGATTGAACTCCTCGGGCTTGTCCCACTCCTTCTCATCATGGTGCACGGACCAGAGGTTGATGACGACCCTGGCACCCTTGGGGATGGAATATTCCCCGATGCTGCAAGATGAACACAGAGTGAGACAGTTGCTCCCTCCCACAGTCTCTGCCTGCGTCCCAGATGCGTCCTGGGGGTCTCACCTGGTGTCAGCAAGGGACACGTGTGGGATGAGCAGGGGGGACACAGGCCGGATGCGCAGCACTTCGCTGATGGTGGCCTCCAGGTAGGGCAGCAGTGGGCGGTCGCTAAGGTGGGGGTGACGTGCCAGGCCGATTTTCTCATCCATCTCCTCTTGGATCTTCCTCTGGACCTGGGAGCAGAGCAAGGGCTGGTGTGGGAGCAGGTAGAGGTTTGCCCTGTGTGCAGGGGCTCCCCGTGGCAGTGGGGTACACTGAGCATCACCAGCATGTCCTCACAGGTTGTGCAGGGCAGAACTAAAATGCCCACAGCCTGATCCAGCTTATTTGCAAAGCCTGACATCTCTCTTGGCACCTGCCTCCCCCAAAGCCCCCTACAATGTTCCTGGTGCCAAAGGGAGCCAGGTCCCCCGATGTGTGGCATGGACCCTACCTCGGGGTGGTGGAGCAGGTAGAGCACAGCCCATTTGAGCACAGTCGTGGTTGTCTCCACGCCAGCCCCGAAGATGTCCCCCACTGTCATGAGGAGGTGGTCGTCGGTCAGCTCCAGCCCTGGTGCCGGGGGGCTGCTGTTCTCCGCACTGAGCCTCACTTGCAGCAGGGCGTCCATGAGGTCCCTCACGGCGTCCCCGCAGAAGGCTTCCTGCCAGGGCACACATGTGAGCCAGGCTGTCCTGGGCACAGTCCCCTCCACCCCAGCTCCAGCACCCCAAAATTCCCCAGCATCTCCCTGTCCTGGCCCCATTGGCACCTTGTGTTCGGTGAACTTCTGCTGGAGCAGCTGGTCCCGGACCTTGAGGCACCTCTTCAGCAGGGCCAGATCCTTGTTGGGGAAGATCTAGAGGAGAAAAGCCCCATTACAGCAAGTGGCTCCAGCTCAGCCCAGCTTCTGCAGGCCCCCAGGCAGTTGCTCTGTGCCCACCAAGGTCCTGGCTCTTGTGGGACACCAGGGCAGGGACCCAACTAACCCCGGGGGACTCAGGTAGCTCCCTGCCGCAGGACACATCCCAGGTCCTTCCTCTCATCCAAGGTGAAAGGATCAGGCAGTCCCCGTGTCCCTGCTCACCTGGAGCCAGGGGAAGATGTCCACCAAGCTCTCCTTGGCCACGGTGTCCACAATACCCTGGCTGTACTCCAGCATGGCCTCGAACTCGGGGTCCCCGCGCCGGTACGAGGAGTTGAAGCAGAGGGAGCAGACCACGTTGGTGACGGCCCGTGTGAGCTCGGGGGCCATGTCGAGGGCCATATCCTGCGCAGCGCTGAGCGTCTCGCAGAGGGATGCAGCCTCCCGGCAGACTGAGGCGGAAGGGAGAGGCAGGCTGAGCCCTGAGGGGCTGGGATGGGCAGAAGGGACAGTGCTGGGTGCTGGGGAGGGACAGAGAAGATGGAGACACGCAGGGAAGTCTCCGTGTGTGGCTTGATGCTCCTCCTGGGTGGAGCAGGGAGCCCAGCAAGCCAGGTGCTGGCTTCATGCCTCAGTTTCCCCAGCTGAGAGTGAGGAGAGCCAAAGCTCGGGGCAGAAAATGGATGGGGAGAAGTGTGAATAAAGCACTGGGGATGGAAGGACAGGGACTGAGCCCCTCCTAGACAAACTGGGGGTGGGGTGGGTGGTGGTGGTGCCGGGGTGTCGGGCTGAGCCAATGAGTTTCCCCTTGGTTCCCAGAGGGTCAGGGCACAGAGAAAGGGAAAGCCTAGCCCAGATTAAGTGCGGGAGGGAGACAGAGATGGGAGGGAGCCTGGGGTCTGGCAGGGAACACTTACTGATCCTCTCGAGGGCGAGTGAGCCCTCCCCGAACATGGAGAGGGCAGTGTGCACCAGCTTGCGCTGGAACTTCCAGAGGGGCCCGTAGCTGGCAAAGGCGATGTCCTTGCCCCCCCGGGACAGCAGGTCTGTGGTCACCTGTGGGACAGGCAGCCCCGGAGTCACCCTGCTGCAGGGCAGCCCCCCAGGGGTCGTGTGTCAGAGAGGGGTGATGCTGGGGGGATGGGTAAGCATCTCATCTCATCCCAGGGTTGGTCTGGGGGCTGGTGCTTAGTGCTGGCACACAAAGCCCAGGCCATGAGCTTTGCTTTCCCCCCTGGTGAGGACTGGTGGAGAGGTCTGGGGACATATGCCAGGGTTAGGGGCTGGGGTGCCCAGGATACTAGGGGGTGCAAGGAGCCTGATGATACCTGAACCCACATCCCCATGCCCCAAGATGCAGCCAGCCCTGAGGGAGAACGGACACCCTCAGGGTGGAGGATGCGCAGTATTCACCCTGGGGAACAGGGCAGAGAGGGGCTGCCCCTGCCATTGCTTTGCTGCAGGCAGGATGGGGAGAGGAGATGGACCCTGCTGGGTGCCAGTGCCTTTCTTGGGAGCATTCCCCCCACTTCACCCAATGCTGCAGTGGGAGGGCATCCCCCCAAAACCTGCTGCCAACTCACAGTGCGGGGCCGTCCGGCGAAAGCCTTCCCCTTCTTCAGCAGCACCTCCCTGGCGTGCCGGTAGCTGTTGACCACCACCACGTAGTGGGAGCCCATCCAGAGGGCGTAGAGGCTGCCGTAGTGGCTCTGCAGACGCCAGAGCCGCAGGTGGAGCTGGGGATGCCCAGCCAGCTGCAGCAGGCTCCCCACCAGCGGTAGGGCTGGCAGGCTCCGTGGGCGCCCCAAACCTGTCCCCATCCCTGAGGTGGCTCGCTGTCGCACCAGCTCCCAGGCGCAGAGCAGGGCCAGGGCCAGCAGCAGGGCCCCCAGCAGTGGCATGGCAGGGCCGGCTGCGGGGCTGCGGCAGCGCAGGGGGCCTTTATACCAGCTGTGGGGTCATCGCCTTGACCCCGAGGCGGGCTCGCCTCCTTATTGGGGGATGGAGAGGGGGAGAACTGAGCTCTTGGGCCCATGGCCAGATCTGCAGCTGGGCACCTGACAAGGAGCAAGGGCAGTGGGGCCATGGCCGCACCGGGTGGCCGTGGGGGAGCTGCATCCAGCAGGCTTCGAGCCAGGGAATGCCTGGGGCTGGATCCATCCTTGGGGCTCTATACTCAGGGCCTCATGACAGGCGAGGGGTGTGGGGGTAGCTGAGTCCTCAGGATCTCCTCTGGGTGCTGGTGGGGCACTGTGGTCTGTCCCCAGCCTGGGAGACCCTCAATGTGCCCAGGAGGGGATGGGCAGCACAGGGCTGGGGGCACTGGGCAGCACTGGGCAAGCACTGGGGAGTGCAGAGAAGCCCTGGTCAGCACTGGGAATGCTGAGAAGCCCTGGTCAGCCCTGAGTGTCAGCCCTGGGTGGCGGTGGGCAGCAACAGGCAGCACTTGGCAGTGCTGGGCAGTCCTGGTCAGTGCTAGTGAGTGCTGGGCCGCCCCTGGCACCGCTGGGCAGCCCTGGGCAAGCACCGGTCAGCGCTGAGGAGCCCTGATCAGCTCTGGTCGGTGCTGGGCAGCGCTGGGCAGCACCGGTCAGCCCCGGGCAGCACTGGGCAGTGCGAGGCAACCTCGGGGTGTCCGTGCCCGGGGTGATATCCGAGTCCTGGGGCAGGCCACGGGGGGATAAGAGCCCCGAGGGGACCGGCCCGGAGCAGAGGCGGCCCCTCCACAGCACTACCCCCGCCCGCCGCGGGCCCTGCGCCTTCCCGACTCTTCTGGCCCCCGGTACTCGCCGTAGCGGCGCCCGGCGGGGCGAGGCGGGGCGCGGGCAGGGTAAGATGGCGGCGGGGGGCGCGGCGGACGCCCAGGCGCGCTTCGGCCACTCGGTGAAGGGGCTCCTGACCGAGAAGGTGACGAGCTGCGGCACCGACGTGATCGCCCTCACCAAGCAGGTGCTGAAGGGCTCCCGCAGCGCCGAGGTGAGCGGCGGGTGCCGTCGGACCGCCGACTACAGAGCCCGGCATGCAGCGCGGCTGCGAGGCCTGCGGGGAGGAGCCGGGGGCGGCGGGCGATCTGGACCAACCCGGCCCGGCCGCCCCCCTCTCCCCCGGGGCAGTCTTGTCGGGGGCGGCGGCCGGGCGGGGCGGACCGGCCGGGGAGCTGCGGCCCGGCCGAGCCCCGGCGGCTGCTGAGCGGGGCCGCCGGGGGCGGGCGGGCGGCGCCGGGCATGCTGGGAGCTGTAGTCCGGTGGGGCGCGGGGCATGCTGGGAGCTGTAGTCTGTGGCGGGGAGGTGCGGGGACATCCTTGGGACTGGGCAGGGGACGGGGACAGGGGGACCCCGGCTGCCGGCATGGCCGTGCCGGCGGGGCGCCGCCGTAGGCTCTTGGGCTACGCATGCCAGCACCCTGGGCTCCAGGTGCCTCTGACAGCGCTGGGGAGGCGGTGGGAGGCTGGAGGCTGCCTTTGCCTCATGACATCTCTCCAGAGTGACAGGCTGGAGCGATGCCTCAGGCTCTCCTTAATCCTGTGTGCTCTGTGGAGGGGGCACAGGCTCCCCACCAGCCTCACACCGTGTCACCTTGGGCCCCTGGCCTGTCAGCTGGGCGTGGAGGTCTGCTGAGCCGCCATCACAAGTGCCTTGGGAAGAGCTGCTGCCTCTCAGTCTGGCCTGTGCATTTGTCTTTTAGCTCCTGGGTCAAGCTGCTAGAAACATGGTGATGCAAGAAGATGCCATCCTGCACTCGGAAGATGTAAGCTGTGTTTATCTGTAGAGCACTGTTTCCAGTGGGCGGGAGGAGAGAAGGGTTATAAGAACAGATACACAGATAAGTTACTGGAGTCCTGAAATGTATTTCAGGCAGCAGAGCTGGTGGCCAGAGTAATTTAGTGCTTCTTCAAACCCATGTGTGCTCCTGGCCTTCCAGCATCCTGCAGCCCAAGCCAGCCCTTAATCTGTGCCATCTCTACAGGAAAGTTCAAGGGACTGTAGGTTGAAACAAGGCACTTAGTGCCTGTGCCTGTCATTGGGAAAGAAGAGGGGAGTGTGCCACTGCTAATGGATACCGGTGTTGGTGTTTTGGGGGCAGTGCGGTGGTACAGGGATGACTGTGTTGGAGGAGCAACCTGGGGCATTGGGACAGCTTGTCTTGTGATTCTGCTGAACTAGTCCCATCAGACATTCATTCTTTTCTTTTCTTGTTCTCCACAGAGTTTAAGGAAAATGGCCATAATAACCACTCATCTACAGTACCAGTAAGTAGGGGACACCACATTCTGTCTGGAGAGCTGAATGGATCCCTCAATCCCTTTCTGTTCTACTTGAAGCTCACTCAGACCGACCCCTCTTGCCCAGCTCCTCAAAGCTGAGCAGACCCTGGAACTGGGATCTTCCAGCCCTCTCCAGCTCTACTGGTACAGCTCAGGCTGTTTTGGGGTGGGAGCTGAGGTTTTTGCCTCCTGTTTGCCAGGCACATGTCTCCTGTGAGAGTGTGTGATGCATCTAGGGCTAAAGGGGAGAAGCCAGTGCTGCTGCTGTCCTCTCAGGACTTAATCCAGAAACAGTGGGCTTTTGGCTTCCTGAGCCCTTGATCAAGTCACTTTTCTTCAACATAACATGAACCCTGTTGCTGAGATTTTGTTTTTCTAATGCTCTTTTTGTCTTCTTTTCTCATCTAGGCAAGAAGCAATTCAGAAGAAGTGAGTACTCAGCCAAAGGAATGCTAGGAGGATGTGGGGGACGTGTGGGGGCTGATGGGAAGGGAAGAGTGATGGAGTAGGGTGAGGGGAAAACGGAGTAAAAAGGTTTTTGCAGCTGCCTTTGAAGCAGATGCTGGCCTAGCAAGACAGTGTTTCAGTTCTGTGAAGAGGTGGAAATCTGAGTGAAGGGGTGATTTATACCAAAACTTACATTTGTTTCATTAATGTGATAGAGCCTGTGAGGTTGTTCGTGATCAGAGATGAGGGTGGTGTAGAGCAGAGCTGCCTGCTTACAGATGCACAAAATGAGGTTTGCCTTGTGGGGACACGGAGGTGGGTTGGGGAACCCCAGGATTTCTCTTTGCTGTAGCGTCAGTGCTAGAGCTGTTCTGGTCCCTTGGATGCAGGCAGCACAGCGCAGTCTGGGGAGCAGATCTCACTGTGAACCTCTTCTTGCTTGGTCCCCAGCGTTGAGCAGTCCTCAAACTTACAGGACCAGCTGAGTCACTTGCTGAAATGAAACACAGCCGAAGGCAAGAGGACATCTCGACTGGTACCAAGGGCAGCGAAGCATCCTTTCCCCTCCAGACCCTGGGGTTCAGACCTGTCTCTGGATGGTGCTGGATGTTAGCTGGGATATGTGCAGAGTCTGTGTTTCTGGGCATGTGGACCCCTCTCACATGTCTCCATCCACGTCTCTGCTCCAGAATGCTCGCTTACTCGTCAGTGCTTAGCTGAAACAAATTTACCTGAAACTTTACTCCCTTCAACAATTCCCATGTCCACTTACTTCCCCTGTAGTGTGAGGTGCTCAGCCCACACCAGCACACCTGGCAAGAAATGCATAAAATCAAGCTGTGGGTTTTAAATACAGGTGCTGTTTGGCATTGGTCTGTATTTAGACACAGAGGTGGCAGAGTGCAGTTTATTTAGGGCATGTTAATCAGTGGGAGCTGTAAGTGTCTGGGTGGGTGAGAGAAGTGCTTCGGTGTAGACTGAGGTGCCAGTCCCAGGCCAGAATTTCTGGAAGCAGGAATCTGGGCACACACCTCTGTCGCTGGTCCAGCTGGACGTGGTTTGGCCAGCGTCCTGCTTGGAGGTTATCTTATTTTCCACTCTGCCAGAATTTGGAACGTCATCCCCTTGCCAACCCATCTGCACTGCCTTGGCCTTCAACCGCATTCCTCTTCCTGGGCTGCTGCTCCAGCTCTTGGTGAAGCAGCCGTGGCCATGGTGTGAGTTTTTAATCTGGTTGGGAAGGTATCCAAAGGCCCGGCTGGGATGCAGGCAGGAGAGCATCATGAGCTCAGTTCTGCACTGCTCTGTGTTGGGGGACTAGTGACCGAGCTCCTCTTCAACATCCCAGGGAGCGACATCAGGCCTAGGCTATAAATACCGTGTCTTGTTTTTGGTAAGTCACTTATCTGGAGCACTTGGAGTGCACGGGAAGCACTTGTTTGCCCGAGTGTGCTTTTCATCAGCTGATACGTGAAGGCAGGCTGAGCATGGGCATTGGCCTGCCATGTTCCTGTTGGAGCACTGCTGGGGTTTGGCTCCTGTGCTGCAGAGCCTTGTCCTGGGCTGGATTTCACCATTTCCTCCAGTGTTGCTGCCTGTTTGAGCTTCACTTAATGGCACCACAGCTCCTGCATCCCCATGAAGGTGCCATCATTAGTCCAGGGGTCATGGCAGGTATTTTTGCCTTGGAGAGGGGTCCTGATCCCCAGTTTTGCAGATGTACTTTGGGAATGAGGATTTCTCTTGAGCTGCTGGAGAAGCTGTGACTCACTTGCTGGGAATAAAAGCTGCCCTGAACACCACCAAGCTGCAGCAGAGTCTGTGCTGGATGCTGTCACTGGTGGTCCCTGTGCAGGGGCGGGACTGGGACGGTGGGTCTCTGCCCCCCACTGTCCCCTGTCGTGCTTCAGCTTCAGGGGCTTTGCAGATGCAGCATGTCCTTGCTGCAGATGGCTCGTCCCTTCCAAGGTCCTGTCCTCTGCAGGGGCTGGAGCAGCCCTGTGGCATTAAACTCGGGTCTCCCTGCATTTGGGGTGAACAGGCACAGGGCTGTGCCATGGGGGTGCCGAGTTGTTTGGGGGGGGGGGGGGTTAGCAGGGTGGGGTTTTGGGGGGGTGGGTGCAGGCAAACAGCAGCATGACCCCCACAGGAAAGGGGCCAGCTCCCCCGCCATGCCTGGGGCCCTGCGGAGAGGCTGGGGGGCTGTGTGCCCGGGGGCTGTGTGCCCGGGGGCTGTGCCAGGCGGGAGCTGGTGCCGGGGCGGTGCAGGGTGCCGGGGCGGAGCATGGCCCAGGCTGGGCAGAGTCCAGCCGAGGCACTGCAGCTGGAGTCAGTAAGGCATCCTGGGGCCTCTGCTGCGGGGTGCTGGGGCCTCCCTGGGAACAGCCCTGGGACCGAGGGCTCTCTGCAGAGCTGGGGTGGGGGTGGGATTTCCTCTATAGTTTTTGGGGGCTCATCTCTCCTGGGCGGTTGGGGCTGAGGGGTTGGGGGGGGGGGGGGAAATGTTGTCAGACGCCCCCAGGAGCATTCCACTAGCCTGGAAGTTTGGAGTGTCTCCCTGGGTACTGCCGGGGTGGCGGGGGACAAAAAGTGCTCTTGTATTCGGGGGAAGAAGGGAGGTTCAGGGCCTTCCGGAGGGCCTGGCGCGGTGCCCATGGCTGTGGCGTCAGGCAACAGCTCCACGTTCCTGTTGCAGTGGCAGCCCCCTGTGGAGAGCAGATCCACCGGGAGGTGCAGGTGAGGGGGTGTGCGTGGGAGCTGGCGGGGGACGGGGTGGCTGGTCAGGGTGGGCCGAGCCCAGGCTGTGCCGGGATACCTGCTGGGTCAGGATAAAGCTTGGTTCGGGGCCTGGATAGAAACATTATGTACAGTTGGCTTCTTTTCTCCCGTTTCCCACAGGGATGGGGGGTTGAGCAACCCCGTGTTTCCCTGCCCTTGTTCTCTGCATCCCTCTTGGCTGGGGAAATGATGGCTGCAGCCTGCAAAGTTACTGCAAATGTGAATTAAATCCCCTACTGCAAAAACACGTCTGTGCATGCAAGCAAAGGGAGTTGAAGAGGAGGGGGCAAAGGGATACTTGATGTTAACCTAATTTTTAGCTGGGTGCAAACGAGAGCGCCAGTGCTGCAGGACACTGGAGGTGTGTGCAAGCTTACTGCAGGCATGGCCCCCATGTTTTGGTGCATGGGAAGCCCCTGGTGCACAACTTGCTGTAGTTTGGTGGCCTCTGTCCTTCCCACCTCAGGATTACTATGGCAAAGAGCTGCAGAAGTCAGAGGACCTGAAAACCAATGCGTGCGTCACCTCGGCCAGGCCCCTTCCCAAGGCAGTGAGAGATGCTTTGAAGCGTGTCCACGAGGAGGTGGTAGCCAGGTAAACCCCGGGGTCTCCCCTCCACTGCTGCATCCCTGTGAACTGCAACACCCTGGACTGCTGTGCTGTGGATGCACCTCTGCCCTGCTCAGCTCCTCATCCTCCCAGGTACTACGGCTGTGGTCTGGTCATCCCTGAGTGCCTGGAGTCATGCCGGATCCTGGACCTGGGCAGTGGCAGCGGCAGGGACTGCTACCTGCTGAGCCAGCTGGTTGGGGAGCAGGGCCATGTCACCGGGATAGACATGACCGAGGGCCAGGTATGGCGTGGAGCTGAGGGCTTCCCCTTTTCCCCTCAGCATCCCCCCCACCATTGTTTTCTTCCTTCTCCCAGGTCGAGGTGGCAAAAAAGCACATTGCCTACCACATGGACAAGTTTGGCTACCAAAAGACAAACGTGGAGTTCCTCCAGGGCTACATGGAGAAGCTGGGTGACGCCGGGCTGGCTGATGAGAGCTATGATATTGTCATGTAAGTACAGCACAGGGCACTGCCACCCCTGATACTGCTGCTGCCCAAGTCCAGGACTGCATCCCACTTGGGTCACCCATTTCAGGAGCACGTGTTTAGGAAAGGGAAAATTCCAAGGCAGACTCTGGGCTAGAGCCTGGGAGTATACAAACCACCCTTTTTGTGGTCAAATTGATGTCTCCAAATCCTGAATGAAGCAGTGGGACACACAGCAGCCAGTGGATGTGCAGCAGCTGGTGGTGCTGAGCATGTGAGAGAGTAGAAATGAACCTCAGTCTCCTCCTCCCCAGCTCCAACTGCGTGATCAACCTCTCCCCCGACAAGAGGGCCGTGCTGCGGGAGGCCTACCGTGTGCTGAAGGTTATGCTGGGGCTGGTGCCCATGGTGGGAGTGGAGCAGAGATGGGGTGGGCCTGCAGTTGGGGTGCCACTGGGATGCAGCAAATGGGATCCAGCAAGGTGGGGATGCAGGATGGGGCCAGGGGAGGGCACCTCTGCAGGGGGTGTCTAGCAGGGTAGCAGTGGGGGGTGGCCAGTTCTGCCCACCCCTTTTGTCCCATTGCTTCTTGGGGTCTCCCTTCACTCTTCGCTACCTTCCAGCCTGGGGGAGAGATGTACTTCAGTGACATCTACGCCAGCCAGCGCCTGAGCGAGACCGTTCGGAAGCACAGGGTGCTGTGGGGTGCGTAGGGCTTCATGATGGGGATGACATGGGATGGGGGACCAGACCTTTGCTTCCATCACTGTGTCTGTGGTGTTGTGCTAGGGGAGTGCCTGGCAGGAGCCCTGTACTGGAGAGACCTGTACAGCATTGCTGCGGAGGTGGGGTTCAGCCCCCCGTGCCTGGTCACCTCCAGCCCCATCACCATCGGCGACAGGGAGCTGGAGGGCATTGTTGGTGAGGGTCTGACCAGGGAGTGTTGGCTCCAGGCAGCTGTGGAGTGCTGTGCTGGGATCCCGGGCTCTACCGGTTCCCAGCCTGAGCACTTGGTGCCCAACCCACACACTTCCCCCTTGCAGGTGACTGCCGCTTTGTCTCTGCAACTTTCCGCCTGTTCAAGGTACCCGGTAGCAGCTGGACTGGGCCAGGACAGGTCATCTACAATGGTGGGATCGTGGGGCACGAGCGAGAGATGGTGTTTGATGCCAACTTCACCTTCAAGGTGGGAGGAGGCATGCTGGGGCTCCCCAGAATGCCAAACAGTCCTGGTCTGTAGGGATGGGGAAGAGCTGATGAAGCAGTGCTACTCAGCAGCATTCTTTGTGATTTTGGGGGTAAGCTTTGGTAGAGGGGGTGGTAGGTGGGAGCAGAGGGGCTGTCCAAACCAGGGGAGGTGCAAACAGAGGTGAGAAAGGGAGTCAGATGCATGCCTTGCACTGGGGTGAAGATAGGAGCAGGACATCCATGGTGGCTTCACAGGAGGGTTTGAAGCCAGCTGCTTGGTTGTTGTGGGTGTTTCTCAAGGTTTTGGGCCAGTCTGCTGGCTCCCCTGCTTTAGCTCCCCTTGTCCTGTGACTGGGTGGCTGGAGTCCCTGGGTCACATATTCTGGATCCCAGCGCTGTGACTGTCCCCTTGCCCCCAGGAAGGAGAGGTGGTCGACGTGGATGCTGAAATGGCTGCGATCTTGCGGAGCTCCAGGTTTTCAGAGAAGTTCCTGATCCGAGCTGGTGGGGCCAACACTGCTGCTCAGCAGGGCTGCTGTTGCACAGGAGTGAAGGTTGGTAGCAGGCAGCTCCATGGCTGGGTTCAGAGATGGGGACACGGGTGTCCCCTGCCATCAGAGTTGTCCTGGGATCTTGGAGGGGCTATGGCATGACATCAAGAGACCTGAATCCTTCTGGGCCAGGCAGAAGCCCATGGGGTACCGAGGGTGGTGCCTGGTACCTTATTTTGGGCAACTGCAGCCCAGTGCAGGTTGGGGCCCTTCAAAGGGGGGTCTGCTCTAGCCACCAGGCATGAGAGCCCCTTGCCCCCCCCAACATGTCCATGAGGGCTGCTGAGGCTGACAGCTGGACCTGCCTGAGATTTCCCAAGGAGAGATATCCTTCCCCTGGGGAGATGGCTAGGGACAGCCTGCCCCAGGGAGGTGATGGCCCATCCCCACAGCTCCTTCCTGCTCTCCCAGCTGCTGATGTGAGCTTGGCCCTGGCTGCCAACCCTGACCCCGCAGCACGGAGCACCTTTATCTGCTAGAATCCTCTCTCCTCCTCTCTTTGATAGTCCCTCCAGCCATGGCAGACAAGAGAGATAATGCCTTGCAGCTGTGTGTCCCTGAAACACAACCTTGTATGTGGGGAAGGGCAGATGTCCCTGCCCAAGCAGGAGGCATTTCTCAGATAAAAGCAGAGCCAAAGTCCCAGAGAAACTCTTGGCTTCCTCCTTGCGGCAGGGAAAAGCAGCTGGAATGACCCGGGGGCTGCCCCCATGCTAGCTATGGAAAGTCTGCTTGGGCTGCCCCACTGGCAGGGAGTGAGTCAGGGGGAAATGTCACTTTCCTGAAATGCCCCTTGCTTCCTTCTGGCTGATCCTGCCCCAGAATGTTCTCTGCCCTTCAGGAGAAGATCTGCGATCCCTTCCAGCTGCTGGAGTGGCTGGTGGCCCCAGCTCCTGCCTGCTGTCCTGGTGGCACTGGTGGTCCCCCAGGGTGCTGCTGAGCAGTAAGCAATGGCCCCACGCCGGTGGATGCCAGCAGGGCAGGAGGAGGTGGTCCCAGCGCCACTGTAGAGCAAATAAATGGCTGAGCTTGAAGTCTGTGTGCTTGTGGCCAGGACCATGGGGCCCGTGGGGTGCAGTGCTTCCCTGTTAGGGCTGGTGGGGCAGGTCCCACCTGGTTGCAGTGAGGGTGGGCAGCCGTCCTGTGGGTCTGGTACTATGGGGCTGGCAGTGGCCACAAGTCTTGGACATGCAGATGGGGATGGTCTCTGTGGGAAAGGGGTTGTGGGCCCCCGCACATGGGACGGCAGGTCTGGTGTGGGTTTGGCAGCAGCTTCATGCTTGTGTTGAGCCCAGGGCGCAGAGTGGGGATCTTTGCAGAAGGCAGCATGGCAGAACAGGGTGTGAAAGGAAGTCCTGGCACTGCACAGGGCCCAACTCTGCAGCATGCACCCTTCTGCATGAGCCTGGCTTCAATTTGAGGTCTTGGGGAGCCCACAGCCGAGACACAAATGCTTCTGAGAAATGAAAGGCACAGCAATAAGCAGCCCAGTTGCTTTTTCCTTCTTTTGATCTCCTCCTGCTAACCCCTCTACATGCAGGGAGCCAGGCAGAGTCCAGCCATCTCCCAGGGGTGGGGTGAGCAGCTCAATAACATGATTGTAAATGAGCATCTCCCCAGGGCAGTGGGTGAGAAGGATTGTTCACCTCCTCGGAGCTTGGCCAGCCCTGCTTTTCCATGAGGAACTCACCATGGCACATAGGGTGCAGAGGGATGCCTGTTACTGGCATTCAGGATGGGGGATACCCCAAGTGCAGCTCTCCACGCCTTGTCTTGCAGTCCCACAGCCCGTTCCAGGAAATGGGAATTCCTCTCCCTTTCCCTGTGCAGTGCTGCTGCAGTTTCTTTTTTTCCCAGACTCCATCTAGTGGGAAAATCGTGAGCCCTTTGCAAACCTTGCACCTGCAGAGTTTTGCAAGGAAATGCAGCGATTCTGGAAAAGCAGAAACCCGGCTGGCCATGTGCCGCAGCGGGTGAGAAGTGAGGGCTTTGAGGCTGCAGTGGGAGGTGATGGGCTGAGCTCCTGCCACCCCTTGTCCACAGAGGCTCTTTGGGAAAGACTGTGGGCTGTGCCTGAGCCCTCGGGTGAGCAGCTGAGCTTAGACATGAGGGACCATTTCCACCCCTCCTCACACACTGATTTTCCAGGAGGGATCAAATTTCCTGTTTTCCATTTAAACAGCATCTTGCTGTGGCATGGGGGAAGATAAAAGCAAACAATAAAATATTTGGGCTCAAAAAGAAACATGGGTAAGTGCCAAGGACACTCTGCAGTAAGAGTAGCGGTGACTGAGGAGGGTCCAGGTGATAAGGAGGCGTTTCCAGAACATCTGGAATAAAAAGAATGAACGGTCAGGTAATGCCCAGCTGTCACACAGTGACAGAAAATCCAGAAACAGACATGTCAGCCCAGAATGTTTAACCTGCCCTCTGTCATCAGCAAAATAGAGGAGTGATTAACACACAATTTAGAGATTAAACATATAAATAATGCCCAGAAATATGGTTTCCCGTAATATCACCTTACCAGCCTGTCCTTTTGGTTTTGGATGAGACTATGAATCTGATCTAGTGGGCGTACAAAAATTTGTAAATTGTTGAGTTTAGAGCTATAGCATGATTTAAAAAAATAATCCTTGGTGTTATCTGGAATCAAAGGGGCATGTATTAGCTGGCATCAGGTAGGGGTCCTTGGCAGACCAGCCTCAGGGGCAGCTGTGACCCAGCAGGTGAGAGGAGCTCTGAAATGGTATGGAAGGACATCAGTGATGGGATCTTGGGAAGCACCTGCTGAAAACACAGCCAAGATTCTGTTTAATCCCCTGCCTCTGCATAGCCCTCTTCCTCAATTACTTACAAAGACTTTCTCAAAGTCCCCGAACAGCCCATTATGGGAGGTTTGCGGCAATTATCTCCTGATATCAAAGAGAGCCTTCCCAGTGTGAACGGAAGAGCAGATGGAGCAGGGGTCCTATCTGCAAACCCTTCATTAAAAAGGCATGAGTCCCTGCCGTGGCCTTGCAGATTGCCTGGGGAGAGTGTCACCCACAGCCGGGTCCCCCCTTTCACATGCATACAGAAAAAGGCCACAGCTAAATGCCACTGCATTTGCATAGCACTATTTTTTAAAAAAATTCTCAGCATTTCTGAGAGGAAGCAGCTAAGAGGACTTGACTTGGATTTAGAGCACTAGAGTAGGGGTCCTCACCAGGCTGTGGATGTGGGGGTGTCTTGTCTGCCTGGCTTTGGTTATGCGTGCACAGTCTGGGGGCTTTTAGCCCCCAAGCTGTGAAAAGAAGAGGTCCTGCAGCCTCGTCCCATGTGAGGAACCCCGAAACAAACACCCCGGTCTGGGTGTTTTGGTGATTGTAGAGATGGGCCAAGTTCCCTTCTCCCAGTGTGAAGCTCTGCAGCATTGGTGTCCCCTGTCTGCAGGAAGGGAGAGTGCTGTGAGGGCAAGAGCTGAAAGTTGTGGTGCTCTGATTCACTCCAAGGTGCAGGGGAAGTGATTCCCGAGTCTAACCTCACTGTGGTTATTAGCAGAGAGTCATCATGGCTCAGGGGCCTTTGTCACCTCCCTGGGGGAGCAGACCTGCAGGACTCCCCCAGGGTGACCTGAATGAGGTCTGGGGTCAGGAAAGATTTGTGGCTACAGGCCCCAGAGCTCTGTGCGCTTCTCCCTGCCATGTTGGGTTGTCCTGTGCAATCCCCTACTCTTCCATTTTCCAGGCACTTAAATGGAGGGGAGGCTGTTTTACCTCCCCTAAAGGGTCACCCTCAACCCAAAACGCGATCTCAGCCACCACGAGCCATACTGGATGCTCCCACGACGTCATCTCTGGCTGTCTGGGATGCTAAACTGCCCAGCACTGTCTGTCTCTCATCACTAATGGAAAGAGGCGTGATGATGGTGGGGCCATGGGGTGTTTCTTGCCCCAGATGGGATTGCAGCACAGCAGCTGAGGGCTCAGAAACAGCCCCACTCTTGGTGGGACATAAGCACACGCCTAAAAATATAGGTCTTTTCCTGAACTGGAGCCAGTCAGACCTTGGTGCATCCACGCACTAAGGACCAGTGGAATGTCCTGGGGGTGCTTTGAATGTCCCCGGTGGGAGCTCCAAAGCCCCAGCCCCACAGTCTCGACCCCCCACTCGAGTCCCGAGTCTCGGCGTGGGGTTTGTGTCATTCGGCGAGGCTAGAGGTGCCCCGGGCGGCTGAGCAAAAGGCAGAGAGAGAGAGAGAGAAGAGCGTGGCTCGTCCGTATTTAATGTTTAATATTTAGTGTTTAATTTCACTCGCAGAAACGACAAAACCGAAGAAATGCCGGTGCCCGAGGGCCGGAGTGCGACGGCCGAATCTTTAATCGTTGCACTGTACCCACCGTACCGCACCGGCGGCGGCTCGGGGCGGAGCGGGGAGCGGGCAGGGCTGGTGCCAGGAGAGCCGCCGCCCCTGGCCTCCAGCAGACCCGGTGGCGAGGACGCGGGTCCGAGCACGGGGCAGCCCCGAGGAGCTCCCCGGCCCCGCTGCCGGATCACGGAGGTCGTACCCGCCGCCAGGGGGCGCTGCGCGACTGCCGACCGGTGCGGCAGGAGGGCGGACGGGAGGGGTGGGACGGACGCGGGGCGACGCACCGGGGCCGCTGCGGGAGGCGAGCGGCGCGGCGGGTCGGTGTGCAGCGGCGGCGGGTGTCCCGGCCCGGCCCGGCCCGCGGCGCGGGGGCTCACGAGCCGCCCCGCCGAGAGCCGCACGCGCCGCCGCCGGCCGCCCCGCGCCTCCATTGGTCGCGCCCCTCCGAGGCTCCGCCCCGCCGGCCGCGAGCGCCGTCGCCATTGGCGGTGGCCGCGCGGCCGGCCCCGCCCCCGCCCGCCTGGCGTACACACCGGAGTCACGCGCCCCCGGGCTGGGGAGGCGGTGGCGGGCGGCGGGGCGGGGCCGGGCCGCCATCGGCGGGGAGGGGGCGGGCGCTGATTGGCGGCGCGCGGCGCCGGGCCCGCCCCGGCCAGGCGGGCGGGGAGGGGCGGGGAGGGCAGCGGCTTGAGGCGGCGCTCGGCTCGGCCCGGCCCGGCAGTCGCCGCCTGTCGGGTCCCGCGGGCAGCTGTGCCCGCCGCCTCGCCCGCCGCCGCGCCCGCCGCCGCCGCCGCCACCGCCGGGGGAGCCGGGGCACGCCGCAGGCGCCGCGCGGCGATGCGGGGCCGCGGCGGCGCCGAGCCCTGACTAAAGATGGCCGCGCTGCCCGGTGGGAACATGGCGGGGGGCGGCCGGGGGGCGCGGGTGGTGCTGCTGCTGCTGCTCGGCGGCTGCCTGGGCCGGCGGCCCCCGGCTGCCGCCGCCGCCGCGCCGCCCGCCGCCGCCGCCGTCGTCCCCCCCTCGGCAGCGGCGGCGGCGGAGGAGACGGTGATCATCGGCCTGCGGCTGGAGGACACGGACGACGTCTCCTTCATGGAGGGGGGCGCGCTGCGGGTGAGCGAGCGGACGCGGGTGAAGCTGCGGGTCTACGGGCAGAACATCAACAACGAGACCTGGTCGCGCATCGCCTTCACGGAGCACGAGCGGCGGCGGGGCGGGCGGGCGGCGGCGGCGGGGGCGGCGGGGCGCGGCGGGGGCGGCGGCGGGGCGGCGGGCGGCGGCGGCGGCGCCCCGCAGCGCTGCGGCATCCGCACCTCGGACATCATCATCCTGCCGCACATCGTGCTCAACCGCCGCACCTCGGGCATCATCGAGATCGAGATCAAGCCCCTGCGCAAGACCGAGAAGAGCAAGTCCTACTACCTGTGCACCTCCGTCTCGGCCCCCGCCGCCGCCGCCCTGGGGCCCGGGGCCGCCGGGGGGCTGGCGGGTGCCGAGGGGCCGGCCGGGCCCCCGCCCTGGGGCGAGACCACCTGGATCTACCATGACGGCGAGGACACCAAGATGATTGTGGGCGAGGAGAAGAAGTTCCTGCTGCCCTTCTGGCTGCAGGTCATCTTCATCTCGCTCCTCCTCTGCCTCTCGGGCATGTTCAGCGGCCTCAACTTGGGCCTCATGGCCCTGGACCCCATGGAGCTGCGCATCGTTCAGAACTGCGGCACGGACAAGGAGAAAAACTACGCCAAGCGCATCGAGCCTGTGCGCCGCCAGGGCAACTACCTGCTCTGCTCCCTGCTGCTGGGCAACGTCCTGGTCAACACCACGCTTACCATTCTGCTGGACGATATCGCCGGCTCCGGGCTGGTGGCCGTGGTGGTCTCCACCATCGGTATCGTCATCTTCGGCGAGATCGTGCCGCAGGCCATTTGCTCTCGGCACGGCCTGGCCGTGGGCGCCAACACCATCTTCCTCACCAAGTTTTTCATGATGATGACCTTCCCGGCCTCCTACCCTGTCAGCAAGCTGCTGGACTGTGTCCTGGGCCAGGAGATCGGCACGGTCTATAACCGTGAGAAGTTGTTGGAGATGCTGCGTGTCACCGACCCTTATAATGATCTGGTCAAGGAGGAACTCAACATTATCCAAGGAGCCCTGGAGCTGCGCACCAAGACTGTGGAGGACGTGATGACTCCCCTCCGAGACTGCTTCATGATCGCTGCCGAGGCTGTGCTCGACTTCAACACCATGTCTGAGATCATGGAGAGTGGTTATACCCGCATCCCTGTTTTTGAGGGTGACCGCTCCAACATTGTGGACCTTCTCTTCGTTAAGGACCTGGCTTTTGTGGACCCTGATGACTGCACTCCACTCAAGACCATCACCCGCTTCTACAACCATCCACTGCACTTTGTCTTCAATGACACCAAGCTCGATGCCATGCTGGAGGAGTTCAAGAAAGGTGGGCTTGTGCCTGTGGCGGGGGTGGGAGGTGCTGCTTGGTGGTGGTCAGCATCCGCCTTCTTGAGGCGAGGGAACTCTGCAGAGAGGCCTCTAGGGTCCCTGCTCACGGAGGGATTTGGGAAGGTGCATTCAGGACAGAGAATGACCACGATTTCGGCATCTGCCAGATCTGCGCATTTCCTGGGCCAGAAAGCTGATGCGTGGCTGGTATGTGCCCCCGGCCTCTTTTCCCCACTGCACTGGGATGTGTGTGTGGGCATGGGGCCAAGCAAGGTTGTTTTCTTTCTTGCTTTTTCCACTCATCTGCCCGTTATAGTGAGAACCGCTGACGGGAATCCGCACCCATCGCTTGGCTGTGTCTTCTCCGTGCTTTTTCAGCTGGCCTGACAGCGAGGAGCGGGTGGGCTGCTCGGTATCTTTCAGGCTTAGTGCGCGCACACGTGCTGAGATAAACAAGGCGTTTTAGCTCCATTCATAGGCTCAGCCGGCCGACCTCAGCTCTGTGCTCGTGTTCCAGTTATTTTGGTTGACACTTTGATCTTGTAACTCATAAATGGTTTCAGGGTCTTAATATATTTGAAAGCACCTGTCAGTGCTGCACTTCAGCATTACAGGTCTTTTTTCTTAGGCTTCTCTCTGCCCCCAGAACCACAAGCTCAGCAAAGACGTGACCCTTTCTACCTTTCCGATATAGCGTGTTTTTGTTAGTTGCATCAGAATGGGACTGAGGCTTTCCAGACCCATCTTAATTGTAGGAGGTATTGACCTGACAAACACATCTTAACTCCTGTTAGAAGCTTTTCCTTATGGGAAAGGCAGAAACTTTTTTGTTTTCCTTTTGTATCTGTTTCTCTCAGCAAGCTGAATAATAATGCTACGTGGCCTGTGCCGGAAGGTGTTTTCAGAGAAACAGTTAAGTGAAATTTCAAACAGATCGAATGTGTGGACTCCTGTGCTGGAAAACTGAAGGCCGTTGGAGTGCCACGGAGCTGTTTGTACCCAGGGAGATCTGATCAAAGTACCGCCGAGCAGCTCAGTCCCTGAGAGATGATCTGGCTGAAAGAAGAGATCTTTACAGCTGTGCTGACCCCACAGTTAGGTTAATGGGGAATATCTGAGTTCACCTTTTATCAACTGTAAAAGCTACCTTGAAAAGAACTTTGCAAATTAGTGAATGGTCTTTATAGGTAATAAATTTAAATTACCACTTAAACTACAGGTGCTGTTTTGTCTGCTCTCTGAGCTTTGACAGCATGGTGTTTGATTTCTTTCCTTTTGCTTAACTTAATTTTGGGGATTTGGAGGGTTACCCTGTTGGTTTCCTCATCTTTTTATTTCATCTTCACAGCTAAAAGGTGAACATGCTCCTGCTTTTTACTGACCAGGGCAACAGTGGTTTTGTTTGTTTCTTTCTGCCTGTATGTAGTGATGGGGAAATATTACTTGGGTTTGGAGCTGTTGAAGGAGAGAGGAGGGCGAGCCTCCCTTGGCTGTGGTTTCTGTGGGATCTGCAGCTCGCATCTGGGAAACTCCATTATGTCACTTAACTGTTGGCTGGTTAAGAAGGATTTTGCTTCATGTGCAGGTGTAGGGTTCTTCTTCCCTGCCCCATTATTTGGACTCCAGACAGCATGATGGGGTTCTTAACCTGCAGGGCGACTTTATTTTTTTCTAGTTTTGTTTGTAGCAGTGTGTCTGAAGAAATGAATGCTATGTTGATTGCTTTATTTCCCCTGTCTGAAAGAGATGAAACGCACTCCTGTGTGTTAATATAGGAGTCCTTTTATTAAATAACTGGGAGAATTAGGTGCACATTTTAATCCTGCACGTGTGGCTAAGCCAAGTATGCCTTCTTACAGTTCCTAAAACTTGTGCTTAAAATAGGCTTCTTAAAAATTCACCTGGGTGCCTTGGAAGATGCAGACCAGAGATTGCTTTTCCTGGTAGCCAGAGAACTTCCCTTGCCCGCACTGGGAAGCGTCCCAGTAGCACAGGTTTAGGATGACTGCCTAACATGTGTGTTCCCTCCTGAGATTGCTGTGTCCTGGAATGCTCTCTGTAGTTGTGAATTAATTCAGGGTAGTTTGATAATTCTTAAATGTTTGTTCTAGAATAGGTATGCTGGTTGGTCTGTATTGACAAGCCCCCGTGTTAGGACCAGCTCTGTCCTAACTGGTTTGTCGTTAAAAGTGCAGATATGGTGGAAAGAAATGGCTTCCTTTGTGTCCTTTGAAATGAATGTAAATAACTGATAGCTTGCTTGATCTGGCATAGCGTGGTGTCTTTTGCAAGAGTTCTTCAAACTTTCTTCTTCAGAGCAACCTTGCCAAATTCCCGTGAGAATGTACAAATTAAGGGTGAGAATCAAATTGCGTGTTACTCTCTGGTAGAGTGCTGAAAATAAATAAGGTTACAGTTTTTAGTCATTCCCTTCCCACCACACTGACCTTCTGCTGCAGTAGGCTTACTTCAAAACTCATGTGTACGTTTTGGTTTTTTTTTTTTTTTTTTCCCCTCAGGTCCCTGCTACCACCATTTGGTGCAACGGGCAGCTTGTGTGATAGTGCTGTCAGTTGAATCCTTTAATCAGTTTAAGGAGAGAGGCTTGGTTTTTTTTAAAGAAATTTGGTAATTAGTTGGGTAGGTGAGGTTTTGAAGCTCTCTTTTTGGGCAGGAGCAAAATACACTTAACCTAAACACAGAATGAAGGCTTAGGAGGAGGAGTTTAAAAGCCAAGTGTGGTGGGATGTATGTCCTTACGCTGTTGGGGAAGATGAAGCGAGTAGTTCTGTACTTGTTCTGGTGCTTAGGCTGAACAGCTGGAGGATTTGGTGGTGGGCCTATTATTAACGTTCTTTGCTCACAACTGCAAAATAAGTATCTGTTTCACTTCTATGCTGCCAGGCAAGAAGCTTAGTTTTAAGAGAGCTGCAGCACATTCCCACTCTCTTGTTGCTCTGATCTCTTAAAGTGTGAATAAACGTGATTTCTGAAGCAATCTGCAAAAGCACTCTCTTCTAAAAAGCATTGTTTACTTTCAAAAGCTATTTATTTATTAATTTGTAAGAGGGGCAATTTTCTATTGCCATCAACAGACCTCAAACCTCTACCAGCACCATCAAATCTACAAGTTGAGCAGACTCAGTGTTGAACATACTTGAATTCAATCATTCAAATTTAATTCAAGGAAGTATAAGGTACCTTTTATACTGGCCTAGGAAATGACCTGCCTGACCTTGCTCAGTGCAGATTGATTCTTATTTGAAATAAGTCCACTCCCTGCTAATCTGATGTTGGCCATTGCTGTAAAGGGGAGCAAGGCATTACCTGTTTCAGGATTGATTTGTGTCCTGGTTCGTAAGCTGCAGCAGGGAGTGAATGAGTGGCAAAGTAATTTTTGGAAAGAAGCTAGTGAACCATTTCCACTGATCTCCTTGTTGACAAGTGTGTGGGCTTGCTTTTTTTTTTTTTCCCCTCTCCTTTTTGACAGTTTTCCTAGGTCTCTGCTCAGATGCTCTCTGGCACTTGATCTTGGTGTTTTTCACAGGCAGATCTCTGCATGTGTGATCCTAAATCTAGAGCATTCTATTTCTAGCTCTCTGCCTGCCAGAGCTACAAGAATTCAGCTTGAAAAGCCTCATGTTGTAATACTAATATTTTAAGATTGGCCCATTTTCTACATGCCATTGTACGGCTGCTTTCCTGGTGGTGTGGACAGCTTTGGAGGGCAGCAGTTTCTCGGTTGGAGTCCTTATCTGGAAACTTTCAATCATATGTTTTGATTTTATTTTTATCTGTCTCCACTATTATATTAAAGATCAGAGTTAATAACCTGTTACAAAGAAGTCACAGGAACTGTGTGTAGCCGTTCTGAGCTCTTGTTTTCTGAACTGCATGGCAGCCTTGAGAACTAGGTTCCTCATTAAAATCATTGTCAACTGGACCTTGAAAGATTTTTCTTTCCTAAAAATGTTCAGATGATCTTCTCTGCAGGTTCTGTTGGGTTTGTATTGTCTGTTTTTAATAGTGTGTACATTTGGTGGCTGTATTTAGTGTGGATGTAGGTCCTGGAGAAAAACTTTGTCCATTTTTTTTTTTCTAGTTCCTTTTCCCCCTCTAAAGAAAACCAAGCCCCAGCAACCCGAAACATAAACCCCTTCCTTACTTTTGAGGGAGCAGAGAAGAATACCTAGCTCTAATTACTCCTTTTTTGAGCACATAGATCCTCTTTTTGGAAGCAGGTAGGACAGTACGTGATTGGTAGCCCAAGGATCCAAAGTTCTGCATTATTCTTATGGGTCTGAGGTTTCTTTTCCTGTTACTAAGTCACTTACCTTTCTGGTACAGCTCTAACCCAGGCTTGTAGGTGTCGTCTTTTCTGATCCCTTTCAGATTTTATGGGTTCCTATCCTGCTGAATCTGAGTCCAGACTTCCTGTGAATAACCTTTATTTCATGGATGTGAATGCTCACTTTCTAGTTTACCTAACAGGTTGTCTGTCTCCTGAGCCATTTCTCAGTGTGAGCCTGTGACTGCAGCATTACGAGAAACTGGAAGAAACTACACAAATCCCTTCTGGGATTATCAAAGGCATGTAAAATTCCTTCTTGGAAAACAATATCGTTTTCAAGGCTGCTTGGCTAACAAAAGGCACCACCTCTCATCCTTTCAGGGAAATTAATATGAAGGGAAAGGTGTTGAGGGAGGTCCAGCGTGGAGACTTCTTTGTGTGAAGAGAGTAGGGGAGTGGTAGATGCGAGGGAATTTGCCACCAAGTTACAGAAGATTTAGCATGATATGCCTGAAGATTTGTTCCCTGAACAAAAATTGCATGTGGGGGTGGGGGCTGCCTCATGACCAACTGTTTCTTGGCTGTCTGACAGTATAGCACCCGCAGGTACTGCACTGCCAAGAGCTTTGCTGGCCTTGCAGAGCTCCTGGGAGATGCGTGCTCGTTCCACTGGAGAGGAGCAAATGTGGGTTACTGCAGGCAGCACTCCTGCTGGTATGCTGAGGGGGAGGCGTCGAGGGGAACGCATCAGAGAACAGCTCCAGTTCTTCCTGGGCTCCCTACTGTGAGGCTTTTTTACGGACCCGGAGGAAGAGATTGTTGCTGGAGAGCAGTTCAGCCTGGCCTTGGTGAGGAGCCCAGCTGGAGGCTCTGTTCTGCTGCTGAGAGTAGAAAGAAATGTGGTTCAGGTGGCTGGCAGGGAGAGGTGCAAGTGAATTAAATGGCTTGAAAAGTAAAGGTTTGAATCTGACGATTACGTTGGGTGTTATTCTTTGCTTTTTAACTGATTGCTAGCAACTCTTGTCATTCAAGAAAGACAAGAAGTTTCCTTCCCCCCCCCCCCCCCCCCAATTGTTTGCTAAGCTAGCACTGAAGCTGATGGGAGTGAATTCCACCACAAGTGAACCATGTTCCTGTCTGCTTTCTCTGTGCCTGTAAAGGTTATCTGTAACAGGCAGAAATGTAAACTTCAGGTCAGTCTGGGCAGCCAGCAGTATTTGACAGCCAATTTTGGAGTAGAATAGAGAGAAGAGGCAGAATATCAACTTCTGAGCAAATTTAGTAGTGCAGGAGATGATCAGGTAATTTAACCATTGTAGTATTTTTTTTTTTTCAGGGCTGAGATTTTTTTGAGTTTCAGTATTTCTCTGCTAATAATGAGGTTCTGAGGAGCAGAACACTTTCTTGGTGAACTTCAGTTGACTCTAAGGGTGTAAAAACAATGACAGTGAATCTTCTGCAGTATAAGTGTTTGACAATGGCTGTGGCTGCTTAGAGAAAGTATTAGAAAAAAGCAAATTTATTTTGTTCCCCATAGAAGCTCACTAATCTCATCAGGCTGTGACTCAAGAAGTTCTGGAACTAAAGATACTATCTTTATTAAATAGCCCTAGTTGCCTATTTCTTTCTCTGTGTGTAAGCAACTCCAAAACTTTGGATCTTGCACATAGACAAACAGCAGTAATGGGATGTCTCCTGTCCTGATGGCACAAAGAGGTGCATCTGAAGGTTGCATTTCTGATTGTGACTTCTGTATGAAGCCATCCAAAGGCAAGTTTTGTGCTGGCAGGCTGTGTTATCATTCTAACTGGTAATGGAGAAAATGAGGGAGTTGCCCTCCTCATACTTCATGCACATTATGAACCCCAGTCCCCTCCCTTTATTGAAGGAATCATTATAGTGAGTGAGACTATGGGAGGGCATGTGTGTGTTACTTGGTCACTTAGTTTGGAGCATCAGTACCATTAAACTATAGAGAAGACCTGCTCATCTTTCTGGTGTTGACTAGTGTCAGATATTGTCTTGCTCACTTGGAGGACAGGCATTATAGTGCACAGGAATCTTATAAGGCCTGGAGAATTTGAAGTCTCACTACTTCACCTCTTCTAAAAACTTGGCGATGTATGCTTGATACTAAGAGTTATAAGTCAGTTTTACAGCTGCTTAGGCACCATCAAGTAGACCTAGAATGAAAGGAGCAGCAGAGCAGTGTGTTGAATGAGTCTATCTCATCCTGCCTTGCTTGTTCCATTAATACTTAACAAGAGCTCACTTTTTCATTAGGTTATGTGGCTCCACAGAGCTGTGGTGCAGTTGCCATCTAGGTAGACCAATTGTACTTCTAGTATTGAGTCACTCCCAATTTCACTAATGGAGCTTGTAAAACTAGCCCTCACCGTAGACTATTCCTGTACTCTGAACCATACCCTGGTAAGCATGACCTGGCACTCTTCTTAATTTGACAAGGTCCTGAAATACAGCCTACCAACTACAAATAGGGGTATAAATACTTGGTGCTAATGAGCTACAGCCAGCAGTACATGGCTAACAGTCCCAGATCAAGTGGTTGATCCAGCCTGGCTCCTTCCAAGGTCACTGAGTCATCCCAGGACTATCTAGTGATGGGGTTTTGTTTTGCTTTTCAACAATATATAATCAGAGAAAGAGAGGTGCATAAATCTGTCATTAACCTTCTGGTGGAATCCACCTTTTCCCTTGGCCTACAAGTTGGCATGGCCTAATAGTTGCTGGCAGAAGAAGCTATGCTGGGAATAAACTATGGTATACAAAGCATCTGTGAGAAAGGCATGAGAGGTAAAGCTGGTTAAGGAACTATAAGGAGAAGAGATAACCTAGTCACCTCAGCCTAAGTCTTAGAGAGGTGAGTGTAGGGAGGAGGAAGGGATGGCCTGAACAGGTAAGCTGAGAAGCCCCTTGGAGTTCTAAATGACTTTTTGTAAAACATGGAGCAATGAAGTTGTCATTTTTCAAAACATACTGTTATGAGTTGAGGCAAAGAAACTAAAGTCTACTAAACGATTTCCCATAGCTTCTTAAAAATAAAAACAACAAAAAATCACAAACCACACCAAAAAAATCCACTGATGTTATGACTCCAGGACATGAAACTACTGTGACTTTCACAAAGTGTACTTGGACAAAGCAGGTCCCTACTTGACACCCCAACTTGAAACATGAAGTTGCAACGTCAGAAGGATACATGGCAGAGAGATCCCTTATGCTTGAAAAGAAACTGGATGTTCTTTTGACTTGCCACTGGAGTTGCATGTAACGTAGGTGCTTAACACAGTGGCTGGCTCAGCTTATCTTTCCATTCCTGGTCCCCAATAACAAAGAGGCTTTGATTCTTTCCAAACTTGTCTGCACTAACTCCTTCCTTCTTTGTCCTCCTTTTTAGCAAAAGTGCTCTCTTCCCTGTTTATGGCTGTCTGTAGTAGTTGTCTGTAGCACTCTGGAGAGTGATGAGTAGGGGTCCTTGGAGACCTCTGAGCCATTGTTCTTGTGTTTTGTGTTAAAATTGCCTGGGAGCCTTCCAGAATTTTGGTAGGCAGCCAGTTTTCATTGAAGAGAAGAATGACTTTCAGGATTTGCCACATTTCAGTGCCGTCTATGGGACATCATATGGGCTGTCTGTCTTTGACAACTGTGTTGTTTTGGTATGCAACCTGTAAATACAAGAGATGTTTCTTTGGGTTGTCTGGCATGTTGGAAATTAGGATTCTTACATGGGTGTTTGTGGGTTTTTTTGTGATTTAAAGACATGAGTCAGTCTTGCTCTTTACCTCATGGTGATGATATCTGCTTGAAAGGAGTAGCAAAAGAATACTAGAAAAGCAACTTGTCTTGTAACAGACTCATCTTAAAATACCCAAGATTGAGCAGAAACGTCAAAGCTAAGAAACCTTGTGTGAATGGGACTGACTTCTTGTCATTGAAGCATTTTGCTTGTAAACTGTTGGGTATAATAATTTCAGTGTTTAAATATGAAGCAACAGCCCTTCTCATCAAGGAATTGTACTTTGAAGGCAGAGTAAGTGTGATGCCTGTCAATCCATGAACTGAAACCTGGTGATTATTGAGGCCTCAAGAGTTACAAGTTAATGTGATTCTGCTGCAGTTACTAATTAACCAAGCAAGAGCTTTGCTCCAGCCAAAGGAGCGGGGGCCAGAAGATGAGCACATACATTTAGTACAAAAGATCTGTATAGTTCTGTTTTCTGTAATGCTTTCCGTTGGGATTGCACCATTCTTTTGCTGGCAGTCCTAAAAGGATCTGCTCTTCAAATGAGAGTGGTGTTGTAACATTGCTCTCTGCAGCGTGAACCATGCCATAAGGCTGAGCTCCTACTTGCTTGAGGTTCTCTCCCACAGCAAGTGTGAATGAAAGGTTTGTGGTTTGTTTTTTTTTTTTTATAATGAGTTTTTTATGGTGGTATAGTCTCTTACAAAGATACAGCAGAGCCATCCATGACTGTTGATCTTTGTGGGGGCGAACAAGGCTTTATTTTCCCCGCTTGTCCATGGGTAATGAGGGCAACAAAATGCTGACTCTGCCTTAGTTGGATACTCTGCTGCCACCAAACAGTTTTAAGAAGGATCTTGCCATTTCTGGTTTCCTTCTAGTACTCCCATCTCCTGCTTTTGGAAAATTGTCCTGCCTGCCCTTTGCACTGGAGGGTTCAAAGCACAGCCCTTGGCCAAAAGTAAGCCTGCAGGACCCCTTTCCATGCAACAGTTACGTGAGGACAAGGATGATCAGTTGCCCGCTTTTTATTGCTTGTGAATTGTCTGTCAGCAATTTCTAGACTCTTACAAAAAAGGAAGAAAATCTGCCAGTGCAAACTTGTTCTTGATAAAAATTTACAATCTGGCATCAAAAGTAGGTGTGGCTGTGGCTTTTAGGCAAGCTGCAGGCTTAGATCTTCCTATCTAGCCTGGGACATCTTTCCACTGGAAGCAAGTACAGCTCTTACAGTTACAATTCCCATACACAGCAAGTGCAGACAGGGCCCTTTGGTTGATATTACAGGGCATCGAGTTAGAGGCTTCAGTTACATTTTGTACTAGTTGAGGTAGGCCTAAATTGTGAATTATTCAGTAGGTCTAACTTGAACTGCAAGGGACATCGCTAATTTTTCCACCTTGAAGCAAAAACTTAGTGTGGTATGTTTTGCTATGTGAATTTGTGTGGGTGTTTTCCCCTGCTGTGTAACTGAGGTGTGTAACAGATAAAGCTTTTTGACTTTTAGCTTTTATTTTAGTGTCTTGATGTAGTATGTGGTGAGAGGGAGAGGAAGCATCTCTCAAGATACCTGTTATATGAAGACTTGCTGCCTAGGTCTTGGTTTTCCTTCAGCAGAGGAGAGGAATAAGGAATGCCTCACTGGGGGCTGGGTCAGCGGTCCTGTGAGTAGCTCTCTGTGGACTACATGGTTGTAGCAGTATGGAATTTATAGTGCTTTTCAGGTGTGATCTGGTCTTTGTTACATGCTGGTTCCCTGCCCTCGTGGGGAATAACTGTTACCCTCTCACTGATATTCTAGTTTGCTTGGAGCCTTTTGGAGTGGTTAAACTGGAAAACGCTGGTAACTCTACAGCTAAATTCTAGAACTACACACTGCTCACAGACACTATTTTTTTTTTCCGCTTAGTGTTGAGGAATTGCTTGTGCTATGTGAATGGGATTTCTCCCAGAGAAATCAAAATCCCTACCAAAATCATTGTTTCTCTATTAATGAAATTCCTGTACAGTGTACTTCAGACTCAACATCAGCTACTAAAAGTTTGAGGGCTCAATCGCAAGAGAAATGAGACACTTTCATGTATCGCATGTAAAAGAAAGCCTGCTTCTGTTCCTTCTATACTTGCATATTTGTGTCTTCCTGTGACCCTTACAGAGATCACAACATACTTAAAGCTTTATTCCCTTTCCATATGATGGAGCCTGCTTCTCTATCATAGTCAGGACTGACAGTTTTGTAGGTCTCTCTGTTCCATTGACAAAGGCCCAGGGGGAATTACAATCACTAATGTGGAATTGCTTTGCTAGTAGTTTACTGGTTTAATCCAGCTTGTGTTGTGTTGTCTGAAGGCTCCCAAGGAGAACCTGGAAACAGAGAAGTTGCACAGTTCACCCTGTGGGCTGTCTTGGTGGGGGGTGAAGCTTCCCAACGTGGGAATCCCCTGAGGTTAGAGCTTAAGGAAGGCAGCTGGGACAGTGAAAAAACTTTAATTACCTACATAATGGATGCAGTCTCCAAGAACTACAGCAATCTGTTGCTTGATGCCAATGGTAGGGTTGAACTTGTGAGTGCAGTTGTAGTGTGTGCAGCCAATGTGCAAGCAAATAACAGTAGCTTGCTTTTTCCCAGTTTTCTCCAATGCCCCTGGGGTTATGGGTGGTGATGAAGGTTTCCCTGTACAGTTGATGCACCAGAGGTGAATCCCAATCTCCTCCTCCTCTGTCTGGAGACAAACCTGCTGTGCATAGAATGAGAGGTCTATCAGGAGAGTTCTAATGTCAATGGCTCTACTCTCTTAATGGTTTTTTTGCTTTCCAGAACAGCTGTTTTGAATTTTTCAGTTTATGCTATAATCTTTGAACAAGTCTGGCTTTTTTTTTACAAGAGAGACTGGGGAAGAGTGTGGAGTGGAGGGAAGACACATATATTTGAGTGTCATGGGCATTTTCATTTGTGATTCCTGGCCTGAAAAATGGGTTTAAACTTGTTGCTTGCCTGCTGTTTGAACATAGCCAAGTGGTAAGAGGCTTTAATACATTTATTTGTTGCAAATCATCAACCTCACATCTTCCAGTAAAGGAAGGAATTTGGGAGTATAGCTTCCAAGAGTAATAGCCCTCTCAGCCCCATGCAATGCACAGTCTCCAACCAAAGAGTTCCAAGGAAAATACTCAGAAAGGGGGAAGTTGTCTAGCTGTATCCCTGATGGGTTTGTATTTAAACTGTGGGTCTTTGCAGAGAGATCAGTATGCTCTTTTATTCTGACAGACATGCAGCCATCCTGGAAATAATAATGATGATGGAATATCTTAATCCAAGCACAGAGTAGAGAAATTAACAAAACGTCTCTTATTTCCCAAGTTTATATTGATGATGCTCTGTAGTTTTCCATTTTCCCCACTATCCAGTTAACCCCTAGCTGAAAACCACTTGGAAGTATTGGAGGCTGCATCCAGGTACCCTGCTTTCTACTTACATCTACCTCCTGATCAGTAGAAAGAGCTGAGTGCCTTGAGAAGTGCTTGAAAGGCATAAAGGAGGATGCTGACCAAAGAGCCACCATGAAGAAGCTGGTTAGGCCTGGGGACTTGCGTGACATTTATGCTGAGTCTGGGTCTACATCTGTTTCCTCTGAAAAGCACTAACACAGCAGTGTCCTGCCAGTTTTTAGAGGAAACTTCAACGTGAACATTCTTTCAGGAGGGAAGTGCTTCAAACTCAACCTTATTTGTTAAAAGAATCTCTTGTCTTAACCATCCTCTCCAGTGCTGCAGTTCGTATTTGTGACAAGGAATGAGTTTGTACTGTGATTAAACATGTACTCCCATAGCTAGAGGCAGCATGCAGTTTCTGGGAGCAAGAACTCTTGCTGTGGTAATGCCCATGAACAAATCTCCTGACAAAAGGAATTCTCATCTCTCGGTGTTTTGTGTGGCTTTGAGGATGACTGGGACATAAAAAAACCTGAAGATATGAGTGCATGCAAAGGTTCTTGCAGATAGGAACAGATTTTTTTTTTTTAACCTCAACCTGAATTTAAAGCATACAGGAGATTTAATTTTCCTATTCCTGTTTGTTTCCTCCAAAATGAAAAAATGACCCAAGGAAATCAAGGTCATAACTGCTTCAAGCGAGTTGAGAGTTGGGCAAAGATAAAGTGGAGGGTTTAATGGTTTGGGTTGTCTAGTGCTGTCCAAAGTTGCATATATAATATGATGCCTTCTCCTTGTGCTTCAGTTACTTTGCTCTAGAATGAGTACTTTTTGTCCCCTTCCCTTGTATCAAATGAATGGTTTTGTGGGAGCCACTATGTTTCAGCTTTTGTCCTGTAATTTAAGGTATGTAACAGGAGTTTGGTTTAATATTCATGTAATAGCTTCCTTGCATGATGATTACAAGTTTCTTTAGACCAACAGGCCCTCCAATGACTTGTATTTTGTTTCTCTTTGCCCTAAGGTCCTTGGCTGTCAGCGTCTTTATTTAGTATTTTCACTCTCCTTTCTGCAGATCAAAGTGTAGTTCTCCTGGCACTGTTTGTTGGCAGAAGGTAAGGAAAATCAGAGAATGTCTAGGAGACAGTAGCAACAGATGAGATGAGGCCATCACCAGTTAAGGTGAATGCCCCAGTGGTTAATGCTTTGTTCTCTGTAGCTTTATGGGTATTAAAATTGCTGCTGTAAAGTTCATTGTCGGGTACTTTCTAAACCTTTACTGACACAGGGGGTTTTAATCTGTTGTTTTTCCTTACTGTGTCAGAGGTGCCGTTTATCCTTTTATCCTATGCTGCTTGGCTTATGTTTTCAGAAAGTTTTAAAGTAATGTCCAGTTTAGGATTGATTCTAAACTACTTTTCTGTTTTGCTGGGCTGAAAACCTAGTAGGCAAGTCTTTAAGTGACATGACTGTTATTGCTTAAATTCACAGTCTTGAGGAATATGCAAGTAGCTCTCCTTTCTTCTTGTTGGGGACAAGGTGGAAACCAAAGTATGATTAAAACCTTGGCTCCCTCATGAGTCAGGAGGTCTCAAGCTCTATTCCTGATGCAGCTGGCACCATGGACAGGTTGGTTACACCAGACGTTAACAAATAAGTGTTCCTCATTGCCATCCATTCCAAGGAGTCTTGAGCAAGATGGGCAAGAGGGGTGCAGTGATGTAGATCCGAGTCTGTTCTCACTGCTAGTGAAATCTGGGATGAAAAGGATGGCTTAGTTGGGCTTTTCTCTTTATTCCATGAGTGATGTGATATGGGGAAATAGGAGCCCACCAACCTGCTATTTGTCAACTGTTAAAGGGATGTGCAAGATGTGACCTTTTGATTGTCCAACCCTGCTTTAGGGTGGTGCAGGCTACATCCTCGGTGTGCTGCTCACTCTGTCCTGTTTTTTCTGAGTGTATCGGCAGAGACTAGATTCTGCTGCTGCTCTGATGGTTGCGCCTGTGTGCACACCTTCATAACACAGAATTGAAAGAACCTTATCATGTTGATACCATTATCACTATGTCTCTTCGTGCTTCCATTAATGATTATGTGTGATTAAAGTGACTGTTAATGCAGAAGCTCAGTGTTGGGCTCATAATCAAGGGTATCATTGCGTTGTACTAGCATGAAGAGTTTTGCTGTGGTTGTGATCATATTGATCCATCCTCGTTCTTCATTGTTTTCCTTGACATAGGAAGTAGGAACAGGATGGAGGAGCTGAGAATTTTTCTGCTTGTCCCATTCAGAAAATGGGTGTGACTGGAACAGCAAAGACATGATCCAATTTCTCATCCCTCTACTGGGGGTTAGGCTTGTGCAAGGACAGGGTGGACAGACAGTTGACTGACTAAAAGAAGAGGGGAGTGGATGGTGTCCTCCAGTAAAGTGTGAATTTAGAAATCCTATCGGAAAAGTTGCTACCAGTTGTGACAGAAATAGATTTCTAGTTTCAGATAAAATTAATTTTCCTTGATTTTTAATCCATTTGTGTTGGAACAGGGAGATGAAGGGAGTGATGGTAGGACTAGGTAGGTCAGCCTTTGAAGGCTGAGCAAGGAAGAGATGGGAGTGTTGCAACCTTTGAGTTGTTAACCTTTTGAAGTCGCATGGGGTAGATGTCTCATTACCCTTGTCCCAACGAATGCACATTTTTATTTGTGACATACCAAGCAAATTGCCTTCTGCTTCAGATGGTGAAGGGTTGTTAAACCTGTTTGGCTTCGAGGCAGTCATTCTGGGGATTCTCTTTATCTGCACTTGGGAGGGTCAGGAGGCCTGCAGATGCCACCCTCCTCTTTCCATGTCTGATGTCCCCTCTGCAGGGCCAGTGCTTAAGGCAAAAGCTCCAGTGTTGGGCCAGGGCTTTTAGTAAGTGCTTATAAAAATAATGGTAGATCATCCCTCCAGGGTCAGGTAAGGGAGCTGCAATGCTTGTAGGGAAATCTGCAGCCTCAAGTGAACAAGCCAGAGACTTCTCACAATAGGGAGAGTGCTTGTGTACAATGTTTGAAGATCTTATTAGAAAATTGAATGTTACACTAGGTTTTGTACTTTGATTTCAAATTTGATACTAAATTCCTGAAGCCAGTCGTTGTGTGTTTCTTATTTTCTCTGCCCGAATAAGCTGTTTTTAACATAAGTAGCTGACTGCATTAGTGTCTGTCAAAGCGCTGACTTCAGCATGAAGAAGGAGCTTGTCTACATCATATACACAAAGATGCATCTTGGCAGTCATTATATTTGTTGGAATATAGCATGTCTGTAGCGGGTGACAATAATAGTGAACAAAGCTATGAGCATTTCTGTTTGCTTCTATTTTTATCTTTTTTCTTCCAGCTGTTGCAAGCTCCTACAAGATTTGAGATAAAACTTGGTATGGGGGTGGTCAAGGAGAATCCAGAAGCTCTGGAAAGAGAGGGAAAGTGAGAGAACTGCAGTTGTTTAGCGCATGGGAAAAGGTTAAAGTATAAAATACAGAAAATGAAAGCTATCATAGAAAAATAGGGAGGAAAAAAATGTAGGAGTAAAACCTACTGATGAGAGTAATCACTGAGGTATCTGACCTCCGTCAGCTGCTCTTGTCACAGCTAACATGCTCCTGACTTGCTGTTTGTACTCATCTTTGGTTTTGGTGTGTCTCTGATCTATTTGATGTTGCTAAAATAGGTGCCACATAGACACAGGCAAATGAGCTTTCTCCATACTGTTCCACCAAAGGATGAGACTCATTGCTGAAGTGATGGTCCATTTAGCAGAGCAGTTAAACTAAAAGCATGGAAATTGTCAGGGTTTCCAGTGGTAACTATTGCTTTTGGATTTTTTTTTTTGTGTTACGGACTCAGCAAGGAAACTTTTGACTGTGGACATAGGTCTATTAGGAATTGACTTGTAGTCATAAGTTTAATATATGTGAGCATCATAACACAAGTAACTGCTTGGTAGTGGAAGCTGAGCTAGATTTGAACCTACAGAAGATTACTGACTTGATCCTTTAATCTGTCAGCTCATTCTTCAATCCTGTTTTCTGTTTGGATGTTGTAGTTTTGAGATGTTTTTGGAAAGGGTACTGGGAAAACTTGCAAACATTTTTCAAACAAAAGATGGTTTGTCTTCATGTCTTCATGGCTGGGGGGGTTCATTTGGACACTTGCTCTGATTTTTTTGTTGTTGTTTGGAAAACTGAAGTTCTTAGAAGTTAGATGGCCTTGGTTTTCTTTGTTCTTTCTTCTGTCTCAGACATCTGTATCGGCTCTCTCACCGAGCTCTTTATCTTACTTGGCTTTTCTGTGGATGCCTGGAGGCCTTGGCTCACATTCTCAAGAGTGTCCACTGGTTCAAGAAGCCATCGCTGCTATCAAATTACCTTGACAGCTGTTGTCCCATTTCATATTTGCCATCCCCTCCCCCTGGCTCCCTTGTGATTTTTGGCAGAAGCTGTGGCTATTGAGCAATAAAACTTGGATCTGAATCCTGTTGCTGGTGGGAAAATGAGATGAGAGCATACTAGTTAATGCCTTGCAACTTGACTTCTTGCTGATGTATAATCAGTAGCATCTTTATTTAAAAACAAAACCTACCACTAGCTACTCTGTTTGTGGATTGAGCGGATGGTTCATTTACTGTTCATCCGGAGTTGTGTGATAGGTGCTGGTCTCTTGAAATAGCACGCTCTATACCAACATGTATGTGACCAGACAAGCTCTTGATTTGGAGTCCATGACAAATGCCTAGGCATAAGGACTGCAGAACAGTTAGAATGCTCGTGTGAATGAAAGTAATTCATAAGGGCACAATTGACTTTGTCTTCATGTTAGCTTTATTGATGATCCTGCCCCTGCGTAATCTGGAATAGGGCTCCTGTAGTATGATTTAGTAGGTAATAAAGATGACCCTGTAAGAACCAATTGGTCTTGCTTGGATTTGAATTAACAAAATGTATAGAGATAGCATTTGGGGGATCTTCTTTTGTGTGTGGGGATTTCATTGCTATTCTTTTAAATGCAACCATAAAACACTTCTGACAACTGACGGAAATAGTGATGATATCTTGGGACCAACCATCATAAGAGAGCTGCCATCTGTGTAAACCTCTCCTTTTAAGATGTTTTGTGTTTCCTTTGTCAGTTGTTTGAGAAGTTGGCTGATGCATGACATGCTTTAATCTCTACTGATCATTCCTCTTGTCCCTGTTGGAACATGTCAGCAACTAAATTCTGTGTAACATACTGGAAAAATTAGGAAGGAAGGAGCAGATCTTAATTGGAAAGATGACTGACAGAAAACAATTAATGTATCTAGAATGCTCAGTTCTGAGGAACACATATAGGAAAAGCATATTAAAAAATTATTTTGCTTGCAATGTGTATGATTTACTAGCTGATAACATCAGTGTGAAATGTAAAGCTTGTAAAAGTCTGGATTAGACCAGCCTTAATACATGTTTTACAGCTCCTAAATTACTGTGCCAAAGGGGGAAGACTAGACTCCTACTGAAACACTTGCTGTGACTATTTTGTATGTGTCTGTGGAGAAGTGCATTTTAAGCAGTTGGTGAATAGTTCTGGGGTGTGTGTGTGTGTAGTGAAATCATGACTTCAGTCAATGGCTGTAAATTTGAGGGCTGGCACCTTGGGCCCCTATCCTAGTAGGAGCTAGCAGATTGTGGCACATTATGTGATCTCAGGTGCTGTGGAGTCCTCCTGGCTTGTGCTGAAGAAGAGCTGAGGGTGTGGTGTGATGAGCTGTGAAGTCAAGGGACTAAAACTCTGAAAGTATAAGGTCAAAGAAGATGTCCTCTGACTTTGGAAAATCACAATTACATCAACATTATCTCCCAGAAAAGAAATAAAATAGGCAATGGATTACATGTAAGTGAAAAATGCACAGTGTCCCTTCCTGAGCTGTAACATTTGAGTTGCAGGGTGGGATGCGTGGGTTTTCTGTCAATATGTGGGGAAGTATTTTATTGCTGACTTTGCTTTCCCCCCTGAAAGAAAACAAAAAACTCTCATAAAGCCTCAATTTAGTGTACAACACGATTAAAGCTTCGGTTAGGTGTGGGTGGTTTTTTTTTTTTTGTATGAAAAAAATGGCAATTTATCCTCCCTGTCCTGCATCCCTTGCTATCCTGGCATTTAACATGGGTTTAAACAAGGTGCTCCTTGGTCCGGTCTCTCCATGGAGACCGCAGAAAGCGCTGGAAGGCTTGAGCTTCCTGCGATCCCTGGCATGTCTTCCCTTACGCAGCTACGGTTATTGTAGCAGTAGGGGACTTGTTAGTTTTCCAACTGCAGTTCCCAGCAAACGTGTCCGCTCTGCAGTGTAGACTCCTGCATGTTCGGTGTTAAAATAGTTCTATAGCTTTCAGGCATCTTGCATTTCAAATATGGGTGGAGAAACAAGTGTTGGCCTTTAAGGCAGGGGTTTCAAAGCTTTTTGATATCAAAGGCCATGTTGACAACTTGGCAAGCACTTGTGGGCCCAAGTGTGTTAGATCTTTAGGATAGGAGCTGACTTGCTGCAGGCATTGGAAAGGATGTTTTGCATTGTTTAAATGTATTGTCAGGTGTGTTACCTCCTTTCCCTGCAATGTGGCTGCTGAAATGCCTCCTCCTTTTGTGCTAGGCTTGGCTTGCTTTCCCATCAGCCAGAGAAGGGGTTAATTTGCTGTTAGTCCTCTCAGCTCATGTCTTGCTGTCCAGTCTCATCTGCTTAAACCCACTCTGGTGGAGAATCCCATCTCCTGACCCCTCTGCTGCAGCAGCTTGTGCTGTGATTGTGGAGGTTGAGAGGGAGCTTTTGGGGAATATGTTAAGCTCAGCTGACAGGTTGCAGGGTGGGAGGAAGCACCTCAGCTGGGAGTCCTTCGTAGTCCTCTCCTGGGTGTGGGAAGCGGGTAGGGTTCTGCAAACCCAGGAAAGCAGCCGGTTCTGGCAGGGCAGAGCTTGTGTATCCTGGTCAAGGTCTCAGAGGTCTTACCAGGTTACGTGCTTGTTGACTGTTTGAAATACCAGCATGTGTTGCTTCCGCTCAGCTCTTGCACTTTCCAGCCTTGCTGAACTGCCACTCTGCTTTCCTGCATTGGGTGTGCTAGCTCCATTGATTTGCTGTGGTATTTGAGCATCTTTGGATGATAGACAAACACTTTCCAGTACTTAACGAACTGTGCTTACATCTATAAGAAGGTTTATTTTAATTTCCTGTGTGAGGCGGGTGAAGTGCAGAGGTCAGTGCTACAACGCAGTGTAGAAGGATAAATGCAATACACAGATGTACCAGAACTTTTCTTAACATCAGCACTGTTGCAACCAGTGTAGCTATGACAGTGTGGAGTGCAACCAGGCTAATTGTTTGTGTCCTTGCGTTGCTTGTGGATAGAGCTCGTGGCTCACATTTTGCTCTGGCTGCACCACTGGCTGGCTTGCTGGAAGGAGCAAAGCTGGCACGGATGTTTCAGCTTTTAAATGCAGTCACAGGTTCTGGTCTGAGGTGGAAGTGTACTTTAAGAGCTGTATTGTTTTGCATGAGAGACTAAACAACAAATCTGTAGCAGTGTGGAGGAGAAGCCAGTTCTCCTAACTCCTGGTCATGTGCTTTCACCACAAAGAAAGACCCTGTTTCTTCTTTTACTTAACTGAAGAATTCCATTAGATCAAAAGCTAGTTAAGGAAAATAGAGCCCCATGTGGTCCTGTGTGGTTACTTAGGCAAGTGCTATTTTTAGGAATTGCAGTTGAGTCAGTCCTGGCTCTTGCTGCTGTTAAAATCCATGGAAGCAAAATTAAAACTTCTACCTTCATCTCAACTGCATGTAGGCCACTTGGCTCTACCTATCTGGGTTTTTTTCTCATTTGTGCATTCCGCAGCTCATTCCCTGCCTTGTGGGGATTTTTGCCTTTCCAGGTGAGAGTTAATCAGTTCCTTGGGTGTGGGAGATTTGGAATAAGGCAGGTAGGAAGTAACGAGTTGTTCCCGTTCTGCTCCTTTGAGGATCGTTATCAGAGTTGTTAATGAGCTCTTGCCCTGCAGTCCTAGGGTTCTGCCTAACTGCTCAACTGCTTCTCACTTTAGCTTCTGTGGCCCAGTTTCACTGATCTGTAGAAGATGCTCCTTGCCTGCTTCTCCCCCTCCTAAGAGCAGGGAGCCCAGGTTTGCAAAATGTGACTTGTTTGCAGCTCTTTCTCCTTGGTGTTGCTGAAGAAGACTTCTTGTTTATAAAGCCCTGTATACAGACCTCCTTAACCTACCTTGTAGGAGCATTTGAGAGGGGGCTGTTATAGAAGACAGTTTGGTCTTGAATTAAAATATAAGAATCCAGTTGCTTCTCTGGAAACAGTTGCCTGACAGTGACCAGATTCCTCTCCACAACTTAATGCCCCAGCTTGCAACATGTAGAGATTTCATTGGTTATTTCTGTGAGTATTTTTCTCTGAATCTGAGCAGAAGAGCAGCGGAGGAGTAAGGTGGAGGGTATGGCAGGAAAAGAGGCTAGAGCCTGAAAAAACTTTGAGAGTGTGGCTCTAGGGAAGGTCTGTTTAACACTTTTGAGTTGGCTGAAAAGGCTGAGAACTGCAGGCGGTACTTTGATTCATACTATTTTTACAAATTTTCTGTAATTATTTTTAAAAAATACTTTGAGGAAATCGCTCTGCCATAATTCTAAGTAGAAGAATAAATTTGTAAGGGCCTGGAGACTGAACCGAAGGACTTGGCTCAGAAGCAAGGGCAAACATAATTTTGAGTCTGACGACCCTCTGTTGGCTCATAATTTCTTCAGATGGCATGATCTCTGCTTGAAGAACCCTTTGTCTAAAAACAACAGCAACAAAACCCAAACAAACAAAACTTCTGAAATATTGTGTATGGGCTGAAATTCACTGCATTACTGGGCTGTGTACAGAAGGCATAGCAATATTCTGTGAAATATCTGAGGTCCTTTTAAATGTAGAGCAAATTGGCCACTTGCTGATGTTTCATGTCAGGCTGAGGTGGTGGGAAATCGATCAGGGATGATGTTTGTCTGTTCTGATGTAAACGCAAAGTTTGCATAATGTTTTGGTTTTCTTTATCTGGCTTGAGTTTGACTGTCAAAAGAGTGGTTTTACTGATAAAAATTGCATGTCCCCTTAGACACTGTGTGCCCTAGCTGGGAGTGATGTGTAGAGAAGCCACAGGTGACTTTTAACTGAAGCAGTACCGTAAAACAACGTTGGGAAAGTATGAGTCTCAGGATAGTTGTGGATCAAAACATCCTTGGCTGTGTTTAGAGTATGGTGTACACAGTGTTACACTGCTGCATCCTTGGTAGCATGGATGTGATTGTGTCAATAGATGGGGCTCAGGGACATTTAACAGATATATAAGGATCTGTTGGCTGAAGAATTTCTCTTCCACATGTGTGTAGTCATTTCCTCTCTCCCCACCCATAGCTGTTACATCAGTGACAGTCAGTCACTTCTGTAGAGCCAGAAGGACTTCAGATGAGAATGTGAAATCCTCACAGGTAGAGGAGGAGTTCATGTGGCTATCAAGGGTTGTACTTGTGACCCCCCCCTCCTTCTGTGCTGGGAACCTGCAGTCTGTCCCAGGACATTGGCTTCCCACTGGTTTTCTTTGTGTCCAGTAATACTCATTGCACAGTTGGAGTTTTGTGTGGAACACTTGTGTCTATAAAACTGTTCTACCTAAACTCAACTTTCTGCTGGCTATTTATTCACAGACCCCCCTAAAGGAGGATGTGGTTACTGTTCCTCAGGGCTAGAACTGTTTTCTGTCTGGACAGTTTGGAGGCTTCATGGCTTCCCATCACAGAATGGAAGCCCAAGCAAATAATTCCAAATTCTTTGAAAAATGTGGAATAGATAACACTTAGCTGCTCTTCACATGGACTGGGGATCAGAAACAGCATCAATAGGTGCATGGCTGCAAAGATAACTGTACAAAGCTATAGGACTGGGAGCCAGGAATTCTCATCATAAAATACTGATCATTTTCCTTATGGAAGAGGAAACTGAGGTAATGTCTTGTTACTGTAGAGTCTCCTTGCTGCAGTTTAACTAAAGAACAGGCCACTGCCAAGCCACGGAATGGAATTAGAGGGATGTAATATCCCACAGTGGCAACCACTGAACTGACTGGTGAGATGTGACAAGATGTGACATTAAGTAAACTGAACCAGCGTAACACTTCTTGCTTGTCCTTGTAACTGGGAAAATGTGTGGCAAAATTTTCAGTCTGTCAAACAAACTAGTTCTTTAAATACACCCCCACCCCCCCACTTTCTGGGTGGCACTGCAATGAGTGACTTTGCTAGCTAGCCTGCAAGTCAGCTTCTTCTGTTGTGGTTTTTTTTTTTCCCCTAAAAATGTTTCTTCCCTAATACTTTCAATTAGGGGTTTTTTTGTTTGTTTGTTTTTTGTTTTTAAAAAAATCTTTGATATCCCAAACCTATATTTTGTGTGTTAGCCTTGGGGATGATTTTCCTGTTGGATGTAAGATGGTCTAGGTATCACCTGTAGGGTCTTTACTTTTAAGAAAGATCCTATTTTTAAGGTAGATGTTTTGCAAGAGACAAGGGAGAGCTGCGTTTTCAGAGCAGTTAAGTCCCAATGGTGTGTTTAATTGTTTTCTTCTAGCAGATTTTTTTTCTGAAAAGGTGATTGAATAAAAATGCCCAAGAACAGTGGTGTTCATTCTGCGTTGTATTTGACTTCAACCGAAGTGAGTGGAGGGGGTTAGTTCCTGAAGGGTTGCCTTTAAATGGCAAATAGCATGGCTGTTCTTACTTTGCTGTGGTCCCATGTTTCCCCTCTAAGGGAAGGGAGTGACTGATGCTTTTTAGAGTTGCAGGGGATGTGAGAAGGCATGCTGAAAGACGCTGTAAGAAGCTGGCAAAAGAGCAGTTCAGCAGTGGGGTTTTAGCTCTTGCATTGCCAGCTGTTAAGTAAAGCACCTGCAGCTCTTACTCCCCGATAAAGGAAATAGTTAATATTAAGCAGAGAAGACTGTGTTGAGAATTACAGCATTAAAAAAGAGATCACCTTGCTTTGCTTACTGTATTAGGCAAGCTGTGTGGAGGGAGAAGCTGACTCGTGCCAACCTGCATTACAGGCTGCTTTGGGTAGAGCAGTCGGAAAACTGTGTCACTTCAGCCCAAGAGAGCTGTAGAAACAGAAGTGTGGTAATATATTAAAATTACATCAAAGGCTCTGGGAGATTTTAATGAAATCAGTCCCATATTTATTTTCATGGTTAGGAGCAGAAATAACTGAATAATGGAATGGAAATATTCTGGAATGAGGACATGTAACAGCCAAGACTGTCTCTAAGCTGGTCAAAGGCTCTGTTAACTCCAGGCTGGCTGCTTCAATTTAGGGTATTGAGAGGTTACAGATAGGGGGTTTAGGCAGAGCAGAGACCCGGTGAAGGTCCCAAAAATGTGGAAATCGGGTGAGCATGGCAGAGCACTCCTTGCCTTAGCTCTTCGCACCAGCAGCAGGGCCAAGTCAGCATTGCTTTGGGCTGTACCCTCTTTTTCCTGTTATAATTCCCTGTTAGTCTGGACATTGAGTGGAAGTGGGCTGGAGCTGCTTCTGAGGGTGATGGGGCCCCAGCTCCCTCTGCCAGGCTGCTGCTGCAGTGGCTTGCCCCAGCTCACCTCAGCAGGACCTTGCCTTTCCCCAGCTCAGGTTTTTCTTTGCAGACAGCCAGGTACGGCAGTGGGGTAGGCTGCCAGTTGTTTCAAGGCTTAACATTTTTAAGGGTGCCCCATATTGCAGGGGAAGTAGTGTTTTCTTTGTAGCCCCCAGAGAGTGTCAGGGACCAGCATCAGCTCACCATCCCCTCCTGTCTTCCTTCCTCTCCCTGAGCTCTTCCCATCTGACAGCAAAGCTCTGAGCATTTTCATACACACATGCCTGTGGCACGTTGAGGGTGCTGCAGGAGGTCTGTCACTGAGCTGAGGGTGTAGAGTTGTATATGCCTATGTCAGCAAGCTGTTCATAATGGTTGGGTTTGAGAAGGCTTCTGCATATTCCTTCTCATTTCTGTGCTCTCATGGGGCCATGTATGCCATTGCTAGTGCTGCACACACTCTGTAGTTGTGCAAGCAGGATCCTAAATATTTTCCTCAGGTTTTGCTGAAGGAAAGAGATATTTTTTAAAATGGCATGCATTTGTTTTATTTGCTTTGCCTAAAATGAAGGGAAATGTTATTCTGCTGGTCAGAGATCTGTTGAAAGCAGGGCTGCTGTGTCTGTGTGGCTGTGATAGAGATGAACGTATCTGATCTGGCAATCTGCGTGCTGCAACTGTTAGGTTACTCTGTACCTTATGGAGATCATCTTTGAACGGTATTTCAGAGCCAGGGAAGGCTTTAGGCACTGCAGTTTGGGCCCTGCTCCTGTAGATTTGGGGAAATGCATCAGCTCCTGTTGGACTGGATGGTGGATAGGTCCCAAAAGGGGCAGGGAAGCCATGGACTGAATCAGCAATGAATGCATTTGGCAATATGTTTGCACCTCCAAAATAAGTATTGAGACAGTGGTGGCTTGCAAAGATGTAGATGGTAGGCTAGAGCAGTGTAGTCTGTTCATATTTGGAAGCAAGATGAGGGATATGAGAAATAAAGACCTTTGAAAGTGGGAACCAGTTCTCCTTTCCCAGGTGACTAAGCCAGGAAGTCTTCAGTAAGATTACTTCTTAAGAATTTTTAAGGTCCATTTAGAGGGGAAAAAAAAAGTAGTTCAGTACTTTTTCTAGCATCATATTATTGCCATTCTACTGATTTTTAGACTTGAACCTTTACAGTACTTGAAAAACTAAATCTTTTTTCATGTACTTATCAGTAGTTAACATCATTCTTGGAAAATTTACTTTGTTTTCTTGCCACAATCTCAAATGCTTTCCCTCTTGCCTTCAGCTACCTAGCATCTGCAATACTAATATTTGTGTTTTCTTCAGATATTTGGAAATTCAGGAGAGGCACAGGAGAGTTGTGTGTAGTGAAAAGTCCTTTTATAAATGAATAAAGAAGTTGCACTTAATCCTTAAGAACTTTATTTTTCTAGATGCCAAGAAGATACATATATCTTAATGTAGGGGGACAGAGGTCAGCACAGCTTTTCAACAAGTTAAACAGTCAAAGAGAATGCAAAAACTTGTCTTTATCCTTGCTTAGGTCAAAGGAGAAAGTATAAATCATTTTTTTTGTTTTTGTTCTCCTCCCTCCCTTTTGTTCAAGTTTAATCTTGAATAGGTGAATTCTAAAAGCCATGGAAAGAAATCCTATTTCTCTTAAACTAGCTATTCAGGGAAGAATGCTATTCTTCTTTCAACAGGCAAATAGCTTGGAAAATTAAGTTAACCAGTACTATCTGTATTATTCCATGATTGAAACTGGCAAACAGGAATCCTTTAGGCTCATGAAGGTGGCATCTACAAAAGTCTTCACTTTATGAAGAATTCTTTCTCCCCCAGTTGTTTAACTTCTGGTAAAACTACCTAGACTTACACAAAACCTGGGATCACTGCACAAGCTTTTTGACTTGGGAACATCTTACAGTGTGGGGGGACTGTTCTTGTGGGGACAAGACTGCTCAGTGTGTCTGGAGCCTGCATTTCAGTTCTGTATCTCCAAACTGCTCTGTGGTCCTGGGCTCCCAGTCATTCTGTCACCAAATTTTATTGCAGGGTTTCACTTCCCAAAAAGTAATCCTGGGTGTGTGACAGAAGAGGGCACAGCCCAGGCTCTTCTCAGCATCGCCAGAGCATGTCCTCAGAGTCAGGCTCTGGGAGAGGTGGGATGGGGATGTCCTTGCCTCCCAGTGTAACCTTGATTGTCTGCATCCTCCGTAACTTCATGAGAGAAAACTTGTAACTTAAGGTTTGGCCACCTTTAAGGTCTCAGTGGACTTAATCTTGTGTGTCTGATACTGGTACTTTCTTTATGCATATTGCATGGTAGGAGGACATGAGACAATTCCCTGACCTCTTTCTCATACAAGAAGTGATATCTCATGTTGCCCTTGCTATGCTTTACAAGGGCTAACATTATACTCTGAATTGTATTCTGCTGGGTCTTACTGAGCTGCATCTCTGTATTGTCTAGTGAAAGGCCTGTGATACCTGCCTGCTGCCCGTGGTAAGTCACTTATACCAATGTAAGAAGAATAAGCAGACACTCTGACAGAGAATGAGTAAGGATGGGTAGGGTGGAAGCTCTCTGAAATGTTACTTAGTTCCAAATACCGATTTAGGTACCCAATTCCCATGGAGTTTGAAGAGAGCAGTGCATCCAGAAGTGGGTTTGCTACTAAGATGTTTTTGTGGAGTGGTGTTAACACAGGTCCTGGACTTGTACCTAGTCACAGAAGAGAATTTTCTCTGGGGACTGGATTGTCCTTACTTTGTCCTCTTCAAATGCAAACAGCTAGACATCATAGTCTGACCCCAAAATGTTACTTTAATCTGTTTTATGTCAGAGAGGAGATGTTTTTTGATTTCCGAAATGCTTTAATTGTCATCTATATTGTCTTTTCATGGCTTAAATTGTACACTTAAACATATGACTACCAAAGACTGAGTCTCTGGGCTCTTTAAAGTAGAGCATGAAGGTTTTCTTCATGCTGAAAATGCAGTGTTACACTTTGATACAGGATAATAAAATGTGACTGCCTGAGATGAGCAGTTGCTTCATAGTGCATGACAGAGCAAATCAATTTTCCTCCCATTGCTTTTCCTCTTGGGAGATAACATGCTAAAATAGTCAGTACACTGTACTGTAAAGCTTCAGGGTTAGACAAATTGTGCACTGAGGTTAGTGGGGTTTTTTTCTCCCTCCCCACCCCCTGGTGTAAATAATTTTGCCTTTGGAAGTCATAGGATTTCAGATGTCTGAAAAATATGTTGTGAGTTTACTTCTTCACTAAAAGATTTGTAGTGGGGTTTTTAAAATCCTGTCATCCCAGACACTTTTTTTAATTTGGCAAGCAAATAAGAAATGTGGCTGTCTTAAAAGGTTTAAGGTGTTTGTGGAGGTTTGGCTCAGCTATGTATGTTCTGTTCATAGAGAATCTTGCATGGAAAATACAAGTCTTCCTCTTATTTTCTATCATTTAACAGTGCAGAATTGTACTGTTAGATGAATTATTAAAACTGTTCTCATGAATTGCCAAGCATACCATCCTTCAAGGAGAAGGAAATGAGGTACAAATCATTTTAATCTGTCAAATTTTGGGTTGTGGAAAGCGTAATGTAATGTAACAAGTCACCGTGAATTGTAAACAGAGGTAATACGAGTATAGAAGCAATCAGTGCACATTTAAGAAACCAGGAAATGTCGTCGTGAGTATTGTGAATGTGTCGGACTATGGAGACCAGGGTTTTGACAAGTGACACTTTTTGGTTGTTTGTGGTAGTCCAACATACAGTAAAGGTACTCGATTTTTAAGAAGTGCTTAGTACTTGGAAGACTGGCTCTCTGTGAGGGGTCAGTTTGAACAACCAGGATAGCATCTGAAAAATATGAGCCACAGTACTAGAATGGACATTCTGGAAATTTTGGAAATTAATTTGGCCAGTGGTACAGCTACCTGTCTGTGTAACTCACAGAATCACAGAATCGTCTAGGTTGGAAGAGACCTTGAAGATCATGCAGTCCAACCATCAACCCAACATTGACAGTTCCCAACTACACCATGCCCCTCAGTGCTAAGTTGACCCTACTCTTAAACACCTCCAGGGATGGGGACTCCACCACCTCCCTGGGCAGCCCATTCCAACGCTCAACAACCCGTTCTGGAAAGAAATGCTTCCTAATATCTAGTGTAAACCTTCCTTGGCACAACTTGAGGCCATTACCTCTTGTCCTACCGCTTATTACTTGGTTAAAGAGACTCATCCCCAGCTCTCTGCAACCTCCTCTCAGGTAGCTGTAGAGGGCGATGAGGTCTCCCCTCAGCCACCCACTCCTCATAAGACATATGCTCTAGACCCTTCACCAACTTCATTGCCCTTCTTTGGACACGCTCAAATAATTCAACTCTGGGTTTTTTGGGTGTTGTGTGGTGGTTTTGTGGTTTTCTTTTTTTCTTTTTTTTTTTTTTCCCCTTCCCAAAATAGCCCTGGTGCTGCTGTTTAAAAAAGATAAAATAAGAAATCCTCCTCACAAACAACTTTTTGCTTTACCTGTGGTGGATAACAGTTTGACTGCAGTACAAAGTTACAGAAATGTCCTGAAGTTCTCAGGAAAAAAAGCATGATCAAGAATATTATTGTCTAAAAGCTTGAGTTATGAGAAGGTAGGAGCTAAATTGGACAGTAACTGTCACATAGCTACTCATAAAAGCTTCTAATTACTAGTAGTTTCTTTAGATGTCCAGAATGCCCCTGTTTATGCCTGCAGATGTCTGATTTGTAATACTGAAGTTACAACAAAGTGTGTCACAGATGTTGGTACCTTTAAGTAACACATTTAAGGCATAGTCTTGGATTCCTCTAGAAGGTATTTTGCACAACAGAGGATGATTTATGAAACTGAAAATGTTGTAAAGGAAATGATGGACAAAGGCTCTTTTTTTGTTGTGTCAAGCAATCACCCTTGGCTTTAATGTACAAGTAACCAGGTTTTCAGCTGAAGGCAGACCCACTAGTGGGCTGCAAGCACAATATAGACTTGTGTTTAAGCTATGTTTAACCCATGCTGGCTCTCTGGACCTGGTAGGCTACAGGATGCTGCTGATTCTCAGGTGAAGCTCAATTTCAAAGAAGGCTGGCAGATTTTGGAAAGGCTTCAGCCTGAATGATGCATGCTTCACAAAGAAGTTAAAACCAGCTGGACTTCAGGACTAGAATCTGGTATGTTATAATGATGTATGTTGTGATATAATCAGACACACTGGAAAGGTGCAAACTGAATCATGCAGGAGTCAGAACTTGAATTGCCTTAGAAAGAATCCATTTCTTGAGGACTGCCTTGTTCTTTGGATGGTAGACTTGCTAAATGTGTTAAATGACAGTATTTCAGCTGATAGTCACACAACTTTCTTCGCAGGGGGAAGGGAGCAGGCATCACTTGGTTTTCTTGGTGCATCAGGTTTCATATAGACTTTTTTCAGGTGAAAATGAAAACATGCCTAAACATGAGATGAAAAGATGTGAAAGAATGTGACATCTATTTAGTGATTCCTGTTAAGAGCAACAGGCAGTGATGCAGCAAAGGACAAGCTCTGCTACCTCCACCAAATTGAAAACTTGAGACATCAATAGCCTTGGCTCAACAAAAAGCCTATTTAAAAGAGCCTCCACTTTCTCAGATTATTGCCAAATCTGTCTTGAGGCACCTGAAGCCAACATAACTGCTGAAATGGGCTGTAGACTCATTAGTCCATGAGTGGAAGACATGACATGCGTGTGTGTATTGTCTGTGATAATCAGATGGTGTTCTGGCCTGCTTCAGTGGTGCTTGGTCCTTCTAATCCAGTTGGAGGACCCCTGGTGGAAGGAGATCCTACTGTGACTCCCAGTACCCTGTCTGTTCAGTTAGTTTATTGAAGTAATTTTTTTTGTTGCCTTCACCAGAGGGGGACAAACACAGCATGAAGATAAAAGCTGCTCTCCATCTGTTTTCTCTGTAGTCATTAATTAGAAACTGATGAAAGACACAACTTTGGTTCAAGGCTGATTGATTCTTCTTCATAATTCAGGCATCCTGAATACAGAAATGTTACTACTGTGTAGCCAAGTAGAGCACAGAGCTGAAATGAAGATAGCTGGGTTTGCTCACACAGTGGTGGAGGATTTATACAAGTTATTTATGTGCTGTGCTTCTGGCTGCTTGTGAATGGAGGCTCTTGCAGGGATTTTGAGAGTTCATACTTTGTGTATTTGCATGCCTTAATCCTGCAAATGGCTGGTGTTGTAACTGTGTGCTTAGAGCCTTGGGTTTTCTAAGTGAATTCTACAGTTTGTTACAAATGACACTTTCTAAATCAAAATAATTTTGAATCCTGATAGTGGGGAGGAGATTAATAGACCACTGCAGTTGGTTTGGTTTGTGTCTTACTGAGATAATGTTGATAAGACTTCTACTGAGCCTTTCTGGAGTGTAAGGAAGGAATTGAGTACATGTCTTTCCCTACTGGTATGCCTTTTCTAAGTAGGGTAGCCAGTCTTTGTGTTGAGCATGTACTTTGTGTGTCTCCACAGACCAGTCATGGTGGAGATAACTTCATCATATGCTCTCAGATTACAGTGATACATTCAAGATTTTTCCATCTCTTCATAGCAACGTAGGAGGAGAAGGTAGACAGTCTATCTGGAGGATAAAGGAAACTCAGGCTTGGTGTGATGTTCTTCTGTGGTGCATCTTCTTTCAACCCTGACTCCTCTCTCACCATCTGTCTTCTACCCTTGCGCTCTGGATTTAGTTGATGAAAAGAACTTGAAGTGGAAAGAGGCAGAAGTGTGGAATTAGCCTTTGTGTCCCCACTGATGCCACTGAATTTGAGCTGTATTCTCTTCTTGTTCTTCTCTGTGGTCTGCAGAGGTATTTTTCTGTTTCTTCAGGTATTTACCACAGGGGAGCCTCTGGACTTCTGAGTTCAACTAGACAGGAAGCATGCTTTTTGCTGTTGAGTGTCAAAATTCTGCTGCAGAAGGTAGATTGGGAGAGATCAGGGGATATCCTATGAGGATGCAGACACAATCTAGTTTGATAAGCCATTATCTAAAATAGACAGAACTTGTTGTCCTGGGGAGCCTGTCTGTTTTCACAGGCTAGAGAATGGGTGCAGCTACTGAAAATGTGGGTTTTGAAGATAAGTAACTAGACTTGATACTTTCACGGGTTATGTATTTGGTCTGTTTCAGTTCCTTCACAGAGATACTCTCAACCTAGTGCTTCTTCTGGTTCTGGTACCTGAGGTACTTTATAGCAATTTCTTTGTGTCCACAAAAAATACAAAAGCAGAGCCAGGTATTCTCTGGTTTCTTTAAACTGAGAATAGTCCTTCAACAATGAAACCATTACTCTGAGTAATTGTGATCTTGCTGCTGGTTCTTGACCAGACCAGAGGCAAATATTCATCTGTGTTGCAGTAGCATGCCGCCTGCACAACACTCAGCAGCTCTTGATACACCCTTGCACAATGCGTGCTTCAGCAGGACTGTGACTTCCACCTGCCAGGTGATGCATGGATTGTTAAGTGGGAAAAGCGATTTAATGTGTTCCGATCTCTTTTGAGAGAGCTGGATGTCCAGTTGTGCAAAGCTCCATGCAGCTGCCTAGGCTTGCCAGAGGAGCATTTATGTTTGTGGCTTGCTGTGACTTACCAGACCACAAATGTCACAGGTTTAAGAAGGTCACTGAATGTACATAAGGAAGGTTTATGCATGCCAGGCTGTTCTTTTCAATAGTTTAAATGTCTGGAAATGCTGTTGTGGATTGTAATGCCAAATTGAACACAGCATTCAGTCTAGGAGATCTAATCCACTGTCTCTCACAGTTCTGCCAAACCCTCTCAGAAGTTGAGTGTAATCAGTCCAGTTGGGTAATTCATACTAGAGTTTGAGTCAGATGGGGGTTCCTCAAGATGTCTGAAAGTGTCTCTGCTTATGTTTCTTCTAATTTTTTTAAGCAGCATTAAGAGAGTCTTGGAATAAGATTCTCATCCAATTTATTCTTTCTAAGACTAGATAAGGGGGTACAGAAACTGGCACAATATCTGCACCTTTGTTATTTAGCTGTGCTGGTACTTTTAAAAGCATGCACTGGACTTTTGTTTACTTTTAAGGGCTATTCAAGCTGTCCTTTTTAAGGGCTGCCAGTGTCCAGTGTGGTACCTGGTGCTAATGGTCATCATGTCTGCTCTCTGCTGCTCCTCTTAGTGCAGAGACATAGTCTGTTGGAGCCATGGCCTGCAGAAGCACTTGCTGGTTCAGGCAGAAATCCAACTCATTTACTGTCCTTCAGGATACTTTCATAAAGGTGCTTTGCTGGGTAAGCAAAACATTTTTCTGAATAAGCACATATCCAGTAAGCACCCAAAGCCAAAATGCTAAGGATACTGTGTTGTGGCAAACAGTCCTGGAGGTCAAGGATGTCCTTCAGGTGGACATGTTCACAACTCTGAGCCTGCAGATTCAGCAACTGCAGTGAGTTCAGGTGGTTACTATGATGTGGCAGGAAAATTAAGCACAAAACCCAGACAAAACTTTTCTTGGGCTAGAATAGAAGAGCATTTTAGAGTGATTTTAAGGTGACATGAGAAAAGCTGCCTTTTCCTCTCCTTTATTTTAGTCTGTGCTGTTATTTTATCTGTGTGGTCTCAGTAGTGCAGAGGACTATCGAGGATTAGAGAAACTGTACACCAATGGTTCCTTCTTGTGTTGCTGAGAAGGAACTAAATCCTTCTAGGGTTGCTGGGCCAAGTGGCAACACTGGGAGGAGAGTGTCCTCCTCTTATTTCATGTTGGTGGCTAGCATAAGTTTAGCTGATCTTCCAGGGTGGATGAGAGACATCATCTCATGTATCATTCTGTGTCTTTTGAGTTGAGAACCCCGTGGGAATTGGGGCTTGTTACAGCAGAGAAAGACTAGTGGGAAGCTTCATTGATAGTTGATGTCACTTAGACGGCAGGGTCCATTGCTTGGCAGGAAGCATGTGTCTGACCGTTATGGTCTTCATGCTAGTGGTCATTAATTCCATTCCTTTTAAGGCAGTGGTGAGATTATCTTGATGTCTGAACCTTCTTTGGCTCCTGCTGGATAGCACTGACCTGGGTGTAGTCTGGAGCCTGTTTGTCTAAATGTAGCTATCTTCTCCTGGCAGTCCATGGAGATCCGGTGTCCATTCTTGTATTGTTTGTACTTGTCAGCTGTCTCTGTAGTTGTCAGGTTGTGTTGACACACCTTTCCTCTTTGCTATGGAGAGATCTAAGCAGCTCTGTCCTTTGGTGGCTTTATTCTCTTTGGTTGAGTAACTCCTCTGCCCTGAGATGGCCCAGTGCCTTTACCATGGTACTGTTATACCTGAATTTGAAAGAGGTGCCTCTCCCTGAACTGTTCCCTCACCTCTATTTTGAACAGGTTCCTGTTCATTCCTCTTAAGCTCTGTTGAAAGCTGCTTCTGTGTTGGATGCATTGTATTCCTTGGTTTACTTGGCTAGCTGGCCACCTAGGGATGCTTAGCTGAAATTGCCCCGTGGAGTGTGCGTCTCCTGCCCTGTGTTGGAATGAGTCTTATTTGGAAATAGATCAAGCAAGTTGTGCACATAGAGAAAGTCGAAGTTGATTTAAAGCCTGTTGTCAGGGATAACCATTTCATCTTTTCTTCTGAGCCATTGGCATTCAACTGTCCCTCTCCAAGCAGCAGTCCCTGCACAGCTCTGATATGGTCCCGTGTCCCCCTGTGTCTGTCCGTTCCCCACCCCCCCACCCCCCCCCCCCAGCTTGTGGGTCTGGTCAAAATAGTAGGAGGTCAAGTCTCAGGGTTTTGGCTGGCAGAGGTGAGAAAAACGGACACCAAAACAAGCCTGTTTGGTTAAAACTACATGCAGTGGTCCATTGAAATCGCTGTGGTACTGTAGCGTCTGTCGCTGCGAGGGGAACTCCTTTTGTTTTTTTTCTTATTTGCCAGATTGTCTCTTGGTATTTGGAATTTTTCCAGAGCTTCAGGTTATTGTGTTCTGTGTATGGTTGTGATAAGGATACCAGTTAACACTGCTTCCTTAGAAAGTGACCTCTGCAGGGTCTAAGTGAGGGTGAAAGTGCATTTTTCAAGTTTGCATCCTATCTGGTGTGTTTCTGATATAACTTAAACAACTGAGTGGCAAAGTGAAGGTTTAGAGTAGTTTGTTACTTTCACAGCAATTGATGCATGAGAAGCGTTTAGAAGTTACTATGAACTTGAGTGAAAAGCTGCTGATGTGGAAAAAGGCGCTTGTCCATCTGTAATTGCAGATATTTGGAATGCTGTTCCTTTGGGGCAACCGTTCTCCAACTGATCATTGCTAAAAATTCCTTGGTGGCTATAAAATAGTGTAACATTACAGATGCCTTGGCTAAAGTTAGGAAGAAGCCCACCTTTTAAACTGTTACCATGCTAGAAAGCAAGCCCCTTGGCAACCTGCTTTGCGAGTACTGACCCTACTGACTCTGCTGTCCTTATTTTGAAAGTTCAAAGCTGATAACATAGATGCTGACTCTGAGTTCCACAGAGATGACTCAGACATGATTTCTATAAATCATCAGATAAAATTGATATAGTGGCTATAAATAAACACAAATATATTCCACTTAAAACAGGAATTCAGGGTTTGAATCCAGTTGCTTATCTTAGTTTTGCCAATGTCCTAGGTAAGCCTAATTAGAAATGTTAATAAATATTGCAGGTTTAAATTCACCTTTAATCCTGCATACAGGATGGAATATTGAGGGGGGAAAAAAATCAAGTTGCAGGAGCTTGGGAATTACTTGGAAGACGTCTGCTTATTAGGGAGGTGAAAAATTACTATGAGAATATATAGCTTCTGTGCTGTAAACTGCATGCATTGATTTGATGATTGAAGGCATGCACTGAATTCGGGGCAGGGTAGGGAAGGGACAGTCATATGCTCAAGGGTTTTCTTGGAATTGCATGCGCAAATCATCAGCCCATCCACGGAAATCATGGGGCTTAATTCTGCCCCCAGACTTGTACAGCCAGTCTGACCTCCTGTGGTAACAAAGAAGGTGCTCTTGCTCTGCAGACTACTTTGTCTTCAACTAAAGATGTCTGAAGTATCTTTCCGCTCTAGGTTTTGTAGTTCAGTCACTCCCTTTCCATCCCCCAAATAATGCAAAGTAGTAACTCACTTTTTCTCTTTTGTCAGGGAATAAAGTACAGCATGCAACTTATGACTTAATTTTTGGTGGGTGTTGTTCAAAATCAGGCTTCTGCCAAGCAGCGTCCAACCTTTTTTTCTTACCAAATACACTGAACTCCATAGGCAGCCTTTAAGTACCGCATCAACCACTAACCATTCCTGTTATAAAATATGCTAACCAGTGAAGCTAAGCTGAAGAAAAAAACTAATGGAAATCGAATGTACTTAAGAATGAGGGATTTCTGTTGATTTGTCTTATCTGCATTGTGCTATACAAGAACAGTATCAAATCTGTAGTAATGTCACCAATTTGTCAGATTACTGATCATCTACTTCATGTGATTTCCTGCAAGCAGAGCAAGAAGTGACTGCAAGGTCACTAAAAAGCAAAGCAGTCTTATGTGATGACTTCTGCATGGTATCTATGATGTTAAGGAATGAGTTCATGTAATAATTAAGAGTTCAGAATGGAAAAGGTCTGGCAGTCAACTCTGCAGGTTAAGGGTGCATCTGCTTAACTTACAGCTTCACTATTGATAAGGGATAAGCAGGGAAAACTGACCCTCTTTAACTATTTATTCCTTCTCTTTATCCTATAAGATTTCTTTGTGGCTTCATTCCGGCCTTGTGGCAAAGTGCAACACTGCCTGCAAACTTGTATTGAGTAGAAAGGTGGAGGAGGGTAAAACCTTGGTACTCGCTCCTTAGGATGTTCTCCAAATGATTTAACAGCTTGTCTCCAGCAGCTCTTCCAAATTGCTCTGATGCTTCAGTGAGAATGTCTTCATGCTGAAGAACATGTTAAGACTTATATCTATTCGCAGCGCTTTGGAATAAGGGAAGTTTCCCTCTGTATCCAGTTTTCTGCTCTTTCAAACCACTTGGAGGGAATTATGTCAGTCATGCACATGTGCTTGTGTTTAGAACTGGGCTGGGGTCATGATCATGGCCATGTTCTGTTGGGGCAACTTGCAAATTAACCCTGCTTTGATATTGCACATCAAATAGGAAGGCATATTTTATGCCTTTTTGGACACAAGTACAGCAAATCTCACCTTTTCCAACAGGGCTGAAAATCTGCTGTGACAGAAGCCTGTCCTGTAACAGAGTAACTGTATTTCTAGCAGCTGGGAGACCAGCTCTTTTGGCCTCTCTTGTTTGGGAGCGTGGAGATGCCTTCCAGTCAGACAAAAATTCAGACTAAAATCACTAGTGTTCTTATGTCAAGATTGTGCACAAGAAAAACGAGATAATGAATCCACCCTGATGCTTCTGGACTGGTTTCACTTCTGACACATGGGTTCTAAATGCAGTTGGTGTGTCAAAATGATCTGTTGTCTTCTGCTGTGGACATCCTCATTAGCTGAAAAGTGGTTGTTAATTTTACTCTTGTGAAATTTTTGTGCTCCTGAGAAATAAAACCACTACTGCTTTTTTCACTGGATAATGAGCAACAGGCTTGTGAGGATACTTAAATGTTAAGCCTTACTCAGAAGGGAATGTAGCAATGCCATGTCTTAGGTAAAAGGTTCCACCTGCTCTTTTCCCTCCATTCCCACAAATTCCTCCTCTGATAGAGAATTAGATCTGGCCACAGTCATAGCCTGTTGCACTAGGAGGCCTTTTAGTGATAACTGACGTTGCTGTGACAATTCCTATCATGATTGTACAAGCTTATGCCGTTTTGACAACCCATCCCACAAAACACACTTAATGTGCATGTTCTGAAACACTTAAAGCAGGTACTTTCCATGAAGCAATGAGTCACAGAATTGTCTAGGTTGAAAAAGAAGATCATCCAGTCCAACCATCAACCCAACGTTAACAGTTCCCAATTGTTAATCATCTGTTCCCCACTGTTAATCATAACAATGGTTATTGATTAAAAGAAAACGAAAAGAAAATAAGTCCTAATGTTTCAGTGGACAAGATTAACTTTTGAAATGTCAGAAGTGGTTATTCTTCCAAAGGGTGGGCTTTATCGAAGTCACAGTCTACATTGTGCTTATTAAAAATAGCTCCATGACCATTCACTACTTGCATCTGTTCTGTTGTCCCTGTTGTATGTTCAAACACAACAGCTTGTTCTTGTGAATCTTGCAAAGTTATAGTTGATGTTATTTCCTGATTCCTTTTCTTCACCCACCAAACACTCAGTAGCGGCAGTGAAGTATAGATCTGACCCCTCAGGAGTACTGTTACTTTCCAGCTTGGCAATGGTTGTGTGCAAGTCAGCAGGGAAATAAAGATGACCTCTGAGATTTGATGCTAATAGAGCATTGTCCTGACCTTGTAATTCCAAATTTCAGAACAAATACCTCTAGTCAGCCTCATCGTTAATTGATGCAATTGCTGTTGGTATGATCTAGCAGTAATAATCATCTCATGATGAGCTGGAACATCTCTGCTAACATAACTGCTAATTGATAACTTGGTTAAGTAGGAGCGCTGCCACGGGGATGTGTGCTCAGTGAAGCATGTCCTGACACTGGCAGCCGTACATGGTTGATAAGAATGGTTTGCTATCCCTGTACATGAGTGCATGCTGCCATTCACTTCTCTTGGTGCCAAAATTACATAAGAGGGGAGTCCCAAGTGGGAAATGATCTTGATGCCATTGTATTTTTTCTTTGTGGATTGCCCAGTAACATAAAGACAACAGATATTAATCTCTGTAAACATAGCATTGAAACTCTTATCCATACTGATCTTTATAAACCAAATTATGTTCCAGTTGTGTGCTGAGCTTCCAACAAGGCATGCTACAGAGCTGGCTGATTTATTTGTCCCAATCACAGCCTGAGAGGAGTAGACTTCCCTAGTGTACAGGCAGCAGCTAAACTTGCACCACATACCTGGGAAATGCAGTTTCTAACTTTGTCAGATCTCTTAAGGAGAAGTCTTAGGTAATGAAGTGAAATTCTAGCTGCTTCCTGATTTAAGAGCCATGTTAGTACTTTTTTTAAAAAAAACCCAACAAAACTAAAAGATCGTTTGAGCTAGGTTTTATTGCAGGAAACTTACTGTACTATCTGCTTCTGCTGGGAGAACTTTGAGGAGTGTGAGAAACTGAGGAGAAAACTGTCCGTATGTCTTTGTTACCCTTCTCGTGCTACCAGGAAGGCCTTTCTGCCACTGCAAAATTGACTTTAACAGTCCCTTAAGCAAAAAATATAACTTGTTGCTCTCAATCTAGCTTGTCAGTTCTTCCTAGAAAAAGCAACAAGTATATATTCTGTACAGCACATCTTGGTGTGCCCTGCCTGGTGCACCGTGGGGAGACAAGCATGTCCAGCATGCCAGCTGTGTAGTGGTAGTGCTCGCTCAGCTCACTGCTGCTGCGAGCCTGACTACAGGTGATGGCTGCGCTGAAGCTCCCCAGTGTCCAAGTGAGAAACCTGGGTATGGGGGGTTTTTTGTGTTTTGTTTTTCCTGCTTTGGCTGTCTCTTTGTCTTCATTTTCATGTGTCAGGTTGGGGAGCGAGGTGCGTTTTTTTCTTTTCATCTTCATTCTCATGTGTTGTGTTGGGGAGCAGGATGTTTTATGTGGGGAAAGGAAAGGGGAAGAGGCAGAACTGTAGCTGGTTTAACAAAAAGTACCCGGAGTGTTTAAGCTTTGCTCACCATTGCACTATTTGCTGTGCCTGGTTACATTCCCACAGCTTAACTGAGACTGTAGAGCTTTTATTAGTAATTAGCTCGTTGTGGCTTTAGGGCTTTCAGACACGAGTAGTTGTTTTCATTGGGGCTATTAATTATGAATCACAAACCTGTAAACAGCTATAGCCAAGAATGTGCACGTTTGCAGATATGACTGTTTTGCTGTTCAGCCCTGGGTTAGCTCTGCACTGCCCTCATTGTTGTTGCAGAGAAGTGTATGGAAAACATGTTTTTAACCTCCTAGATGCTATTGAGTTCCTGCATAGCAGTCTGTAAAACTGTGGGAAAAACAGCCTGCTCGTTTGCTTTCTAAGCAATCTGGTTTAAATATCATGGTTTGAATGGGTTGAAGCATGAACTTTGAGAGCCCACTTTTCAAAAGGCCCTGCTTTTAAGATCATCTTATAAATGCACTTGAAAATTATATGATTTGAATCTTCTGGGGTGGGGGGAAAAAAAGTGTTTACACAGGACAGCCTTACCTTCTCAGCATCACTGGTGCTGGCTTTATTTCCAGTGTTATTTTCCTGACTTTCTGCAAGCAGCTATACATGAGTAAGAAATCAACTTAAATTTTCTTCCTATAGAAGTCGATAGTAAATCTTCCTTTTAATTTTGTGGAGCTTATTTTTTCCTATTTGATGTGGGATGAGCTTGCTCACTGCTCAAACAAACAGGATCTGTATGTACCAGGTGTCTTGGAAGGCTCCTAACAGCCTCTTGTGGCTGTTGAGATCGAGTAAGAGTGTGAATAGCAGGGACTCAGTTTAGAGAGCTAGTAGAGATGACAGGGTATCCGGCTTTCTACTGTGGAAATGGTCTCTGACCATGTGAGGTGAATAGCTCTTGACCACTGGATTCATCAACAAAAAGGAGAAAGAAAAAAAAAAAAACCCCTCTCCAAACAACCTCAAACAGGATAACTGCTTTTTATAATTCTCTGGTCATCAATTGTAAGAAAGAGCTGTTTTAATGCATGTGTTGAGTTGTTGATGTCTGACAAAAAAAGCTGCTGTTTGGGGAAGAATAGTCCTACACTTTATCTGTCCTTTCATCATGAGAAAAGCTGTTTTCCTCTCTTAGAAGACGCTGCTTGGTGTGCAGTCCGCAAGAAACTTTGTGCTAGACTTAGGTTTTGAGGGACATAAGACTAATAATTGGTGGTGTTAGGCTTGCTTTTTTTCCAAAGAGGTTCCCTCCTCCTCTCCACTTGCTTTTCTTTTGATTTTTACTGAGAACTCTCCCAGTACCTGTCTAACCACGAAAATAAAAACCACAACCTTGACAAACTAATTTTGTAGATGTAATAAAAACTGAATCATAAGTTGGCTTTTGAGAAGTAATTTTCTTGGACAAATTCTTGAAACACTTTCATTATTGCTAATTTCCTTTCTTTAAACATGTTTTGTAGTGGGATATATAGGAGGGAACACAGAAGATGTATGTTAGATAATGTGGGTTTTATTGAAGGTCTTTGTCTGCTTTAGATTTATGTAAAAGGATAGGGGAAGGTGTTTTTATCCAGTCTTCTCTTTTCCCCTTCCAAGTTAAGAAACAGATGGTCTGACCTGTGTAAGGCTTTAAGTGTTGGAATTGGCATCAGTGTCTTCTTAAGGATTATTTAAAAAAAAACAAAACCCAGGAAGCATGGTGTCTTTGCTCAGTGTGAAAGCTGGTCTGTACGAAAATAGCAGGCTCACAATATGTGACTGAGATGATTCCCCTGACCTAAATAAAGCAAGCGATTACCTGATATTTGGAATGTGGCTTTGCTTCTTAGTATTTCCTCCTGCTGTCAGGCAGTGCTCATACCTACCTTCCCTTCCCCCAGCCCATCAGCAGGCACTTTTGAGCATTGTTGCGTCTTAAAACATCTCATAATCTAAGTACATCCAAGTCCTGACTATTACTTGAGTGACAGCTTGCAAGGTGGTTGGTTGAAACGGGGCTAGGCTGGTTTGATAGTTATGCATGCACCAGGAAGGAAATGGATGGAGGGTTTTTGATGGTGGAAAGTGTCTGCCACATTTAATCTAGGTATAGATGAACAACGGTGATTTTAAATTAAACCTAGATATGTTTCCTTCAGTTAACATTTCCTGAAAATAGAAGTAAGCTTATTGCTATTCTTGATCACAGACGGAGTAATAGTTCTTCACAAAGTGATAGAGTCCATGCCCAGCAGAGAAGAGATTTTTGTTTTCTGTAATGAGTATATTGATTTTGGAGAGTGATATTATTGATGAGGAAGAAATGATCAAAACTGAAATCTGTTGAACACCTGTTAGGTTTTACTGGTGTTGTCTTTTCAGTTAATGAGATTCTGGTTTGGATCACAGAATCAAATCAAGCCTTCTCAGTATGGTGTAGCTAAGGAGTGTTTCTATTGTAGAACTTGTGCATAACTACTGTGGTTAAGAGAAAGGGGTTTTAAGGAAATAGATTATAAAATAGTGTACTTTAATAAAAAATGAAGACGTCAGCCCTGCTGAGCAAATCCTGGTGGAATATCTTTGGAGCGTTTGCATTTGTCGTTATGCTTCTTGGTAGTCTTTCTGGATGTGGTCATTGTTTTTACTGAATGAAATTATTGTAAGCCTTGCTTCTAATTTTTGCTAAACTTTTTTAACCTTGTTTAACTGTTGCCGTCTGCATGGAGATGTTTGACCTGTGCTGGCCAGTGGCTAGCCTCTAACATACGTTTTGAACCTGCATTTGCTCTTACCACTTGCAGTAAAATACAAAAAGAAATTTTGTGGGCTGGATTATTCTTTTAATAGCTAGGCATCACCTTGGTCTGTGAACAGAGCTGCTGGGGGAGCTGCTAGAGGAGCATCCTAGGGAAAGCTGCTGAGGGCTCACTGCATGCTCTTGTTCCCTGGGCGTCTGCAGCTGGCCCTGGGGAGCGAAGAGATTCTGGGTTGGGGCATCTTTGATCTCACTTCTTACATCTATTTCTAGAGAAACTACTCAGCTCTGCTGAAGATGTGGGCATAACTCTGCTCTGTTACTGTGGTTTAAAAGTGATGCTATGTGCTCATTTTAAAAGGCTGTGAATACAGTGCAGGTGAAGAAGGGTGGCTTGCTCATTATTGCTGCCTTTATAGAGGAGAACACGGGAATTAAATAAGAATCCACAACTGGAGCAGTAATTTCTGCTTCCTGTCCTTTCTGATGCATCTTTAACCTACTGTAATCACCATGCTCTGTTCTGACTAAAGTCTGTCATGTCATTTCTCATGTCCTTCTCTGTGTATGCCACCTGTGGACAATTATCTTGCCTGCGACTACTTTATCTGTTGGCATTTTCTTAAGCAAGAAAGTCTGTGGAAAAGTGTTCATTTTGTCGCTGCCTCCCTTGAAAAAGGAATATCTGGCACATCTCTAACTGAAGCCAAACAGTTGTTGAACAGGATGAAAATTGTTTGATCTTGCTTGTGTTACAATATTTGCTACCCTGAGCTGTTACGCTAAGAGCAACATTGGCTTTGTTTCTACATGGCAGGCCTACACAGGCAGCTAGCGTAGTGGATAAATAACATGCTAATTGCAACAGAGCTTGACCCTTCAGCAGAAGCGGAGCTGGCTGCCTTGTGTATACTGCGAGGTAAGAGTTTCCATATAGGCAGTTACCTCAGAGGAGTTAATGAGCTGTGAATGCGCACCTACCTTGCTCGTAGTTCATTGCTTGAGTCACCACAACGCTATGGGTGTAGCATGCATCGTAACTTTCTCAGCTCTCTGTTCGTTGGGGTCACATCTGTGCCGGTATTCCACTTACATGACTATATGACCGTATTTGTTTGCAAGAAACACAAATGTTTGGTGTGACTTAAAGACAGTGTAATGATTTTTGGTTTATATATGAGAAGTCCCTTTCAGCGCCTCTGCCAAATAAGCAAACCCTTTTACCTGAACTTCAGTCATGTTGTAGGTTTAATTTTGGTTTTGTTCACCTTCACCTTAGGATAATAAGATTTACTGAAACCGAAAATAACTTTCCTAACGACATTTAATGCAGATGTTTATCTGCTACTCCAGTTCAGACCTGGTGGCGAAAAGTTAAATTCTTGCCCCTACTAGTTCATATGATCCTGCTCCCTAGCTGTAGAGACGTATAAAACATAATATATTAACTTTGCAAGGAGAAGAGTAGTACAATTTAATACAGTGTGTTTTCATCTAGAAACATGTAAGAGTGTTGGGGTGTATGCAGTGTTCATCCACAGTGATGTCTGGTTGCATGTGTAGAGGGTTTCAAATTATTGTCAGTTCTGTGTGGTATTTTGAAAGCCTACTTGTCCAGCTTTATAGACTGTGTTCCTGTGTGGTGTCTTGCTGGGGGATTTCTATCTTTGGGGGGATGGGGCTTTTGCATAGTTTTTAGTTATTTTTGCAAACAGGTTAGTAATGAGAAGATGCTTCTGGGGCTAGGGAATAGCTTTCCCAGCGGAGCTAGTATGTTCTAAACTTGTTCATGGGGTGTTCTTTAATCTCATCAGGCATAGCTAGCAGGTCTGGCTTGGCAAAATACTATTCTGCCAAGGTTTTGAAGTCTGGTACAGAGAAATGACCACTTTCCTTGCAAATTATTTACTTATAGCAACATATGATGATTTCTGAACGTTGTCTAAGAATCCTGCTTGTCCAGACTTGTTTTGTGGATTCAGTGTAGCTTACCAGATAGTTTGGGGATTGGCTATAATAAGAAAGGAGCAAGTAACCTGCGAGTATGAATTAAAAGGACAATTTACCCATTGCAGAGTCAAAGCCCTGAATGGGCACTTAGGTAAACTTAAACTTGAACAAAAGGACTCAGAGATGCTATCTAGGGAGGGTGATCTTGCCGATTTAGGAAGACGACACCTGGACTTTGCTTCACAGTGCGCATGAGCTGACACCATGAAGAGGACCACATGCTTCTCCCCTTAAATAATTATAATAATCACACCTATTCCCCGAACTAATTGTAATAACCCGGCCCTTCCTAATGAATATGTATGTTTTGGGGTAATAAATATTTAGCTACTTGCCAGAGACGGTGTGCAAGCTTTGTGGAGAAATCCCATTGCACCCCGGCCGGAATAAACATACCTGCTTTATAACTCCCTCTGAGTTGTAGAGTTTGTTTCCACGCATCAATTCACTGGTGTTTTTTTCCCTCTCTTAACTAACCCCATTACACTTTCTGTAGTCTTGATTTTGCATTTGACCAAGCAGCAGTACTAATCCGAACAGGCAAGTAGTTCAGCCATTGAAGAAGAGCAGGACCCAGAGTCATCTAGAATCAGGCAAGGCGCAGAGTGTTGAAACCAAGAATGCTTAGGAAAAGTTGAAGGTTTTAGAAGCAGGTCCTCTATGAAAGGCTCACAAGGAGATAGAGCTTTTTGTGTCTGTGTCTTGAATTGAGTGTATGACATTAGCTTCTAAGGGATGATGAAAATAAGATGAAATTGAGAGGTCTTTCATTTTACAGTTGATGTGAGCTTTTCACTGAGTCCCTTGGAGGTGGGCCAAGGACAAACCATGAAATTCTTCAGCAGGGCAGGCTCAGCTATTTCTTCTGTTTTCATGGAGAAATCGTTCTCATGTGCAAGGCTTCTGCTGTGGAAGCTCACAAAGCTTCCCTGTTGGAAAAGAGCTTAGAGCGTTGCTGTCTAATTAGCCAAACCACTTCAATCCTCCTACTAGACTACCTGCAGATATGCCTTCGAGCAAGGTATGTGTTGAACTTCAGCTAGAGGTAGGTGTTTGGGAAAATTAAGATGATAAATCAAGCATGATAGGTTATCCTAATATACAGAAATCGAGTCCCTTTCTGCCCTTCCATGCCAGACCTTCAGTTTGACTCTCACTTACTGTTTAAATTATGTTCTTACAGAATTACTAATTAATTTTTCCTGCTGAAGTTACAACACTGTGACTGTAAGTACTTTAATGGGAGCCACTGCTGACTCACCTCTACAAGAGAGGAAAGATCCCCCCCGGAAGTATTCCTCTTCTTTTTGGAGGGCATCACAACAACTGTTCAAATTTCAGTGGGAAGCTACAGTGCCACAATAGCTTCTACTTAATTTCCATAGGAGCTGCTTTCTAATGCTAATTTCACGCTTGATAAATACGGTCCCTTGTTGCCTAGGCAACAAGTTACGGCACAAATGTTCATTACTGCACTACTGGTTAATGAGTCTCTAGTGTTCTAAAAAAATTACAGCCAGAATTAAGTAGGTTTATTCACTTTAATCTTAAATTACTCCCAACCTAAGAGACTAACCTGCAAAATGTTTCCAGTTAGAAGTGGTACACTGGTTCAATAGTGAGAGAGTAGCTAAAAGAACTTGAAGACACATTTGGTACAGTGCTGCCATGGTAAATGCACACATCCATCTTGACTGTTCCTTTAAAGGTCTGCTGTTTTATGAGGATTGCTTTGTTAAGAACAGCAAAATATTTAAAAGTTTACAATCAAGATACCTAGAAAGATACTTCTTGTCAACATTCATAATCCTTCCTAGTGTTGTCTAGCTTGGCCAAGCAAACTTGACAGTCTCTAAGCAATTTCAGAGTCAAAATTTTGTGTGCTGGCAGAGCTTTGCATACTGTCACACCCTCAAATTTATAGTAAAACAAATGAGGACATATTTGATTTGATGTCTTGAGACAACAGTAATGTTTTCAGATATGAACATGTCAAGGGACCTCTTGCCAGTGGCTGGTTTTGCACCAAGTTCTCACTTTCCTTTTTTTGTAGAAGGTCTCATTTGTAAAGATTTGTTCAACTTGGTTCAGTTCACATGTAATTAAGGCAAGAATTCTTGGTGCTCAGTTGGTTGAGAGGGGGCTCTGCTTGTTGACCTTTTCTTTGGTGACTCAGCATGGAGAACTCAACACTTCCCTCCCGGGCAGAGACCATTGTTAACTTCTATTCCATTATTATTTTTCATTTAAAAGCTAATTTACTCTTTTACCTTCAATCCCTGTCATATGCATTATTCCAGCTGTTAAATAATATGAAAGTTTGTCTTTGGCAGGCTGCACATGTCATCTTGCCTTGGGAAATCAAAAGGGAAGATTACATAACGGCTGACAGTAAATTTGGCTCCAGAATGTCATTAAACTAATGAACATTGAGTTTTCTTTCCCAGTCACAATTTTCTTGAGTTCAAAACTAAAATCTCTTTTTATGTGAAACCTAGAGTGCATGTAGGTGAACTGCAGAACTTCAGGAGATTTCTGAGCATATACACTGTTAAACAGAACATGCGCCTTGGTTTGAAATTTGAAAATGCAATCCAGTCATATGGAAGTCGGTTGTCCCTAGTTCCCTAGTGAATTTAGAATATATTTTTTTAAAATTTTGTCTGTCTCTAAAGTTATTATTACAGTTTCCTAAATTTGACATGGGTTGGTATTCACCCTCTGAAGGAATCCCAGACTATTTGAATGCAGAGAAGTATTGTCTGCTTCATTTATGAAAAGCTTTTTTTTTTTTTTTTTAAAAAAAGAACCTTTTTTGGATTTGATTTTTTTTAAAAAAACAATTCTATTTTGTCATTATTTGAAGGTTAAAGAATTCTAGGACACAAAATACCTAAGAAGAAAGGCCAAATGCCTAGTACAGCTTCTTGTTTATTACATACTTTTAAAACCTCAAAAAGGCCTTAGAATGAAATTCAGTTGTTGTTGTAGTGTTTTAACTGAAACACATAGCTTTGGCCTAGAATTGCTAAATTCATCTTTTTATCTGCAGCTCCTGAAGGGCTTCTGTAAGATGAGAGAAGGTGAAATGATCACTTTGATTTAGTTTAAAAGCATAGTTTTGTTTGAAGAAGCAGTTTACCATATCTTGGAACTCACTCTTCCTTTGATATTTATTATAAGAATATAGTTGGTTGCACAGGGTGCTGGATTTGTGCTGTGGCTACAATAGCATAGCTATGTTAAGGTTTTGCTGTATTAGAAGCTGTATTGTAACTGCTGTAATATCAATACAAGTTAGAATACATGTTTGTACAAAAGAATTTCTTACAGTACTGTATGGTCTCTTCACATATTTGAAAATCTGCAGTGGGCGGGGGTTTGAGCTTTTGTCATGTAGGGTTTTAAAATTGTTTTGTTGTGGGTTCTTTTTTTTTTTTTTTTTTTTAAATCTCTTCTTTAGAGAGGCCTTTATTGGGCTAATGAGAAAACAGGTTTCCAAATCAGAGGAGGTATATAGTAGGATGCATGGGTGTGGACTGCTGTTCAGAATGCTGTTTACTATAATGCACTTGATTACTCCTTTTTAATAGAAGAAACTTCAACTCATAAGTCATGTTGTAATTTTTGTTACCATTTGTTATGAGAAACAGAATACTAAATGCGTTTAGGGACATTTTCCCTTTTTGATTATATAGGATAAAAATTGTGATTCTGGTGCTTAAAATGAGCCTGTTCTGAAGCAAGCCACATGCATGATGTGAATAATGATGATGCTATGCAAGTAGTCCATTAAAATACCAGTTTGTGTAGTCCCTACTGTAGGTGATTTGGATCTTCATGTCTGTGCATTTTAATAACCCTCATATGAACAGAGTAACTTTGTTTGAAGTGGGGCCCTTTTTACTTATAGCTCAGACTTAAGACTTTTCTTGCACAGCAGGGAAGTCTATTTTGAAAAACTGATCAGGATTCCAGGGCAGGTGAGATGCTTAAAACTGTTATGTACTTACATGTGTACCTGCTAATGTAGCCCAGATATCAAGAGCTGATCGTACCAAACAAAAAAGTGACATCAAGGATATCTGGATTTGTTAAAAATAAATGGACATTTTAATGGATTGGTTAGCGTAATAAGCCTGATGCAAAAGTCGAGCCTGTATATGAGTCACAACCATTCTAAGAAGCAGTGTATTCCTTTTTCAGTTACAGGATAATTTTAAGAGCGTGTGGTTTTTTCTCTGAAAGCTATGGCAAACTCTTCAAGGTTCCCGTGGCAGTACCTGCTTATTGTCTAATGATACCTTCGGATTTGAATTGAGTCTCTTTCAGCAGAACTTGTCCTCTTTCCTGTTTTTCCATCAAGAAACTGTTGTTTTGTGCAGGATCAAGGCAAGTGACTATTGTTCTCTCAAAATCTATTCAGAATCTGCTTAAAATTAAGAGCAAAATAAGCAGCACATGCTCCTTTTGGATAACTTGGTGCTTGCAATCTTGTGCTAGTGCTACAAGTAGTACAGGCAGAGTGGGCCAACCTGGGAACTGGAATTAGAAGTGAAAAATATATGATTCTGTTTATGCAATATTTAAACCTGTGGGCAGATTTTATTTACTAGTTCTGCTTGCTTTGTATGCGTAGCCTACCCTGCTCAGTATTCAGAGGCAAAAAGTGTATTAACACCTATATAAAATACTTGAATCTGGACATAGTGTTCAAGGTACCGACCAAGTGTACAAAATGTTTTGTTAAATGTTCAGGCCCACTGCCTCAGGGAAAATGATTCCAAGTGTGCTAAAGCAAAGTGTTGTTAAGCTGTAATGAGGGAGGGGTCAAGAGTCAGTAGACCAGTAAGCACTGACACAAAGAAGGCTGGGACAAGATGTTCAGTTGCAGAGCCTTCTGAAGAAGCAGAATTCCTCCATGATACCCTCTTCACAAGGATGCCACCTTTTTGTAGGTCCCTAAAATGCAGATATGTTCTGGCAAATATCAGTGAGAGGTGAGACATACTAATCCCTCGGTGTTACCTCTTGCCCGTTACTGTGAAGAGTGGACCTCTTTTGGTTTGACCTTGTGTGGCTATTCTGTTGGGGAGCTCTTAGTGGAGTGTTTGGGACTCAGGCCACAGTTCCTTGAATGGTCAGAACTGTAAGACAAGGCGAGATGGTCCTTGGTCCTGCCAGAACTCAACCATGTCCCTGCGGGATCTCACTTCCTCTATTTTCACGCTTCACGAGTAAGTTCAAGATACTAAACCCGGAGTAAGCTATTCACTTATTTATGGGTTAACTTTCTGCAAATCCGGTATGGGACTAGCCAGGAATGGGACTAGAAAATAACCAGAAGTGGCAACTTTAGGACAGAGATGTCAGTGACTTGGTGTCAACAGTGTCTGATAAGCATGGGAAAGGCCAGTGCTGTGCTGCTGCTTTGTGCAATAACCCACAGCCTTTCTGTCGATCTGTACAATAGCCTTTTTGATAGACTTACTAGAATGATGATGTAAGTAGCTTGTATCAAGGCTGAACCACTACCAGTCTCCCTGCAAGTTCCCAGCACAGTGTTATGTTAGCCTTTTTTTTTTTTCCTTTTAAACTCTGCTCCAGCCAGATGTCTTGCACATCTGCTGCTGCCTGTACACTTCTTGGTGTGCCTTACTGGCAGGGGTTTCAAGACTCCGAGTTAGCATGTGTACTGTCACACCTGTTTCACAAGAGGAAGCTGCCACAACTTCTAACCCTGAAGTTGAGCTGCATACTGTCTCTCAGGGAACCTGTTACTGCTCTTTACACTGTGTTTTGGATGATGTGGGAGCACCCTGACATGACATGTCTCATGCTGAGTATAATTATTGATGCCAGTTTCCTAACTGTATTCTTTGATCATTAATATCCCCTCCTCCTCTCTCCCTTTATCTACCATCAAAATAAAAGGTGCCTTCAGCCATTCTCAACTTGTTAATTAAAGTCAGCTGGGAGAAAACCTGGTGGTTTGAGCAGAGGTAGCTTTGCAGTTGTTGCTGCAATCAGAATGGCCGTGCCCTGCATAAGCTCTTGGTCTGCATCTGAAGGGATTGGAGCACAAAGAATTCAATCTTGCTGATGAGTGAGATAAAACCCTCTGCTGGTGTTAGACTGTTCCTGTTGCTTGTTCGTCATGAACTTCTAATAGCTCTAATTGTGTAACCTCTCTAGGAGTGCTGTGTTCTGTTGCAATTGGGACAGTTTTTCTTAAAAACAGTTGTTTTTTAAGATAGAAGTCTACATTTGTCTTCTGTCAGCAGGCAAGATTATATTATATCCTATTCCTATTTAAAGAACTGTGAACCCTCAGCAGATTCAAAGGGTTTTTCCCTTTTTCCATAGCACTGTTCTGTCTCCAGAGCTTTACATGCCTGTTTCTAGGAAGGATGCCTGTTGCAACACATTTCTAATACCTGCCTGATTTAAGAACACATGCTCATCATTTTCGTGTGGGGACACAGACTGTTTCTTAAGCCTGCTTAGGGATGTCTGTAATTAACTACATTGAGCTTGGGGTAACTGCCTGCTTTTTGGTCTTTTTTCTTTTTTTTTTTTTTTTAATATGAGAATAGGCTGAAATCACATTTGCCAACCTTATTGGAAAGGATTTTCAAAATGAGAATGAAGGGTCTGGCAGTAATGAGGGAGAGAAGGGTAGCAGTAGCCCCGAGGGTTGCAGTGATTTATTTGGATCTGGTTGAATGGCCGAGTGTGAACTTACAGTTCCCACCTGCTCTATACCTGACCCACTCCTGAAGCACAAGTGCTCCTCTGTACCTCTGGGACCAGGTCCCCAGCCACCTTTGGCACCACCACTGCTAGCACCAGGTTAATAATTCTGAGTGGCTGGATGAAGCTGGATCTAGTCAAAGATGCATCTTTATGTCTTCGTCCTGCTGCAGTGTTCCCAGGTCCTGGCATGTGGAACAGACATCCTGAGTCAAACCAGGAGCCCAGTTCAGATCCTGTTTCTAGTAGCAGCAGAGAAAAAAAGTCTTGAGAATGAAAATGGTGTGTGTGTGTAGTAGTATATCCCGACTACACCTCCAGGCACCTTTGGCTACAGACTTTCCTGAAGCAGAAGCAGCATCCTTGTATTTAGCAGCCTTCAGTTGACTTTTTCCTTTGATTCATCCAGTTTATTCTTTTAAATAATTTTTATCACCCACAGTATCCTGTGCCAAGACATTCTCACCCATAGCTTCAGTGCATGTGGCTACTTACCTCCTTGATTGTTTTGATCTTGCTATCAGTTCCTATTCCTTATAATTTCTGCTAGAAAAGAGTATGAGCAATGCTTCCTTTGCTACTTTCTCCATGTCACTAGCTTTTATAGACGTGCAGAAGACAGCATGGATCTGAAAGTGCTTATTCATTCAAACTGCTTATCCTGATGCTATGGTGTGAGCATATGACCAGTGAGAAACTGAACCAGCAAAACTGTGATTCACCAGCTGATCACAGGAGTCAGCTGCTTCTGTGAGGTTCTTGTTCTCTGTTCTTACCTGGTTGTTTGATTTTTATTTTTTTTTTCACACTATATTAGGCTGTTCTGTGAAGCTTGTTTGACAGAACAGAAAAACACTGCGTCTAGGACAGAATAAGGAACAGAGTATAATGGTGGCCTGAAGCTGCAGAAGAAAATTTAAATGGCAGACTGCACCCTGAAATAACTATGCCAGAGGACCGGGGTGTCAATATATTTATTTTCCTTGGGCAGGCAGTAAGAGATTTAAATGTCATTCATGAAGATATAGGCTCTGTATTAGAAAAAGTAATGTATTAGGAAAAGTAATGATAGAGCAATGGAACAGGTTAATTAGGGAAGTTTTGGAGAGGACTGGGAGGTGAGGACACTCAAGTGATGAGATCAGCAGGAAGATGGAAATGGTGTCGTTTGACTGATTAGGTAATTTCTCTATGCCATTGTAGACCTCAGGTTGAGGCAAATATTAAAGGGGTGGATTTTTTTCATAGTAAGCTGGTCCCTGCTATTTGTCAGTGGGACACATTTTCGCCCTCCAAGGAATATCCCCTGAAAACTGTATTTCTCTGTGCTCAGAGATACAGTTATCAAGGTTTGTTAACACCTTAATAAACTCAGAAAGTGGGAAGCCTATTATTTAGTTCAGAGAGTAAGAGCAGAGTTTATCTGATGATGCTCTGGTTAGATCAGCTTAATTCTTTGCATCACAGATGCTGTTTCTGTCACTATAATTACAACATGCTTTATTTTAAAAACACCAGAGAAATAGGACTGCTTTTAGAAAAGCATTTAGGAAGGCAGGATTTTGAGGTAATTTAAAGTGACAGAGCTGTCTTGGCTCAAGATAGGTTCACCCTGCAGCTTGTATAGTGCCTGCTTCTTTACACTTCTGTACTGGGCAGCTAGATTCCTTTGTTAATCTGTGATTTTACCACTGAATGTGGGAAAAATGTTATTTTAGAAATAACTCTAAGATGTTCTTTAGAAAAATATTCAAGTGTGAACAGTTTCAGTATCATAGATAAACAGTGCCTGTTGTACTGATTTAGTCCAACTGTAGTTACATGACCACCCTGGCTTGTCTGGCTTCACTTCTTCCTCACCTCCCCCACTTACTAAATTAACATTTATTTTCTGAAAAGAAGATAAGTATTATCTCTCTTTTTACTCATTTCATTCCTCCTTCTTTTTTCCATGCCTTTTAATATCAGTGTTAGTTAATGGTGTGCATTAATTTAAAAATTCTTCTCCCTACTTAGGCATGATTTCTTTTCATTGTCTTCCTGGAGGACTTCATTACTTGTCTTAAAACATGTAGACTGTGGACATAAGACCATAGTTGAAGTAAGTATGACACAACCTGTAACAAGGTTTAGCTATGTATTGTTTGGCAGAAGATGGGATATTTTTACACCAGCAGTTACAGAGAGAGCTGAGTTGGCTTTCCTTGGGCTAATCTTGAAAACCCGAAATACAGGAGAGCCCAGTGCAGAGATTTTTATGACAGCCTTGGACCTGAAGCTGGCACATCTAATGTGTTAATTTGCTGCTGTACCTAAGCTAATAAACTGCAGGGTCTTGCAGGTCTTGGATTGAATTGTCTCTGCACTATACATTTACTGCTTTAGACACGCTCTTTGCTTGTGTCTGATGGATTCTTTCAGTCTGCATATAGGATCTGCAACTGGCAGTATGGTGGTGTAGGGCTTGCCTCTTGGCTGGATGCAAATGGTGATGATGATTTCTTTTCATCTCTTTCCCCCAAGACTTTGTGTCTCCATGTGGTTTTCTGATGAACTTCGAAGTGAGGGGTAAATTCTGACAAGTGTAATAATTAATGGTTGTTTTCAGTCTCCAGAGGACCCTCCTCTACTTTCTGTCTTGAAGAGCTGGGAATAAAATTTCTGTGGGTGTTATCAGTGTATTTGTTCCTTGCTTTGCTTGGCACCATCCTACATTTTTCAGGGTGATGGTTGGTAGCTTTGAAACCAAAGCAAGCTCTCACTGACCATTTCTGCTGTGTATTTTTACACAGGGTACATTATAGTCAGGCCAACCCAGATGTTGTCTCCTCTTTCTGTCCGGAAATATTGTTGTGGTGAAAATTGACACTGACTGTTTTATCTAGGTTTTCTGAAGAAACAGTAGCTGATTGCTGTCTATTCTGGATGTCTGGATACATTTATTTATTTTAAAAATTATACTGTGCTCTTTGTGCTTTTAATGCTCACCTTCTCTAGCTAACATTGTCCCTGAATGATCTGGCTGATCCCAGGGTACTTTGACCTCTGTTAAGCAACCTTTGCCTTCTCTGTGGATTTTGAATGTGTTCTTTGTAGTAATTCTGCTATCAGGATGTTATTTCATCCTCTGGCAGCTACTGCAACATTAAGTATGTAAACTTCTTTTAGTGTCAGAGGACCATGAGCACTGGAAGCAGAATGGAGAGGTCTCAGATACATGTAAGGGAAAGATGATGCTTGGCCTCTGCACAAGCCAGGTTATATTTCAGTGGGAAAAGTTGCCTTGGACCAGATAAGTTTTGTTATCTCTTGAGCTATTCCTGAGGCAACATCAGACCACAGTACCTTTCCAGGTGCATGTTGTTGTTCTCTGGAATTGAGAGCTCTCCTGATTCGGTGTGTATGCTTACTCTGCTGCTGCTGGGTTCACTGCCTGGCATCTGAGGACCATACTGGAGGGATTGCTGAAGTCAAGAGTCCAAGCCACCTGTGAGGATATCTTTGCTATATTTATCACAGCAGCATGGGTTGGTTACCCTTGAATAAGGTCTCATGCTGTAAAGGTACAGCACATGGGGTAATGACCTGCCTTGGCTTCCCAGGGTGCAATCTCTGTGGCATAATCTCAGTGATCTGAGGAGAGGGCAGTAGTATTTAATACCATAGCTGTGGAGAGGCTTTTTGGAGCAGTGGTTATCAAAACAAGGGATGGTAGAGGGCCAGGAAGACATCACATGAGAAGAGAGAGCAGACAAGCGAAGACAAGGACACTGCATTCAATTAAAGTAGGAGCAGAACTGTGACACTTGTCTGAATTGCTTCTGCCTTCTGCCTCTCTCTGCTCAGCTGGCTCCACTTAGCCCCTGTCTGCAGTCTCTCATGGCTGGGAGGAGGGAAGGTGCCAGGACAGCCTTGTGTCTTGTATGGAGCCATCAGGTGGTGTTACTTGTCCCATTCTGAGTCCAGTGATAGCTGGAGCGAGATGCATAGCAGACCTCCTTGCCTCCTACACACCAGCGCAGGGATGCTGGTGCACATGGCCTGTCTGGGCTAAACATGCAGTGCAAGGGACACCTTTCAGTGTCAGCACATGCCTCTGCTCTCCTCATTTTGCATGCAGGTTCACATATATTTTACCAAAACAGCCCCTGAATCTGAGATGGCATCTAGCCTGGCCTCACTGTGCCTCAAATCTTGCATGCATGAAGTTTTGGTGAGAATACCAGGTTTGAAAGATGTCTCGAGCAGACTTGCTTTTATGACTAGCTTTGCAAAAAAAAAAAAATAGATTGAACTGTGACCAAACTCCTCATTCTGGTCATTCCATTTCCAGGAGAAGTAGTTTAGAAGTAGGCTGGGATGAATGCGTGCCTTGTCTGGTTCCTCCCCTCCTCTGCAGAGAGGGACTCTGTATTTACTGTCCTTCTGGAAGAAATTTGAATTTGCTTTGCTGTCTAGAACTTTACTGGGTTTGTGGGTCTGCCTCATTTTTGCCAAATAAGCTCAGGATAAGTAATGAACTCTGGAGCAGAAACCTGCCTGAAGGAGCTGCAGCAGCCCTTCTTGAGTTCTGCTGTTAATACCAGATTGCTTTTTGCAGGCTTTCCCTTTTGGGAGTCTTGTTCCCATCTCTTCCCTGCTTAACTTCTCCACCTTCCATTTTTCTGTGCATTTTCTCATTTTCTGTTCTTTAACCCTTGCCTTTAATATACTCCTTTTGGTCACTGCCTGGCTTCTGTCTTGTTAACTGGTCCCTTTCTACATTGTGTAGAATGTCTCCCTGTGCCTTAGTGCTATGCAGTACTGATAACAGTCTAACAGGTAGAAAAACACCTACCCTGAAGCTGTCAGTGTGGTGGTTAAAAAGCTGAAACCTCATATACTTCTGTTTAGTAATGAATTTGAAGTGTCCACAAACTGGCACTGTCTGCAAGTTTGTTGCCTGTTGCATTGCTCCCAATACTTTTCCTATTTCTTTCTCCTGTCACCACCTTTTCTTTCCCGTCATTATATAGGACTTAGAAAGTTGTGGGGACGAGGACTTTATCTTCCCTGTTCTGACCAGTATTTAGCACGATGGACAGATCTGGCAAGTCTCTTGGGTCAAGCATAGTGCTATAATTGGCTCTACCTCATGTTTTCTTAATATAACAGCTAGGGGTGTTTCCCTCCTAGTGTTTCTGATCTGTGACACCCCCTTCACCCCTTCTCTGTCCAATGCAGATGTGATCCATCAGTTGAGCAAGGCTGTGTGATGCTGCAGGGCAGAAGTCCCGTGGCATCTGTTGTGTGGCTAACTGCATAGAAATCTAGCTTGGTGGTGGAGAAAAAGCTGGAGATCTCGGAAAGATCACCATCCCAGGTTAGGGGCTGCAGGCATCTTCTGCAGCACATGAATTGAACAATAAGGAGTAGAAATCCCTACAGTGCATGATTTCTCCTGTAATTGCTTGTGGTAACGCTAGCTCTTGATGAGTGCTGCCATTTGACAGCAGCTGTTTTCCATGTGGAAGGCCTGGCATTGTGTATTCAAGGAAGAAGCATCTCCTGCTGCAAGCTCTCTTCTGGTTTGGATCATTTGAACCATTCAGGATTTCAGTGTGCAAAATCTCCAAAAGAGCTTGTGTCGTTTGCAAGTGACCTTGCTTGTGTTGGAGGAGTACAGGGCACCTTGGGAGGTGGGGGAAGCATGGTGAGAGCATCTGGGCTCTTTTGGGAGGCTGCTCACTCCTCTTCCCCGCTGCCTTGGGGACACTGCAGTTAGCCATCAGGCATGTGCTGACAGTGAACTAGTGGCCAAAAATTTCTTTCCCTTGCTCCTCTATTCATAAGCTATAACTTGTGGCTGCAAAGCACAGCCCATGGCTGTGGTTTGAGCAGTGTGCAGCTTTCAGGGAGGGAGAGCTGAAAGAGAAATAAAATCAGTGTTACAGAGGGAGAGGGATGGAAAGAAATTCCTGCATTTCTTGTTGCCTTAAGGTTTCTGGCTGGCCAGTCTGAACCCACAAGCCACCGAATGCAAATGTTCCCAATCTGCTGAATCCCTTCTGGAGGGGAGCAAAAGAGAAGATGGCTTTTTTCCATGATGTATGGGTACCCATGGCTTGGGAGTGCTGCCATGTCCCAGAGGGTGCAAACCCAAGCAGTGCCCATCTGGCTTGCCTGCCTGCCTGTGGGAAGGGAGGCTGGTCTACAAGTGGCATGGGAGTCACAATTGAAAAGAAGAGTTAGGGTTGTTTTAAATGCCAGCTGTCTGTTAGCTTCCAACTAACTACTTTCTGTAGTATTGTGGTTGTTAACTGAGAAAGGTTGGAATGGACTCCTGACTCTCTCCTCTAAGCATCCTGGTCTGGAATTAGTTACGGGGTTTTGGTGCTGCAGTTTCCAAATTGCAAAATAGGATTTATTCTCGCTGTCAAGGGTCATCTATTTTATCGAGTGCCATTTGTTATTGTCATGCAAAAAACAAATCACTGTTCAGTCTGAACGAGATACAGAAGATAAACAGCACAGATAGCAACATAACTCAGGTCTTGGACTAGATGAAAAGGAAAGAAATTTTTAAATGTTACAAAGATGCAATTTGAAAATCTTCTTAGTAACTAAATAAAAATCCCACTCACCATTGACTTACTGAGTCTGACCAAAGACTGCTAGTCAGAGAGTGAAAATGCTGGGGATCTGAAGGGCCTACTGAAGTCGTGAGATCCAAGCTGGCTGCTCTGTGATCTTGTTGGGCTCAGGCATGTTGGTGCCAAATCTGGATCCATTGCCCTGCAGGGGAGTTGTTGCACTGTCTGAAGTGACAAATTCCTGGTGCTGAGATTTTGCATGCAGGGAAGGGTGGGCTGGAAGGATAGGCCAGGGCTTCTGTGTTTATTGACATTTTACCTTCACAGTGTGTGTCTGAATGAGGGTTTAGAAGTGTCCTGAAAAGGTGTGGAGGGCCATCAAAGGCAGCTGCTGGGATGTGAGAGCATTGTGCTCCAGGCTTGATCTGGTGAATATCCAAATGAAACTGCCATTGTCAACCTCCCTGGAATAAATAATTGATGTGAACAGCACCTTATACTTTAAAGTTAGCAGTTTCCATTTCTCTGTGGTGTTGAGTAGCTGTCCTGTGACAGTCTCTGTAACTGTACAACATGATACTGTGTGATATTTTGAATTCCTACCTCGTTAGACTTGCTGTGTGGATGAATGTATATTTGAATGGTCTGTGCCCTTCCCTGGCTGTGGTGGGCTCTGTTGTTGTGGCTGTGGCTGGATTTGGCTGGCTTCTGGAGGAGCAGCACAACCATGTGCTTACTCCCCTGTTACAGGAATAAGAGTGTGTGCTGCAGGAGGTGCTGATGCAGAGACTTGAACTTCAGTCTTGCAGTCCTCATGCTCTGTGAACCTTGTCCCTAATTATACCTTGAAAGCCATAATGTGAAAAGACTGTGTAATACACCCATTTTGTCTTGGTCTGTGCCTTATAGACTGAAGTTAAGGCACTGGTACATGGCAAATGTCCAGAAAACAGGAAGAAATCTCTGTATCTGGGTTCTGACCCTGTTTTACATGGCTTTGGGGAAGATGCTTATACTCAATGTTTCTGGTTCTTTCTGAGCTTTCAGTAAGTGCAATATCGGAGACGCCTTTAACACTTAAGATAAACCCTTGACTTAAGGGAAAAAGCCTACTTGCTAATTACATTTTCTGATATGTCTCAGCCATAACTATGTTAGAGGCTCTGGTCCAGCCGCAAATGGCCTCATTCAGCCTCAGTGACTCTGGCAGAGGCAAAAGCTCTGCCAGTTCCTGAAATTTCGGACTCTGGTGATGTCTTCAGAAAGGCCCTTAGGTCAGTGGTCACCCATTCAACTCACCTACGAAATGAAAGTTGATTGTATTAAGAAAAGATATTGTTATTGAAAGGTCAAAGGCAGACCAGGTGGGTTTCTTAGAAATGTGTTTCATAGCTGTTCTGTTAGTAACCTGTCATCTTAGCCCTCTCAGCACTCTGCAATTCAGGCCAAAAAAAGAACACAGTGTTCCAAGAAAATGAAGGAAATTGTACAATGCAGAATGCTAGTATATGCATCTGTCCCTCTGGAGATCTTTTTGATCATGTTAGAGAGGTAGGATTTTTTTTTTTTTTTAATCAGCTTTATTTCTCTGAAAATCTTCAGACTTTTTTTTTTTCTGCCAGTCTAGTTGCAAAAATAATAGCAGCTATTTTGGGGAATCCTGCATGATTCTTTTGCTCCAGGTAGTCTGAGGCTCTCTGATATTTTGAAAATACAGTGAATATTTATAATTAGAGAATTGAAGAAAATGTAGTTTATGAAATGACCATGGAAATGAATCCGTAGTCTGATAATGAGTGGCTCATTAGAGAGGGAATAGAGAACAGTTGATTGCCTACAGGAAATATGTGCTTGGATGGCATCCCAAAAAGATGCTAAACTTTTCCTGTTCAGGAAGGGGGTGGTGGCAGGGGGGTGATATATATTGGCATAAATAGTTTAGTGAAGTAATGAACTGATTTTGATAAGGGCTAGAGGAACAGCCTGAGGATGTTCTTGGTAGCTATTTTGGCTCATTGTTTTTGCTGGTTCACTGATCATGTAACCATCCACTCTTCTTCCCCATCTCACAAGCAAGTTCTTATGTTTGTAAAATATTTCCACATCCCTACATAGATGCCTTCCTACTGGTTCGCTATCCTACGAATACTTACTGGTATTTGTCTTATCCACCTCCTTCCATGCTGTAACACAGAATTATTTTGGATATCTTGGTACTCTAGATGGTTCATTTTCATCTCTTTCTTCTGTGACTGCAGCAAATTTGCTGAATGCTCCCCTGTTTTTCTGATTTTACCCTTATCCTTCAAGTAAACTTCAAACACGTGGGCCAAAAAAATTGCACAAGAACACGTGCATGTACATCCATGACCTGTTCCTGACTGTTTTTGTAACTTTCTTGTATGGACAGCTTCCCCTTTCAGTAACAGCGTGTTCCAGTTAGTTTTGATAGGACAGAAGCAAAAACTTGCTGTTCTTCTGGGCTGTCTCCTGGTAGGATGTGGCTGTTTGCTCGTGAACATCCCACCTGGGCCACTGAGCTCTATTCTGCAGGCAGGAATCAGTGGTGTTCATTTAACTCTGTTAAAGATCACTTTATGAACTGTTGCATCCTTCAGGAGGAGGATGAAGCCCATTCTGCTCTGAAGGGCTAATGACTTTGAGCTGTGAATAGTAAATTCGGGGGATTAGTGGATGGGTTTAATCCCACTACTCAACCCAATCACCTCTAATCTTATTACAGTGCTCAGCTGATTAAAAGGAATGGTGATTCCAGTGGGGATACAGCTTTCCCTAACCCATTTGCAGGTCTTCATGGCCACAATTCTGTAAGATGCCCCATGCTCCTGTGAGGTGCAGAGCCAATCACTCCTTTGCTCTGTATCTTACACAGTTGAACCTTTCAAGAATTTAGTGTGTGAGCACCGCTAATAATAGTATTTAATTGACTGGAACAGTGCTTGGATTTAACCTTACTACTTTCCTATAATAAAATCCCTGTTAATTGGAATATGTTCATATGGTCCGTCTCGTATATTTAAAATCCCTAGAAAGGAAAAGAAGAAGTAAATGTATTTGTCATGCGAAAGAAGCTCACTGGTCTGCCTGAAGTCAATACATCTAGAACATTAATATATTTAAATAGCAAAAGAAACACTGCTTATGCTTACTCTCCTCTTCTGTTACTAATAACCCTGAAATATAACTGATCTGATTGCTGCTATGTCCATCAGAAGAGAGTCCCAATGCTAAATATTGCAGTGGAGGTGACAGCATGTTAGTGCTAGGTGTGACAATATTCATTGATTAGCCAAGTACCAATAGCCCTTGGATAGACTATAAGCTTGCGAGCACCTGTGTAGACTTAAGGCTTTTCTGTTTTCTGGTACTTCTTCCATAAACTTTTGAATGCTGTTCAGTAAAGTTCTGTGCTAAGATAAATTGGTATTGGTGCATGGAATAGAAAGAAAAACATGGGTTCCGAGGAGAGGAGACTTGCCCAGAATGATGATGATGAATCAGCTGTAAAGTGGGAGCAGAGCTAGGATCACCTGACTTCTGACCTTTGTTCTAATTGCTGGACCATCCCCTCTTCATTTTTTATGATTGCATGTATGAACCCAGCTTTGAGTCACGTTAATCCCGTAGAGCTCATCTGTTTGGGAATTTTAACTATGACTGATATCCATCCACCCCCCACTTCACTTCCAAAAAAAGCTCATGGAATTACACATTCCAGCCTTTGTAGCCTGAGCCATGCTTCCTGCAAGCTGCCTGGCTGCTGGGAATGCGGCTACATGTGCTGCCCAGCCCTCCAGGAGGTGGGAAGGACTCTTCCCTGAGACAGAGCTTCTCTGGGGTTGTGGAAAATTTTTCTACAGTTCTCTGATTTGTAGTGACCATCCCTCTTAATGCAGGGAAAAAAAAAGATTTTTTTCAACCAAAAGACCTTGAAAATCTCCCAAGGGTCAGTACCATATCTCAGTATTGGGTATTGCCCCATTGCCATCATATTAATGGAATGCTCTGACAACTTTTGGCCCCACCAAGACTCTTAATTTTAGTCTTAAGAGTAGAGGCTAACAGGACAAGTATTAAATACACTTATTAACCTTTTCTGTCCTTCCTTTTCACCCAGAGGAACCCAACCTTCTCTGAGCAGTCAGACAAGTGAATGTCTGCCCTGATCCCTGAAATCTCTGCTAAAGAGAGAGGCTGAGGGTGTTGAATGCCATCTTCTTATCTCTTACGCACAGTCAGATATTTTCAGTGTTGTAGATTACTACCACCTTCTTCTTCAGATCACCTTTGCTCATTACCTGTGTTCTCTTTTGGAAGTGGGCTGTGAACGTCTGTGTGTCAGTCAGTCTGTGGGTAGCCATGCCTGACATCTCTGCAGCAGAACTGAATGAGGCATGTTTGGGGTTTTCAGTCACTGTGTGCCCAGTGTGTATCCATTTTGTGTGTGTGTGTATGCACACAGATGGTACATGATCTTGCATGTACACTAAATATGTTTGCATGAAGGGTTAAAGGTTTCTTTAGTAAGTTAAAAGTTAATTCAATGCAAGAATTATTGCTGTCTTCGACCTTGTGGAGCCTAAACCACCCAGGCCTTGAGGAGCAAGTCATTTTCTTCTGACTGGTAAAGAAGAATCAGTCTTCTAGTGAGATAACTAACTCATGCCTTGCTCTGTGCAGTGATAGTGTTGTGGAGAAGCTTCTGATGAAGTACGCTTTAGGGCACTGCAATTGAAATTATGATAGGCAGGTGTAAAAGTGACCCCGCCCATACAACTAAGACTATGTGTTTGAACTTGGATTTCTCAATTCCAGGGAGATACCTGTTGCAAACCTTAGAGGAACATCCTGGACAATTTTACTATTTCTTTCCCTTGTACTTTAGAAGATTACATTAATGAAAGGATTTGGTGCCAGAACTGAATTTTTTGCCAACTGCTAATTGCTGGGCACTTTGGAGTGGTGATCGCAGCGAGCTGTGGCCCACTGGTGTTTCACCATTGTTTCTCTCAGAGGCTGACGTAAAATTAATCAAGGGAGTGAGAATGAGGGCAGCATACTTGGGAGAGAAGGGAGAATTATGCAAAAACCTGGCAGATTTTCTAGAGAAGAGGGATAAAACTAAGGAGCTTTACCAACACGCAGCAGTGTCAGGGTTGCTGACCTCTGCCAAGATATATGCCAGGTCTGTGGCTGGCTGCCTGCCTGTGGTATTGTTCTGGCAGATTTTTCTATATAAAGCACTTTCTCGTTAAAGAATGTTTGTATTGCATTCAGAACAGGATGCGTAAATATCTATTATTAAAAGAAAATATTGAAACTCAAATCTTTCATGTTGTACTTCAGTAGGATTTTTGATTGTGATCCAGCATATTCAGATAGTGGTAGCTGTCTTAATGAGACCTACACTCATTAAGTAGTCCACATACCCTGCTGAAGTTTTAAAGTCATTGACTGAATTTGTAGAGGTCACTGGCTGAGTGCTCAGAAACAGAATTTGTTTGAAGTGGTAAAACAACTTTTGATGACCATAATGTCATAGGTGGGTACCTAAAGGAATACAGAGAGGCTATTTCAATTTCTGAGTTTTAATGATGAAATGAAATCAAGTTGGGAGTTGAAAAAGCAGGGTAAAAAAGCAAACGAAGTTCATCCATGAATAAATGAGCAGGATTGAGATGATGGCATCTGCTAGTTCTAAGAGCTGATTATCATATACTTCAGACAAGTTCACTTCCTTCCCTGCAGACAAAACCTTCTCTTTGATAGAATAGTTTTAAAATGCAAATCATATCCAGGTGAACTTAAACATTTAAAAACTATTTATCTGATATAGTTAAAACATGAGTTACTAAAATAACCTTAAATGCTGTCATCTTTTGCATGTAATTCAAGTCTACTTTTTTTGTAGTTCGATACAAATTGTATGCATGTTTAAAAAAAGCCACCTAATACTGTTTCATAATGCAAGAAAAAACCAGGAAGAGGGTGGTTATCTTGTTCCTTAAACAGATGTGGTTTGTGTTATCACTGAACCAGTATGCTCAGATGGTGGTGTTGGGACAAGAACAAGCCCAGGAGACAGGGACAGGGCTGCTCAGCCTGGCTGTCCCTGCTGCTAAATATGAAACCACAGCCAGAGGGTCTGCCAGTAGTTTTAAAGATCAAGGAGGCACCCAGGCTGGAAGCAAATACTATACATCTATGGCAGAGAACCTAGTTTTCTATTGAAAAAGTTACATCTGTGTTTCTTTAACTCAAGGAAAATGGAGTTTCAACTCCTGGGGTTCTTAATAGGAATTTTAATTCTAAATTATATACCTTTATTTCTCTGTCTGAAGTCCAACCTGATTATAGTGGCTGATGCCTTGTGAACTGCTGAAGCCAGAAACCCCTGCTTTATAGTCTCTGAATGCAGCTCTGAAATCCCAGCTTTCAAATAGTATGAAGCGTTAGTCTCAAATTGTAACAATTCACAAGGTGTCTGCTAAAATCCTTGAACTGTGAAGCAGAAGGGGAACAAGATGCTTTGTAATATGTCCTTATTTTAACATCTGATGTCTTTTTGTCATGTCCTGAAGCACTTTGAATGATCCTGAAGAGCAGTGCTACTTTTCTAAGTGTTTGTCCTACATCTCTGAGGAGACTCTTCTAGACAACCTCTTCTCTTAACTTGTTCCTATTTGCTATTGGAAGAGCTCCTGTGGGAGGGTATGCATGGAAACCACGGTTTCAAACTATGTTCTGCCTGCTTGCTGTGTGTTTTGGTCTTCAGCAAACTAGAGGAATGTTGGATAGTGATTGAAGAGCATGCGATTATTACATGTGGGACTTGGAGGAATATTTTTGCTCTGTTAATGCATATTTACATCTTGTAGAGAGAATTTCTAGCTTTTCTGGCTGTAGACATCCACATTTGACAATGAGGATATGATAGCTAGAAGACCCCAAACCAAAAACCCATGTTAATACTCTCAGCAATTTCTTCCATCTATTTCATTTCCTTTGGTGTTTTGACTTGCAAATTTGGGGTGTTTGGCGTTGGAATAATGTTGTAACTGAATCTCGTGATATCATGGTTATTCCATGGGAGTTGATGTACAAGTAGAACCCTGTTTCTTCTCACTAGGCATTGAACAAATGATGCTACTTGGTAAGAGGCCCATAAGTACTGTAGCTTTGCTCTCATACATGTTGTTTCTGACTTTCCTGTAAGAAACCTGTGAGCTCTTTTCTTAGCTCTTTACCTGCTGCCTCTCCATTCAAAACTGTTTTGTCCACAAAAAAAAAAAAAATTAACTGCCCAGAGACAAAAGCACAAGTGCTCTTACATTTTTTTTATTTTTTTTTTTTTTTCCTGATGAGACCTGAAGCAATGTGTCTGTGGGCTCAAGTCCTTTTTCTATTCCTTTTTCTGCATGCTGTTGGACCCATAGTTCTCTGCTTTGTAATGGAGTAGGAATGTGTAGGGGTCAGTCACTGCAGAGGAGCCGGGGGACTTCCAGCTCTGGGAACATAGCTTCCTTAGCTGCTGTAGCACAGTCCTCTGTAATCATCTCATTAAACTCAGTGAGAGCAAGTACAAGGTGGGATTTTGACACGTAGGACTGATGTAACAAAATTGACAAATAAATACCCATTCCTTATTTAACTAGACAAAGGATATTCTGTTAGCAGGGAAAAAAATTGGGTTTGGAATTGTAATATTGTTTTAAAGCTCTTTTGCCATGTCAGGACTTCCTCCCCATTCTGACTTAGATGAAATTGTTTTACTGATCCCACACTGGGATTTTTTCTTTTTTTTCTGAAACAGCTACATCAAAAATATTGTCTGGGTTTGTGGGGAGTGCTTATGTTGTTTCAAACATATGCCTGTACAATGAGTCAGTACAGCTTTTGTGCAAAAATGGTCTCATGCATAATATATTTTTTTTTTAGTGAAACAAAGGCTAGTAAACAAAAGACCTGGAGACACCTTCCATGATGGAGGATGGCACAAAAAAACGTCCTGATAAAGACGGCTCACTGCTGAAAGCCTGCCTTGTAGCACTGGCTTAATTTCTCACTGATATCCCTGTTTAGGTGTTTTGGAGATGCTGCAGAACTAATAACTCTGATCTAATTCAGTGATGAAAACTTTTTCCATTTCACAGAAAAATCTGCATCTCCAAACCTCAGCCATTCAGTTTAAATCTTCTATTTATCTGGAATAAATAGGGAGGGAAGTAGAAGGCAACTGCTTTCACAGGTTCCCAGAAAATCTTTAATATTCCCCAGATGCATGAAAATGACAGATTCCATCAGTGGAATGAAAACACTAACCAATAAAATCGGATTAAAGTTAATTTAAACTAGAATCCTGTAATTAGGAAATTCCTGCAAAGTTGCATGAACTTGTCATTGTAACATCTTCAGGCTACAAGCATGGTTTGACAGCCCTGCTGGGACAGAATTTGAAGTTGTTAAGCTTCACTAGAACACTTGTTTTTCTGACAGCTCAACAAATTACATCTATAAAAGGCAGTGTGTAAAGACAAATGTTCTGGACCATCCATGCCTGTTCTTGTTCTGTTTGGCACCGTTTTATTGACCACCTGTTACATGAGCTCTGTTTGAAACTCCTTCCTCTGTAGGGAAGGGAGGTAGAGGGCAGTGCTTTTGTATTTCAGGGTGCCGTTTTGGATCCAAGGAGGCAAACTATTCAGTGAGCAAAGCTGGCTGTCATTGGGAAGGTCTGTTAGGCTATTGTCCAGTTTCTTTCTATAGATGGAATTGAAAGGTTATCAAAGGAGCAGAGAAAAGTCAGGAGACACAAACATCCTTCAGCAAATCTATTTTCATAAACCTACTGCAGCTGGAATTAGAATGTACTCACCCGTAAATCCTTTTAGCAGACACAGTGCCATTAATTTATTCCTGCTCTCAATATTATTAAAAGAGTTCTTACAAAGAAATAAAAAAGCCCAAGGTTAGTAATGATAAAGTCTTAACTTAAAAAAAGAAAATAAAAGAAACCTCAGTGATGTAAAATTATCTTTCAGAGTTGCTGTAGAGCCCTCACTGTTAAAATGAAGGTCTTAATGCAGCTTTAGCGGAGCAGAAAGCATTCTGTACGAGTGCTTTTGAGTAAGAAGATCAATGCCAAATGCATTATTGGACTTTATGAGCTGCTTGAATCTTTAAGGCATTCTGGAAGGAAAAAGCGTAATGCATGGTTAGTTAAAAATATTTCAGAAAGTGCTGCCTTGCTGAAATGTGTTCATTATGTTCTGCAGTCCCCTTTTAAAACACTTGGTGCTTTACATTCAGAGGTATGCAATGGCTTGCATAGGTTTCTTTTTATGGGATGCAGGGAAGGTGTGCTGAAAGTTACAACATGATTTATAATAGGTTTGAGCAAGTACATTTTGAATGACCATTCAAGGATATATCCTGTGCTTTTGACACAGGAGGTCAGGGCTTGAGGTTGTCATGTGCAGTCAACATGCAGATAACTGCAGTGAGAATGGACTGGAGAGAAAGCAATTATAACCCTCAACAAGCTCCCTCTGTCTAGACTCTTTTGTGAAATAAAGATGCTGTTTTCAGTCTACTTCACCTACTGTTGGGGTAATTGACAGTGTCCCAAGTCTCATGCTTGGACTCTAGAGATCTGATCACCACCTTGTTGTCAAGACACCTCTTCCGATGGCAAAAGTGACAACAAGAAGCCTGCCCCAGTAGCCTGGCTCGATTGTGCCAGTATCGCTGTCTGTAGGTCTGTACCATGAACTGAGTCAGGAATGGAATTGGATTAAAGAAAACTCTTCCTCTGATGGTTATTTTTAAGTGCTATTCATTTCCCATGTTTTCCCACAGCCCTTTGTACCAGTACAGTGGCAGGGGCCGTGCAAAGGTAAGGTGCCTGTGGCAAGTGGAGGCCATCATGGAGGAACATCGCTGCAACTACCATCTCAGCTTCTCTTGCCAGAAAAGTTGATGTGCAGAGCACTTATGTCTCATTAAATGACACAGCCTCTATTGACACCTGTCACTGCACGATCCTTCAGTTTTGAATTTTAAAGCGTAAACCCTTGCTGTCAGAGCTAAAGGGTGAGGGCTGTTGGGTCAAATATAGGAGCAAAATCTTACAGCCTCAGAACTGATGCAGCCCTGTGGGAGAGAGTGAAGCTGTCAACGTGTGTCACACTGGTTCTTCAGTACTGGGCCATGTCACTCTTAGACATTTTGGAAGAGCCGGATTGGTGCATCAGGTGGTGGTGGTTCATGTACATATGCTGTTCCCTGGTCCAGGCTCCTGGCAGTGATGATTTCTTCCCCCTATAAAACTCCTTGTCCTTAGGTTACTTTCTTAAGGGGCAAACTTCAGTGTAAGAGGTACCCCAGAGGTGTTTGTGAGAGTGGCTGTGACATGCTGAGGAAGGTGGAAGAGGCAGCAAGGATAGGGCACCCAGGAGTAACAGTGGATTTGTTACCCAGCGGTAATTAAATGGGGTGAGGAAGATGCCATACTGGGGCGTGATTCTGAAAACTTTGAAACCCCTGGCAGGTAGGAAACTAAGGACTGCACTAGTTAGAGCCACTGATGGACTCTGTTAGGGAGAGCTTTTGTAAAGGGAAGTCATGTCTTAAAAATAAAAAAAATACTAGTAGTACATGGCAAGAATTCCTTATATGGCTATGTAACTACTTAAAGAATCAGAGGTAAAGACAAAATGATCAGTTTTCTCAATGAAGAAGAGTTATTAGTGAAGTTTCCTTTTTGCCTGAGCTGAGAATATTACTTCAATCAAGTGAAAACCAGGATCTGACAGAAGTGCAGAAGGACTTTGTGATATAGTGAATGATAAATTTTCAGATTAAATTCATTGAGAAGAGATGTAGAGTGACCTGGTGATGGGCTCTGAGCTAGCTCTCACCTTGCAGGAAAGCCATGTGGAGATAACAGCACACTCCAGTGTGTGCCATTCCCATTTCATCTGGCCGCAGTAGTGCAGTCAGAAACCAAATAAATGTGGGATCTAAGTGCAAAGATGTATCATAGCTGGGAGAGTTGATCTCTGAAGTTACTAGAGAGGTAGGTAGGGTCTCTGGTGAGATTAGGGTTGCAACACAGTACCTACTTAGAGCAATCTTGGAAGCAGCCCAGTTTCTGAGGTGAGTTTAGACTTAAACCTGTGGTGGTGCTGCTGTTTAGCAAGTCCCAATGCCAACTACAGCTGGGTGTAGAGGGGCACATACTTAGACTGTGGTCATTGTATAGACACTGACAAGCACATGGGGAAAGTGTACCCTTCCTATTGAATGAACTGCTCAGCAGGTTTGGAATTTATTCAAGAAACAAACTGTCTCCAGTTTTGCAGTCAGTTGTTAGGTCATCCTCTACTTGCTCAGTGCCAAGAGAATGTGCTTTCCATTAAAGAACCACCATTTTTTGGGCATAAACGAATAACTTAGATTTAGGATTTGACAGTTCCTGAGAAGCAACTTTCAGTATCTGGTGGGGGAATCTAGAGTGCTACCCAGCTCCATTGATCCAGGGATCTATTATTTATCTGTGACTCTGACAGCTGTAGCTGAGGATCCTGCCTGCTTCCGCTGGATTTCCAGTGTGACTATAGGGATGGAGAGATGGTCTCATCTGAAGGAATTAAAAAGCTCTCCTTGTTTAGTTCAGCTAAACAAAGGGTAAGAATTGATATATTTGTTCTCTGTGATGAATAAGAAGGTTAAACTTCAGAAAAGAGAAGAGCCACTTAAGGTAAAGGACAATACTAGAGCAAGAACGAGTTGGTATAAAGTATCTGTGGATGTATTTCTATTGGAAGTGGGAAGAAGTTTCCTTCACCATGCCAGTCAGTCAGGGGAGCAAGATCACAGCAAGGTGGTGCTTGATGATATAAGATATAAAGGGGGTTATAGAAAAATTTGTCTGTAGCAAATGCCACACAATAGCCTTTCCAGGCCTGCTACTTTGTGAGAAGGTCAGATATAAGTTGTAAATAAATCAGTCTTTAGAGCAATGTTATCACCTTAGAAAATGGAGAATATGAAATTAATTCTTTTTACTTAAGGGGTGAGCTGCATACCCAGTTAAACCTACCAGACAAACACAGCTTCATTAGAGCTTTGCTTGGCTGCTTATTAATTTGTGGCATTTGTGATTAAATGCTTAGGAAGACAAGGCTCATTTAATATTCCCTGGTGGGCATTTGGTTCAGGCGTTATGATTTTGATTGAAAAACAGCTGTTGACCAACATTGATTTTAGCTGTATTGGAAAAGGAAGACCTGATCACAAGCAGTGGATAACAGTAGACTGAAGGTAGAAGGTAAGATCCTATCACACCTGCTAAGCGATTACTCCTTCATTACCTGCTCATAAGGTCCTAGGTAGGAGCAAGCTCACATTTTTATCTGGGGCCTGCTTAGGTGAATAGCCTGTCATCTGTAACTGCCGTGGAGAAACCTTCCAAGATGGATGCAAGAGCCTAGTAAAAGGCAGGGGTACAATTATCTGCCCCTTTCACTATGCTGATCACAGTAATAGGTGATAAATACAACTCTGAAGTACCAGGTTCTTGAATTATTGTTTGCATTACCACTATCTAACATTATTGGATATTCTGCTTGGGCAGATAAGCATCCATTCTGTGTTTTGACTCATGATAAAGCTTTGTTCTTAGAGAGCTGTGCAGCAACGGGTTTTATGGTACAATTGTTAATTGTCTGAAAAATTTTTGCTTTTTTGTTTTCATTGACTTTGAATTTACCTGATTTCTTTCTTTATCAGACCGTTTAGCCTGATTTCCTGGAGAAGGGCACTCTGCTGTTCTCATCCCCATCTCTGTCATCCTTTATCACCTTCTGTCCAATAACTTTTGAAACTCTTGGTTTTATCAAATTTTGGTAGATGAAACAAGGTCTCTAAAATACAAAATTCCTACAAGTTCTGGGAAGCTTGAGTTGAGGAAGGTAGGGGAAACCCCAAATTCTCACATTCCCCTGGAGTGAAGGTGGCACCATCAACTTTATCATGTAGATGTTCACTTTGTTCTGCTCGTCTTACTGACTGTCAGATCTGTGCCCACATTTCTGAGCCAGCCATGGCAGATGCTGTTCTTTTCCCAACTGTGGAGGATTTATGAAGAACCTGAAGATACTGATTTGGAATATAGATTGGAAAATATTTGAAGGGAGCAGAGGGAGAGAGTGAAGTAGAAAATAACAGAGGCAAGCAGTAGAGGAAGGGGGAAACATGCCTAGTTTTCCATAGAGTCATGTTTCATTAGGTCTTGTAACTCTGGAACGGCTCGTGTTATGAGTGAAGTAGTAATTGCTATGTGGTACTCTGAAAAAGGACTAAAATCCCTTTTGCCTGGTAAGGTGTGTTTCTTTATATGAAAAGGATATATAATTAAGATCAATACAGTGTTTTAGTGTTCTGTTTTGTATGTGTTTTGTTTTGGGTTTCTTTTGGGGTTTTTAGTTGGGTTTTTTTTTTCATAAAATCATAGAGTGGTTTGGGATGGAAGGGACCTCCATCTAGTCCAACCACCCTGCAGTGAGCAGGGACATCTTCAATTAGATCAGGCTGCTCAGAACCCTGTCATCCAGCCCAACCTTGAGCATTTCCAGGGGATGGGGCATCAACCACCTCTCTGGGCAACATGTTCCAGTGTCTCATCACACTCATTGTAAAAAAGCTTCTTCCTTTTATCTAGTTTGAATCTACCCTCTCTTAGTTTAAAACCATTACCCCTTTATGTTTGGCTGGGTTTTATGTTTGGTTTGTGTTGCTTTTGGTTTGATTGGTTTTGGTTTGGTTTTGGTTTTTTGTTGTTTTTTTTTCTTTTTTTTTACAATGGGGTGAATTAGACTACTGTGTAGGCATAAAACCATATGGTATCACAGTTCTGTTGATCTATAAGAACTGGGATCAAATTTGGGCAAATTTGGTGATGAGGCAGAACTGGGCAGGGTAGCCAGGTGCTGCAAAATGTTCTATTACAATGCCTTCTGGGTATTTAATTTGAATGCATTTTTGTATTTCATAATGTAAGCTCAGTATTGCTTAATTAAATGCAGAGGCTATATAGCCACAGACCTGTATTGCTAAAACCTCCTGAAAGCCGTGTTAGGCCATGATGTTAGTACCAGGATACCTGTGGATGTAAATCTAGTTTTATACCACACTAGGCTGTGATGTCTTTAGATTTTTAAAACTGAGCAGGGTTATTTCTGATCAAGAGTATTTGCAGGTACAGTGGGCATTTTCCCCCTCATTTTACTCATGAGTACAGGATCAGAATTTTAGCCAGTGCAGATGTTGTTGACACAATGCTGATAGAGGTCATCTTTTGTGTACTGATTGTAATTTTTAGGCATTTCTGTTAATCCTAACCACATACTAATCTCATTTTTATCCTCTTTTTTTTTTTCCTGTAGTTTCAGAAGATAACATTCTTATTTCTATTTCATAATAACCTGTTGCACAGCCTAGACAGGTAGTGTTCAGGAAACTGCTGGGTTTTATGCAGATACTGAGAACAATACTAACAGCAGGAGTATTTAAGTGCCCATGATGTTCTGATATTCAGTGAGGTTGAGGTATCTCTAAGGGTCCCTCTAGTACTTTCTGAAATTTATTTTCCTTTAAAGGTCCCAAGCTCAACACTTAAAAGCCTTGGCCATAGTTACTCTGTTTGGAAAGTTGCAGAAATTCTGTATGTGCATCTAAGGACAAAGTTTCACCCTTCACTAATGAGAATAGTGAATCAAAAGCAAAAAGATCTTAGTAGTTATGGGATGCTATGATGAAACGCTCATCACATAAATCTGCGCAGCTGAGAGGCAATGAAATTAAGAAGCAGCTGGTGAAACGCACCATAGATTGAATTTGCTGCTCATAATTATGAGCCTGTTTGCGCCAAGCGCTTTTCCCCTTCACGCATGCCTTGGGAAGTGCCAAACCAATGAATTATTCTTCTTACCAAGAGCAAAGGGTAACTTCTACTACTGTATTTTCTATTCAGTGTGTTTTTATTGGATGTAAAACAGTCGCAGAGAAAGTAATAGAAATACCACACATGACTGAGGAAAAGGAATCTGCAGATTTTATTGCATTCATCCAATTACTGACATCGCAGCCCTGATCGTAAATCTCTGGACACACACTGGCTTCTTGTGAGGTTTCTCAGTTGCCTCCCATAGGAATTGCCAGACAAGGTCATACCCAAGATTTGTCTAACCCAGCATCCCATCTTCAGCAGTGGTAGGGACCAAACGCTTCAGGGAAACATGGAGCAAGGATTTGTATGTATTAGGACCCATCTTCCCACATCCTGGTCTACAGTAGAGAAGGTTGGATGGATGTACAAAGCCTTGTGCTCTCTCATTGATGCTGCTGTTCTTACTCCAAAAGCCTTCTGGATGAGAAAGCAGAAACCTTGCTGGTTGCTTAGCTTCTCTTTGGTGGTTCAGCATGAATCTAAGTAAGTTTGTTTTTTCCTGAAGGGGTATTTTGGATAGTGGTACAGTGCCATCTGTAGGGAAGCAGTTAAAGAAGCACAGAAAGGCATAAACTGGAGTGACTGTGTAGGTATGTGGATGGTAAAGGGTAGTATCGTGCTGCTTCCCACTCGGCCATTGTATTACATCCACACTTGGATTTTAGTGGGAATAAACCACATTCACATACTCAAGCAGTACTTGTTAGGCCCAGTGCTGCTCTTTGGCTGCAGGATACCCTGTACGTGAAGGTCCAACAGCCAACCTGAACTAAACCAAAAGTGGTCAGGAGCTGAAGAGTCGATAAATGAGACTGAAGGTCTTAAGTACTTACAGTTTCACTCACAGATTTATGTTGATGATTTAAGTGAAATGCTGATGTAGCAAAGATTTAAATTCTCTGCCTGGGTTCTGGTGTGAACTTAGCAAAAGCATGTGCGTCCTCTGGGAAACCCCATGTATGTGCTAGACAGACTGGCAAACAGTTCTGTACTTACTGTCTCCTAAGAGGCCATGCAGTGCTGGTGGTGCTGACTGTGGCATCGCTCCTATAGCTGAGCCTGAACACTGCCCACTCATTTCTTTGATTCACCTTGCAGGTCTATGCTGAGTGAGCATCTGAGGGCTATTTGTAAGTATTTGAGGGGTATAATAATCCAGGGAAGAAAGTTCCCACCTGGTGCTGCGGGGACAAATGTAGAAGATGCAAAATAAAGAGGAATGTATGCTGAGACCATTAGCAACACAGGAAATGAAAATTACTTTGCAATCACAGGTGACATACAGTTTCTCTTTCGAGAATATCAACTATCTAAAGAACTTCTTTTCGCCTTTCCCCTCAAATATATAGAAATGTAGGTAAGTTAAGACAGTACTTCCTAGACAACATGCCCAGTTTTTTCATTTGCCCAGATGCCAGTTTTCTGTCTTTTCCAGTTTATTGTCTTTGCATTTGAGGTTCTGAAAATACATGTCAGATATTACCAGTATCTCACAGATTTGTTGCTAGCAGGAAGTATATAGCTTTTCAGGTAAGCCCTCCAGCCTCCTGCTTGGGGCACATGAAGCATTGATAGAGACGCGCTAGCTTGAAATCTAATGCCACTTAAAGGGTTCTGTTGGTCCCAGTCTGCTAAGCAGTGTGTTAAATGTCCTTGTCACTTCGAGAGGTAGGACTCCTAACAAGGTCTGGGAAATTACTGTTTCATTTGTAGTCTTTGTCTTACAGGGAATTTGTTGTTTAATTTGTGTACAGCACGTAACTGTAAAGAAGGTTGCAAATTAGCCTCTGTGGTCTACAGTTAGAACCAAGGCATTTCAGGTTGTGTGACTGCTGATTAAATGCAATTGCTCTGAGTAGTGAAATGGCCTTTCTCATGTTGAGGATGGAGTTAAGTACCTGGGCAGGTGCTGACTGGACCCCAGGTTTCCTGGCTCTCTAATGTTTGATGTGTTGAAGGCAATCCTTCCCCCTTGCTTGACTCTCTGCCCTCTGTCTCCCAGACCTTCACTGAGCAGGCACATTTTGTCTTCATTAAAGAAAATGTTCTTGTACATGACATTCCTGAACAATTGGAGGTGGCTTCAGACAAGTTGCTTTCAGAGCTCTTAAGGACTTTCCCCTGGACTCTGTGAGGTAATTGAACATGTGTTTTTCCAGCCCTCTACAGGATCAGCTGCAGGCAATAGCTCTAGACCACCTGCTTTTCCTTTTAAACTCTCCTAAGGTCTCTGATAGCAGGTGTTTCCAAGGGAGGAGTTTTGTACCTTGTGTAGCAGTGTCAACCCTTGCACAGAGTTGTGTTCTGAAGGACTGAGTTTGTATGGATGTCAGAAAACTCCTGTGGAATGAGAAGCAGAAGCAGTTGGGGGAAATTCTCCCTAAGTAAAGGTGACTAAACATTAGGTGGGACCTCTTTGAGTGGGAATAGAAGGCTCTTTCTGTTAATAGAAGTCTGCTTATATTTTGCTTTAGTTTCTCCAGGAGAAAGAAGAAGACTATAAGCTTCCAGGAGAATAAAATGAAAAGAATTTTCTAACTATTCTTTTCACACTTTAGATTACCCAAAAGTTACTGCTCTGGCAAGAGTGCCTGTAATACTGTTAACTCAAAACTGCACCTTAATGAAATCTTGGTATCGAGCAGTCAGTGGTAAGAAAGCCTTGCCATGGTGTTTTGTTTTCCATCTTAGTTTAAAAAGGGCTTAGAAATACTAGTTTAAACCATCAGTGATTCTGTTTTAATGACACATCTCTCAAAGTTGGATCCAAATCCACAATTAGATATTTGAGCACACAGAGTCTGTTTTTTGAAGGCCAGCTTTCAAGTTAACTTCGGATCTGCATGGGAAAGGGCTTTTTTGTCTTCTTTACCAAGTCGGACCTACCAATTTCCCTGTTGACAGAATGTTTTATAAATTAGTGCTTTTTGGTAGACAGGGTCAAGAAAGGGTCAGCTTGGGTTTATGATGGAAACTCAGTGACATCTTGGCTCTGGAGTGACTGCCATTCCTCCACAGTGAAATTTAAGGAACATAGTTTCCCTGATGGGTCAGGGAGTGTGGTCTCCTGTGCCTTGTGGCACAGGGTCCCTCACCCTGAGTATCAGCACAGGCAGGCTGCAAAGGGAAGGTGGACATGTGGATGCCATGCATGGGGTGGAGTCCTCTGGCTGGAAGGTCATTGACTTCTTCTTGGAGCCTGCGTGACCGCTGAGGTCTGAAGCCTTGCTGCCTAAGGAGACAGGGAAAATAGGTAATGCACCTTGACGCAAGCGGTGCAAGACTAAATGGCTGTGAATGGAACAACTTACTGGCAACATTTTCCATTTGCAGCTCCATGTTGAGGTAATTAGCCCAAATGAGCTCAAACTGCTGGAAAACTGCAAGAGCAATGGAAAATAAAAAGGTCACTGTGCATTGCAGGGGTTAAACAGCTGGACTTAAAAACCTGCAGCTCTCTGAATTAAAGGGAAAACTGCAGTCATACAATAGGTCTAATACCTCTCAAAAGGACTTCCAAAATGCTTATAACTTTTGCTTGTCTCTATTTCATTGCTTGAATTAGAATTGCTCGAGTTAGAATTGTTTATACTTCTCTTTTAAGTTTGCCTTTAGCTTCATGGTTGATGAAAACTCATCAGCGAAGAGTTCAGTCTACCCCATAATTATGCATGTTAGAGCTTGGTTTCAACATCCATGCCAAAAGTAACAAATGGCACAGTGCCCCCTCTTCAGCACCCCCTTCCTACCATCCTCATGGCAAATAACTTCATTTTTAAAATAGTTGAAAATATTTTTTTTAAAAAAAATATATATTAAAAAAAAAAAAGTCTTCCTGACAAGTTCAGATTTCCCATCCGTTTTCTGCTTGGAGCTTTTCTGCTTTAAAATACCAAAATTATGAGTTCTGGCCTTGAAAATTTGGTTTGGCTCAGTTAGAAGATCTGGTATTTAGCACTGGTAAGACAAACTGGCATAAATTAGTATGTCCTGAGGGTGTCCTTCTCTGCTGTGAACTCTACGGAGTATTTCCCGTGAAGGAGGCTAAGCTCACAGGTATCAGTTGATGCTGTTACTTTCTGAGGCTAAGAGGAGGATTAGAGTAAAGAGGCTTTCAGTAACTGAGCATAATTGCACTAGAGCCCTTCATAGTAGGAATCAAAAACTGCTGATGAGAAGCTATGAGGGGATCGAAAGGGAAATTGGATTTGGAAAGCAAACCCACACGCATATGTACTTTTGCCCAAAATCTCTGTTACTCTCTAATTCTCCTAAAGGGAATGGGTGAGTATTTGTGTCGGTTGATCTACTCTGCTGTCTCTCTCACGCAGACTAGAAACTTTCTTTTGCTATCTCAGTTTGCCTGGGGGATGTGTTATTTTTAAGAAGAGGAACTAGCTGAAAGACCTCCTGGTTTTATTCATTTGATCCTTCTCTCCTTTGTTTAATTTCTATCTCTTCTTTTTTCTGCTTAATGCAACATGACCGGTTTTATCACTTTAGATGTGTTCTTTACCATGAGCAGCTCTACAGTTTTTATCCTGGCTATTTCTGACAGTAAAAGTGAAGAAGTGACCTGCAAACCCTCAAGCAGAAGAGCCCCCTTTTCCTTGGTCTCCTCTTGCCTCTCTTCTGTGAGTACTGCTATTGCTGGGAGATGGAGTTTGCATCTCCTCTGTGCTTTGCTTCTTTCCCATGTGATAGACTTGTGACAAGCAATGCTGATCATTTTCAGTGAGGGATTATAAGGAGAGGAAATTCATATGCAGCTCAAATTCATCAGAACAGGGAGGAAAAAATCAGCAGCTGTATGTACAATCCTGTTACAGACAAGTGAGCCACAGTACATCTCTTATCAACTCTTGAGTGTTCTTAGAGCACCAAATGGAGATTGCTTCTCCCTGAAAATTTAGTGGAAAAAACAAGCCCAATACCAATGGTAATGAATTGAATTGGGTGTCCGAGGGGTTCTGTCTCAATAGCTTTGATTTTTTTCGTCTGGTCTTGCTCTAAATCACTGGTTCTGGCAGCTGCAGGTACCCATAAGATAGAGAGTCCTAAACATGCCCTAGTTGTTCCTTCACCTTGTTAGAGAACAAGGGCTTGCATCTTACTGAATACAACAGAGCAAATGATAACCACCTCTGGTACATGTCTGGTGCTCACAGATGCTAAAATAATACAGTATATTATTGTAATGGTTAACTGCAAGCTTACCAAATGTCCTTCTCTGGAGGAACAGTAATACATAGCATCCAATTCTGGTATGTGTAAAGAGAACTCATCAATTTGAAATATGGCTGAACATATTTGTATGTGTGCCTCTACCCATGGGTCCTCATCATATTTTTACCATTTAAGCATCAAATTCCTTTTTTGTTCTTTTCCACCCATAGTACTTTTCCATACCTATTTTAGTGGTGGGTCAAAACAGTGATCTTTTTTCCCAGATGAGGCAGAATCTAAAGCTTCTGTTTTTGTCTTTCAACACTTGAAAAATTTAATTTTTTGGGGTGGGGAAAAACATGTTGCCATCTACTAGCAAATGAGATGTGGAATTGAGTGAGAGAAGCTTATTTTAGGGAAAAAGTTGAATCTTATAGTGACTTAGGTCTGATAACAAAGCTTATCTCTGCACACTTGAGAAGCTGCAGCAGGTCCGGTGACTACTCTTACCATACATTTGCATTGGTAAGGGGTTGTTCCATCACTCCATGTAAACAAAACCACCATCACTGACCAACACATCTTGCAAGATGGATCTGTGAGCTTCTGACTGTGAGTTGACACCCATGCTGGTACAAGTTGGGGTGATGAATGAATGATCATGCAGGGCACATGTCACACCAGACTGCAGTCTCTTTACCGCTGTGAATCTGTGTCTGGGCAGGGAGGAGGACGTCTCTGTTCAAGGACAACAGCATGGCTACAGTGCAGCGTTATCATACCCCTGCATTTGAAACCTCCTCTGATTAGAAAGCTGCAGAGAGAAGCACTGGAAAACTTAAAAAACAAAAGGCATCCTTCTGCATCATTTAGGGTAAACTGTCTGATTAAAATGACTTTTCTAGGTGGGATTTTCTGGCATTTTCTGTTTTGCCTCGTTTTAGTATATGTACCAAACTTTGACTACGCTAATGTGGATAAGAGAGAGGATCTGTTCCTCTTCCTCAGTAATCTCAGTGAAGTTTGTCTGGTTTGCTAACCTAGTGGTGATAGACAGGACTTGCATTTCGTAGAGCAAAAGCTGAGCAGAGGGACTGTTAAGCTAGGAGTATCCCAGGGTTGGCCAGCTCACAATAGCACAGTTGTAATGCCCTCTCTCTCTTTGCCTGAAGACCCTAGAATGGGTTTTCACTCCGTGTATGAGCACTGTCTAGGAGCATGTTGAAGCAGGGTCCAAAGCAGAAGTCTCTCACTTGCCTTTCATTGTCAGCCATTGAGTTCCTTTCTGCATTGTCCTCATCAGAGTTGGCAGGCAGCCCTTATGCTTGAGGTGGTGTTTGCCAAAACCACCAAACAGAACTCCTTCTTCCTGCAGATCCAGCTGTATGGAGAGATGGTTCCTTACCATAGAATCGGAGAACAGTTTTGTTGGAAGGGACCTTTAAAGGTCATCTAGCCCATGTATCTAAAGGGCACAGCAAACACCAAATCTCAGTGCCTGCTGTCCTTCCTGCCAAGGAATGATCTTGTACGTGGAGTCAGGACACTTCACTGGAGAGCCCCACGTGCTGAGGCTTGGGCAGCTTTCAGCTTGGTACTCCATGTGCTGGGGCCTTCTCCCATCAGGAGCCACAGGTCACATTCCTCTCCAGCTCTTACTCTAAAGCAGGGGACTTTGGTTGCCAAATAAGTCTTTTCAGGCAGGAAGGAATGTTTTGTGGAGGGGATTTACCTGTTGGTGGATTAGGCTATCCCAGAGTCAGCAGCCCTGCCAGCTCCACAAGAACCTGCCCACTGCTGCCTACTTTGAGAACTGTTCCCTCCTGCAGCTCTTGCGACCAGGCTCTGCCTGACCCTGCTGCTAGTTGGGAACTTGCTTGTTTCCCCCAGGTGTTGAGCAGGTAAGCTTTGGAAGGATATTGGTCAGGGCCGCTGTTTTCAGGGATATTGTTAAGTCTTTTGGATGGAAGATAGGAGCCTAACTCCAGTAAGACTTTACAGCATGTTGTTGATTCTTAAGTTGTCCCAGGACCTCTGAATGACCAACCATCAATTAACTCTGACCTCTTGTGGTTTCAAAATTTGGATCCAAAGGCTGAGGTTTGACTCTCTGTCTCAAACCCTTGACCACAGTTCCTATTTTTAAGCAGGGATGGAAGACCGTGATCTTCTGGAATTCATTAGCTTCCCCCCGCCCTGCCGCTTTCTTCAGCTCCCTCCCCATCTATCAGAGAAACTGCTGTGTTAGTGTGTCTGGCTTGTCCTGTTCATCACTGCAGTGGTATATCAGGGTTGCAGCTCAAGATACCTGTGCTGTCTTTGTGTTGTGCTGAAGCATCTTGGTACAGGACTGGGCTTCACTGGACTTGGAAGTTGCTTCATAAGTCAAACTTCCTGGTCTTGGCATTTTTCCCCTTGCCATGGCTCACCCTTCCTCTTCTGTTCATGTTTTGTTTTTCTTGGGAACATCCAGTGGTGTGGTTGACCTCCTATGGGTCAGGGTAGAGCTACAGGCGTTCCTGCAGCTCCTTGCTCAGCTGTCCGGCTGCCCACACCACGCTTGTTTTCCCATGGCAGCTAGACCACCTGCTGATGTCCAGCTCAGCCTCTCCACCAGCCAGCCGCTCAGCAGAAACCCTGGGGCTTTAGGTCTCCTCGCAAAGCGCTAACTTGATTATTGGACTTTGGATTAAAGTAAAAGCTCTGGGAGCAGAGCACAGATCACAGCGTTAGTCCACTGAGACGTGTGCTTAGCAGCAGGGGTGTGTTTCCTTTGGGTTTCATATTTAGGTTAGAAATGCTTTCTTTTGGGGGCCGAATTGCCATTCTCAGACACTGTAGTCAGTCTTACTATCAGCCCCACGAAGACAATATGTCTAAAGGAAGTGACAGAAATAGATACGTTTGTTTCCAAAACAAAACCCTTTGGTCCAGAGAAAAGATACCTGCCTCCTGGGAAAGAGGAGAAGGCTCCCATCTCTCCTACTTGTCTGAGCTCAAGGTCTCTTGTCCTTTGTCTTTGACTTGTTTCCCATCACTTATCGTTTACTAGAAAAACATTCCAGCATGTGTGCAATGCTAGACCACCAAAAAAGATGAAGAAGAGATGGATGCATTGCTGCTTCTCTATTTATAGGAAGAGAGAGACGAACCAAAAATGATATGGGAAAATTGAAATCTTTAAATACTCTGGGAGAGATGGATGGAAAAAGGGCTGCTTTCATTGTTCACAGGGTTCAGGAGACTTTCTCACGAACAGCTTGGTGTAACCCCCTGGGCAACTCACTCGTATGACCAGAGGGATTTCTGTGCACAAACACCCCTCTTGTTTCTGGAGTATCTTAGTTGCTCAGCAAATAACTGCTACAGCAGTTGTACCTTTTTGTCTTAGCATGCCCCTGTCTCGCTTCTTAGTACTTTCTATGTTCATCATCCAGTATAACTTGCACACTGATGTTAGCACTTCTGATAATTTCACTTGTATTCATGCTATTCTTTCTACCTTAGATTTACACATTTTCATTACAGTCATCATTTCATAATCCTTTAAATATTTGAAGATATTCCCTATTTCCTTTGAGAACAGTAGGCTGCTCTAAGATGTCCACATCAGTGAAATCTCTTTCTCAAGCTACTTTCTTGCTGTCTTTGTTTTGCCATGCCATTTTTCAACCTCTTTCCAGAAGCACAACCATATTCTCTGACCTGCTCTGCTAATCAAGTTTCAGTAGCCCTGGTGTTTGGAAAACACATCTTCCCCCATCTTTTGATGAAGAAATCGCTATATTATTTGCTTGCAGAGCAGTGGTTGTTCTTGATTAAAGATTTGTACTTTGTGCTCTCTGCTCTCACCTCAGAGGTTGGCTCAGATCCATCCCCATCCAGGGGAGAATAAACTGTTCTCAGTTTTGATTTTTGAAAGGGTGTTTCATAGCAAGGTGTTAAAGCGGGAAGCATGAGGGTAGAGTGTGATGCTGCCTCACAGTGGCAGTGAGACATTTAAGACACACACCTGAGGGTGGGAACTGAGGTCTTGCCATTGCAGGCAAGATTCAGGGTGGGCAAGAACTTCTTATTTTTTCCTGTACGCTTTTAAATGTCTCACCCCTGCACATCTAGAGCAGTGTTGACTTCAGCTGCACATTCTGCTATGAGCTCTTTCGCACTGCTCCTTTTGCCCATAAAATGTTTCCTAGCCTTATCTGCAAAACGTTCCCCTCAAGTCACCTCTGTTGTGACACCTGCAGAAATCAACCATTTTGCAGTGGCCAGACCAGGCCAACTTGCCAATGTTTATCTACTGCAGTGATGCATCTGATGAAACACATCATTGCTGGAGACAGTCATAATGTCCCTGCCATCACCTCCCCACTCATTCCACCTCCTCCTCCCTTGCCCCCAGTGAGGCTGGGGTATGCTGGCCTTTTTCATCCCTTAATTGCTGTGGCTTCCACTGTGGATTATCATGCAAGAGCAGAGAAATTACTAGGTAGTCTAATGAGCTGGGGCAAAGATGGTGGTTTGAGCACTGATTCAATTGCTACCACAGTGGAAATAACATGAATCTCATTTGCAGTTCCCACAGTTCCTCCCTTTCCTTCTCTTTCCCCTTCTCTATATTTTGTTTCTCTTGATAAGTCTATAAATGCTACCTTTTAAAAAAAAACCACTGTCATCAACCACTAATTTCAGCTTCGGCTTTCCCTAGAAATACACCCATGTGGGATCCAGTGCTCGGGGTCCCTCCCAGGGTTGCATCTGCTCTCGCTTTGTGCCTGGAGGAGCCCAGGGCGCTCTGTTCAGTGAGACACCACTCGTGCTCTCCCTAGCCTGGGGGCTCCTCTGCTTTTGAGTTCTGTCATTTGACCACTTTATGTGGTGGTTGGTCTCCATATTTGTCATGTATGATCTTGCTAACGTCCCTGGGAAGAATATTTTTCAAGGACCTGTAACAATTTGTTTTCAGGCTTCTAAGTCTTGGTTATTGTATACGGTAAGGGAGATTGCTTAATATTTGGATGAAAAACTTCCAGAAAATAATGTGGTCTGATTTATTTTTTTGTTTTAGCTTGCATCCAATAAAAGGTATCATAAAAACAATAAGCCTCTTGTCAGTAGAGAGCTCAGCTGTACAGAGTTCTGCATTCCCACTGAGCATTTTTAGCAGTCTGCAAATTGAAAAAGGTTGAAGACTATTGTTGCAGTCAATTTGGCAAATCATTTCCTTTGAGTTGTTACACTGCATAAATATTTTGCTGTCCTGCCAAGAGCTGTTGTTCTGCCAGACGTGTCATCATCTCAATGAATAATAGATCTGAGCTCCTGATCACTTGTGGTCGTAAAAGAACTTGCTGTTCCTGTGAAGCTGGGTAGATTTGGAGTTCTTGATCCCAGTATCTAGAACTAATCTTGTTCTGTGGTCACCATGCTGTGATCTAGTCTTGTTCTAGATCAGAGGGTGGTACCCTTCCCATGTAGTGTGCAGCTGAACCTGTTATATAGCTGTTAATTTTCAGCCAGCAAGAAGGTGATGATGTTGTGAACTGGGACAGAGATTTGTGAAGTTTTTGTAAGACAACATTGAAATTTTACCTCCTCAGTTGTACAATTGAATTTATTCATCCTCGATCCCGTTTGCTTTTTGGGTATTTGATGCAACAGGAGTTACAGGGCAGGAGAGAAGACAGAGCTCAGCATCAACAGCTTTTTGATCAGAAGGGAATCCAGTTGCCATGGAAGTAAGCAGGTGAGTTGCCACCAGCCTTTAAAGACTGAGAGGAGGCAAATTCTGTTCCTGAGCGTAATTCATCTTCATTTCTGGAAAATCATCTGCCACTCCTGCTGTACACAGCTATCGTGTGAGGGTCTCCACTAAGCTCTACAGACAGTGTCTACTCCAACCTTTTCCCATTCAGACCCCTTTCTTGGTTGCTTTGTCTGGTTGACTCCAGCACATTATGCAGAATTGTAACCCTGAGATGCAGGGTTGAGTTCATTATTATTTCAGTAGCTTTATTGTATTTTAGAAAAAAACCTTGAGCTATTTTATTGTCAGGTCATCCAAGGGTGGTTCTTACTGATGGTAATTGTTGTGAAACTGCCTTTATAGCCAAAACCTCTCCTTTTCATGAAAAACAGGATTCTGTACTCATCAAGGAAGGCATTCAAGCAGGCGTCTTTGGCTGGATGTTAAAACCAGGCTCCTGTGGCAGTTTTTAGTATTGTAGTATAAGTGCTGTGAATGGAGACTCATGGTTTAAAATACTGCTTGAACACATGTGATGAGATGGGATTAAGAGCTGTTCGCTTAAAAAAAAGCGGGGTGGGCTATTCATCCATTTTGCTAATTCCCCTGGGGGTATGGAAAAAGTATTTAAATTTGGTCCGTTAAAAAAACCTGTCTCATATTTTCTGCTTGTTTTGTTTCCCTCAGCTTAAACACTGAAATGGATTACTCAATTTTACATTTCTCTTTTGGTTAAATGCAAGAAATGTGATGTTTGGAAGAGCAAACAATGGTGAGAGAATAAAATACAAACCCCTCTGACTTGTGCAAATAAGTTCTTATGAAGAACTTTTATCACTTTCATGTAACTGTCAATGTACATTTCTTTTATACAGAAGGGGCATTATAATGTGGAGAACTCTCACAAGGGTAGCAGTTGTGGTAGTAATTTGAAATGTTCCCTCTAAAAGGACTTTAAATGCCCAGGACCTTAGTGAATGTGATGGTCTTTTGTTCCCCAGGAGATGGGCTTTAGGCCCCAGGTAGACAGCTTTGCCCCTCTCTTGTGGTTCATGATAGAGATTTTGGTGGAGGAGAAAAAAAAAGATGTGGACTAGATGTATCTTCCGTGAGCCTCTTGGACTCATCTCCTAGATTGTTTATTTTGTTGTGTATTTCTTGTGTCAGAGAAGTTCTCAAGGGAATTTACCATTCAGCATTTCATACAGAGATTATCATAAATCCAAGTGTTTTTTTCTGCTTTGTCTACTTTATGGCAAAGCTCACTGGAACGGAATTCTTTTTTTTTTTTTTTTGTCGTGTGTGACTTCAGTTCCATGAACTAATATTAGTTATACAGTGAGGAGACATCTATATATAAACACAGAGTTTTGTATGTTTCCATATATACTCATGTTTCTATATATAAGCAAAATACTTTCATAGGAATATTTAAAAAATATTTGTCACATTTTGTCGTGTATTTTATGGTGGGAAAGTGTAATCGGAAAAAATGCATTTAGATCTTGTGGGACAGTAAGGTAAAATAGCTACTTGTGTGAACTAGATCTTTTTTTAGATGCAGGCACTACAGAAATAGCCAAGTGATAGCCCCAGTGTGAACTCAAAATGCATTTCCTTTTCGCCAGGGTTTGCTGGTCTGTTTGTCTAACCCTTGTAAGGACAGTGATTCAATGTGCATAGCCAGGCTCCCGGCTTCTGCGAGGCCTGGAAGGATGAGGACATTTGCGTGTATTAACCTGGTGTGTGTAAAGATGCAGAGCCGTAGATCATACATAGTCCATGTTATTTAGACTCTGTATTTGAGCTCTACTTGGAGTTTCAAGTAAATAAATTGTGCACAGTATAAAGTAGGGCTTTATGTAATCACTTTTATTCATGGCTTTCTAGAAAATTTGGGGGTTTTTCCTTTACTTTGTCATGAAAAGATGACCACCTCTTTCCTGCAAGTGGAAATTATAGCAATGTTTTGAAGTTCGTCTCGCGTCATTTGAGGGGCTGGCATAGGGTCTGCACTCCTGCAGCTGTGGGGGAGGTTGCTTGGGAGGGATTTGGGCTTTTTGTTGTTTTAGGTTTTGTCAGTTTGTTCTTTATTTTGTTCCTTACCTTGTCCTAGTCCTCTATAGCTTCGTTGAGTTAGAAAAGTCAGAAATACCATTTTTCTGTTAAGTTTCATGAAATTTTTCCTATTGTTCCTGAGGTAGAGATGAGAGCTCAGCCCTGACCAGTTCTGTGAAGGCAGCATCACCTGGCCAGTAGTTGCATTTGTGAAGGGACCTTTCCTGAACAGACAGAAGATGTAGGAAGGAAGCCCCAGAGCCTTGCAGGCCCCAGGCAAGGGTCTGGGCGGAAAGGTGTGGATGTGTTTCTAGTGCAGTAGGAAATCCAACAGGGGAAAGTAAGGGTATTGCAGTAGGGAAAGATGAGAAATGTTAGACCCATCTGTTAAAAAAAAATCCCCAACAAAACCTCCATATATATATATATATATACACACGTATGTATACATATGTATGTGTATATATATATCTATGTATGACTGTGAATCTTAGCTTCTTCAGACTGTCATGCCCTAATCCTTGGATATTCTCCTGTGAACCACAGACAGTGACACACATCCGTTCTGCTATTGTTAATATCTTGTTTATACTATAGATTTAAGAGCAAATCCTCAGAGCCTAGTAGACTGGTTTTCTGGTTGGGGTTCATGTTGATGTTTTTGTATGGGCATACCCAGAATGTTTGGAATTACAAGCAGTCACGGAAAATATCAGTGAAGTGTGCATATGTATGTTGCGTGACCTAGTTGCCCATGTCTTTTCTAGCAGAAGTTAGAGCTGGTTTACTTTAGTGTTTATTGGGATGTAGAAGAATTCAGCCTAATCCTAGCTAAAAGTAAACAAATGCAAGACAGAAGTCACAACAATAGGACACTGTTGCTCTGAGGCCATTTCCATGGTCAGAGGGTTTTAAGGATGCAAGGATGCTGGTGTTGTGCACAGTCCGAGCACTCTTAGTGTGGGCACAGATTCGTGGGCAAGGCTGTATGGGATATTTGAGTTTTAATTCACCCCCTATGCTCTCAAGGGAAGCCAAATTGACCTGTGCCACAGGGTTCAATGATGGTGATTGAGGTTATTTCCCTAGCTAGTGGAGTTGTGCTTTACTCTAACTCTCATCAGAGTGTTGCAGAAGGAGTTGGGTACGTCAGGTCAGTGGATCGCAGCTGTACGTAGCAGATTACTCAAACAGACCCTTGTGAGCTCTTGTGTCCTGTGATACCTTGATGCAATGCTATTACGTGGTTTTGGTAGAAAAGTATGAGAACATAGGCTTATATAAAATCATTGAGATGCTCTGACACATACATTTGCAAACAAGGTAAGCAGTCTTTTTAAACAGACAGTAGAGATCTGTCCCTTGCCGGAGGAGATTGAAAGAAAACTGTTCTGTTTAGAACAAAAGCCCCTTTCCTTATGAGAAGCTACACCACAAAGCTTGTTCTGGAATAAAATTGTCAAAATAAATGAAGTCCCCGAAGTCAGTTCTATTAAAACTAAGTACTTAGGTCATTTAGAAGCAAATATGTTCAGATTCATTTTGGGTGGCACTAAAATAATGATAGAGGCTTCTGCAGAATACCAAAGAAAACATGGTTGACTCCACTACGCCTTCCCTGAGCTAAACAGGCAGATCGTGAAAGAAATACCATCCTGGCAGAATTCCCATGTCACTAAAATATCACATCTTTTCACTTTTATGGTAAATATTTGATAAGAAGAATTTGAATAATATTGTAATGTAGGTGTGAGTCACATGTTATCCTGTCATCCACACCCAGCAGCTGGAAAGCTGTTGAGCTACCCTGATTTATGTGCCATCTTTGAAATAATTTTGGCCTGAACTTTCAAATAAAACAATGAGCAGCCATTCTGCTAATTCATTTTATTGTCATCTTGCTTCTTGTCTCTGTCATTGGGCTAGGAAAATTGTGATAAATACTGTAGCAAAATATTTCAGTAAAATTTGGGGGTAGGCTCACCTGGAATAAATCAAGGAGTTGCTTAAAAGAATAGGAAGTAAACGTATGAAAGGCAGCTGGTGTGGGTTACTCATTATAGACTGTGGTCTCAGTTCCAAACTGATTCTCTTCATGATCTGGGTAGATCCTATTGAACCTTAGTCTTATGGAGTAAAGGAACTCTTCATCACGGCAAAAAAGTGGTGGCAAGTTCACAGATTCACAGCCTGCTGCTTTAGGCTCCTTTTATCTTCATTTTATCTCCAGTGTCTTGTTGCTCAAGGGGCAAGGCTACCTCTTCACCTTATTTCCAGTTCTCTCCAGTGGCTGTTGCTGAAGGAGCAAGGCTTTGCTGTCTTATCTGAGAGATTTCTTTCCTCCTTCAAGAGCTCTGGGCAAACTCAGCCCAGAGGGATATGCAGGGGCGGCCAAGGAAACACTAATTAGATGGCTGTTCACAAATGGAAACTTAAAAAAGTTGCTTTATTAAGTCAGTAATTACCACTCTGTAATTGCCACAGATTGATCTTTGAAGCCTCCATTTCTAAAATCTGACCCATTAATACCATTTTTGAGAAAATTAATCTTGCCTTGTGTGGATAGAAGATCACGTTGTATTACTAGTTCAATTGAAAATCTTACATATATGAGTAATTGAAAAGTCCTAGGAACAAAGCCAGTCATTCTATATTCTCGTCAGAGTGTTGCAGAAGGAGTACATCACGTCAGTGGATTGCAGTTGTATGTAGCAGTTTATTTAATAATACTAAGAATGCATTCAAATATACCATCGGTATTGTCACTCTTTTAAACAAGGCAGCTTAATCTTTTCTTTTTCTGGAGTCCTTTCAGCCTCTTTTCATGATAGGATTTTAAAGTAACACATCATCAAGATAAAATCTACTTAAAACCTTAGCAAAATGCAGAAATCATGGGGTTTTTTCCCTCTATACATTATTGTATTAATATTTTGCAAAAAAACCTGCAGTTTGCAGGCAGTTAGTTATCTGCAATGCCCAGTCTAAAACTCAGGTGCTCTTCTGTGTGCTGTTGTTAGACAGTTTCAGCACATCTTTGGGTGGTTTAAATGATTTTTTTTTTCCTGGCTCATATCCCTAACTGTTGATCTGTATGTGTTCTCGGTAAAGAGGCACGGGTCCAGGATTCATCTCTGCTCTGTGCCGTTAGCTAAAATTGCACCAGAGCAAAGTGAAGATGCTGCTGGAGGCTTCAGAAAGTTGGAAATGGTTGCTCCGGTTGAGGTTCTCTGATCTGTGGCTTTGGGTCTGTCTTGATACTTTGCTACTTTTTGATGTGCCATACCTTTAATCTCTAAAGCCAGAGGATATTCCCCCCTTCCCATTGAGTCTGCTGACAGTGTGAAGCACAGCTCTGCTGCTGCCATTCTTGCGTTGTTCTACCTCATGAGACCTGACCCAAAGCCAGTGGGAGAAGGTTGTTTCTTATGCCTTCAAATTGCTGCAGTATCCTTTGTTTTCTGTTGAACCAACTGGAAGTTGGTCTGTAATGGTGGCTGCCTCAGTGCAATGCATGAATCAGTGTGCCCCATGTTACTTTTCAGAGAAACAAATGTGCAGTGTCAGAGCTTGAGTGCTCACGTGGCCCCGATCCTGTGCTCATGCGAAGTCAAGGTCACTGGTGCTGGTTGTGTTTACAGGTGTGTTTACCCCGAGGCTTCGCTTGCTGTGAAAGCCCATGCCCGTAAGTGGTTCTGGGGTTGTATAAATCCTGCTGGGTGAAGGATGTTGTCACCAATTTAGAAAGTTAACAGGGTAGCTTTTCGTTAAACTTCCCCTGGCTTCTGCCGCAATATAAATTAGAAAGCCTTGTGCTGAGCTTGAAAAATCTAACAGTG